>NC_046347.1:3163528-3460306 GCF_000738735.6 Corvus cornix cornix
TTACCTTTGGGCTATCTCCCCCTGAAGCTTCCTTGTCGTTTTCTGACTGTGAATTGTCAGCCATCAAATGTAGGTCAGATGCTATTCCACGACTCATTTTGTACCCTGAAGAGCCTGCGCCGCGGGGGCTCGATGGGCAGGAATTTGCAGCACTGTAGAGCATAAAAAGAAGATCCTACTATTTTGTTATACAGTATATCACCACATTATGTCTCATCAAAAAGCTCTTACTGCAGCAAAGCCACTACCAGAGCTGTGAGGCTGCAGCTAAAGGGCTGTCAGGGCTTCCATTAGAAACAACCTTCCACGCCTTGCTAACCCATCCGCAGGAATCAGAACCACTGCAGGAAGAAACCTTGCTCAGGCTTTCCTCCTCAAGAGGACAAGGATCAGCTGATTGATTAGGCTGATCTGTATTTGTGTAAGATTTGCCACCTTAAGTCTACCTTAACTGCATCAGCAGCCACAAATTTTCAGACACTCGTTGGAAACAAGACACACATCTTGCATGGAATTTCTGCCATATGCTTGTGTTCAGTCTGCCCCACAAAAGATCATCTCTCCTGTGTAGTGTTTCTGCACATTTGATAAAATACAGCAAGCAGTGAGGTAAAAAAAGATTTGATTCTCATTTAAATCTAAACCAGTATTATTTTAAGTGCTTACAGGTGTGTGCCCATACTTACACACAGATATATGTACAAAAACCATAAATGTACTGATAAATGGGATGCATCAGCACTGACTCAGCTGATTTAATGCAGTATTAGGCCAATACAGCAGATACACTGTTAGAAAGCAAGAGAAGGTGCCAAACTCTAAAAGAGTATCTCTTAACACTTCACATTTTGCCATCCACCAAAGTGGAAATAATTGTATATAATTCCACTGGAACGTCTTTTACCAGTGGTCCCCTGCCTTGCAGAGGCCACAGGAACTGCAGCTGCACAGTGCCAATTTTCTTCTACAATTTCTTTTTAGCCAAGAGCAAAGAGAAAGTCAGCAGGTGAGGTCCATCCCCTTCCCCAAAATAATTTTGGCAGCTCTCTTACAAGGACACACACTCTCTGCAATTCATACTGCAGCTGATTTCAAGGCAGCCCTCAGAAATGCCAAAAAACGAGAAAGCCCAAGAGCTGCACCTGCTGTGCCCCCAGAACCAGCCTTATCTCCAAAGATAAATTTGAATCTATGAATCTATGGTTCCAAACATCACAAGAAGTAAATCTAGACAATGCTATTTAGATCTACCCACTAAAGCTTTAACAATTTTACATCTGTCAAGGTTTGTTTGTCTGCCTGGCCCTTCAAATTTTTTACTACCTCCTTCTTTATATGCAGAAAGAGGCAAACACTATAGATTGGGCAATATATACTCATATTGAAAGTATCAAATCTTCACTTCACAAGAAATCCACCAATGATTTGTTACTAGTGATATACTTACTCTAAGGGAGAGATGGCATTTTTTAAGTGCTGTACAGAAGAACCCTTGGTTAGAGCCAAAATGTGTAGCTAATTTATTTCTTTAGATATAGGTCACTGCTGCTCTGTGTTTTCACGTATCAGCTGACAACATCCCTCTGCTCTGCTCACTTCAGCATATATTGACAAAGCGACACATACGGTATAATCAAAGCAAGTTTACAAGTCTTCTACAAAACAGGATGATTTGCAGAGAAACTGTCAAGCTTTGCTCTCAAAATAGACTCAAAACTGTCATCTTTTTTTTTTCCTCTGTAATAAACTGCTCAACAGGTGCATGAAAGCCCTGAAGAGAATTACAAAATTCATAGCGAGGCAAAGACAGTGCTGATAGATGGGATATTATCTGAAATATTCGTGAGCTGCTCTGTCATTGGTAAGACGTGTTTTCCCTGAATTCTTATATGAAAGCAAACCTGTTTCACAGACAAGTCTAGATATCTTTTCTCTCTGCTTCCATCATTTAGGCAGGTGTCATTAACACTCCAAGATAGAGACCAAGAGCTTGGCAAGCATGTAAGAAGTCAATTATCCTTAAATTCAAATTTCATTAACAAGTTGTACCTTTTTAAAAAGCAAGCACAGGCAGTTCTTCATTCAAGTGAAGATGCAGGAAGTGAGAGGGGACAAAAAAGCTTTCAAAAGCACATACATGACTGAAACAACTTCCAGTGCCTTGACATGGAAGTTTTGCTCCTGATATTTCCAACACTTTGAAAAATTCTATCTGAACTAATTTTACCCATTTGTGAGGATGGGTTGCTTGTGCTTAATTGAGTTTGGTCCCAAGTAACAGGTGGGACAAGGGCTGCAATTACCACAGAAGCAGCAGGGCAAGGAAAATCCTGGATCACCCTCCCTGGGATCAGCCATCCTGACACTGAGCTCTGCACCTCAGCCTGTGTTTTAAATAAAAGGTCTGCTTACTTCCAGCAGTGACTAGCCAATAACAAATCTTCTGGAGTAAGAGATCAGTCAATTTCCCACACTAATAATAACCCAAACCACCATTTTTCCTGATGATGAACTTCAGGAGGACAGTGGCCAATCAGAACACTTTAAAATGGTGTAATTTAAAATTGTCTCATTTGAAGAGTTGCAATAAGCATGCAAGAGCAAAAAGCAATTTAAACTGTTGGAATGCAACAGCTCCTGAGCAGACTGTTACACATTTAACATGTTAAACCAGAATATCACAGACTGCCCATGCAACTATGAGAGCAGAAAGGGGGATTCTTGAGGCAGGTAAGGCTGAGCTTCAGCTGAACTTTGACCTCAAAAGCAAAATACTGAATGAGAAATTTGTGCTGAGCCTGACTGTACATGGCCCTGATCCCACCTGCAGGGTTTAAATACCTGATAGTTCCTGTGGGAGAAGGGAGAGGGCTGATCAGGTGAGCCATGTTGTCTGGAATGTTTATTGTTAAGGGAGAGATCTGGGGTTGCACAGGCTTCACTGGGGACTCCGGGGCCTCCTGCTTTTCTCTCTTTTCATTGGACAGAGCTGTGAATGTTATCTTGATGTTTGTGCTGGGAAACCTGAAAGTACAGCTGAAAAATAAAAAAAACCAAATATATGAGCCACTTGTTTACAGAATGTAGGACTTTCTGCATAACTTGCATGTTATCACCTAAGCTCATTTAGAATTTAAAAGCCATAGTGTCTCATGTAATTACCCGTGACCATCTTCATTTTACACATCATACAGGGAGATCAACGTGACCAGAAAATGATCCCCAGGTAAGCAACTGACATTTGTAAAGGAATACAAGCAAATGCAATTCTTTCTAACAAGGGCAGTTTGTGCATTGTCTCTAAATTTCTTGAGGTTCATCCTGATCTTGCAGTAGCCCCAAAGCAGAGCTATTTTGAAGACAAAAGCTCATTATTTTATGATGCCAAGGAATGGCTGCAGCAAATGAACAAGTTGGTCCATGATAGCAAAATGAATCAGAAGCATAAATGTTGGCCAATTTGAGGTCTAACCAGTTTCATAGACTGGTCTAAGAGATTTGGGTTCTTTTCTCTTAAAATACGTATTAAATTAAACATATATCAATTCTAATTCTGCTCATTTACAGAGTATACTGCTGCTTTAGTACTACATTTGAATACCTTTTTTCAGAGCTGAATTTAAGACCCAATTTCAGTAAACTGCCCATTTTCAAGTATTACCAAGGATTACATGCCTAAATTTAATGACTAACAACAAATTAACAATGTACAACTGTTTAAAAATTTGAAAAATAAAATACAATGAATGCACCTTAGGATAATCCCCCTGCTACATCCCTGTGCACAGCATTTAGAATTGAACACAATTAAACAGGACACGCTGTTTCTAACTTCTCAGTAAATATATTTGCTCAATCTTGAGCAAATAAGAAACTTAATTTTGTCTCAACAAAAGCATCTATAAAAATACAGTTCAAATAACTTTACTACCTCCTCGTTCTTAAGTTGTTAGACTACACTGAGCACTAAACCCACGATGACATTTACACACCTCCCACACGATGAAAAGGACTTTCCAACGACACTATACCCAGAAACAAACCTCACAAAATGTTGGTGTTTGGGTTTGTTTTGCTTTTAAGTGCTTCTAGGCAGATCTAGTTTTATACAGAGAGGAAACAAGCACATGCTGGAACAAGGGGTAAGAAATGAGCTATGAATGCAAAAGACTGTAAATAAAAGTGATCATTTCTCTGGAAAAATATATTAAACATAAAAGTGATGTAAGAATTGGCAGGAACACTCAGCTGCAGAGTAGCCTTAAAAATGAACTCTCGTGTGTTTTGGCTTTCATGTCTTAAAATGAATCTAAGGATGTTTATAGAATAAAAGCAGCATTTGATTTTCACTATGGCCCTTGCCACATGCACCACAGTGGTTCTTTTTCCCTATAATACACACTCAAGGATGAGGAAAAAGAGAAAGAATTGACAGTGACCTTCCTTTTCTCTCTGTCTTACTTCTGAGTACGGACCGTGTCCGCATTTAACAGACGACCTATTTCTGAAACATGCTCAATGTACTAAATTAGGAACAGAATCTGTGCCAAAAAACTGCACACGCATTTCAGCAAGGAAGTTAAATGGACCCATTTCTGGGTTGGGTTTTTTTCATATATTCAGTAACAACTCATTTCTTCGCTTTTTCCAGTCAAAAGCATTTTGTGCTTGTACCGTTTTAGTGACAATGGAAAGGGGTCTTGGCTGTTTTGCTAATAAAAATATTTTCCCAGCATTTCTTTTAAGCAGCAATAACAACAACACTCAAGTGTATGCAAAGACAGTAGCCAAAGATTAAGTAAAAATCCCTGTGAGAAAATGAGCAATAACATCTGTTTGACACAGGTTTAAATCTTAGTCACCTTCCCTATGCATTTCACAAGGTTATTCCATACCTGCAAATTTACCTTAATGCTTTTGAGACCAAATTTATTTCAACTCAAAGAAAAATATGGGAAGAATTGGACATCGCTTTGGGTGCTAATTCCCTGGTTACAATCCTTATTGCCTGGTAAAAAAAATCACCCCAGTACACACCACTGAGGAACTGGAGTCCTCCTGTGCCACACCGGGGCGAGGATGGGCATGAGGCGGATAGGGAAGAGGTGGATCCCACACAAGTACCAGGAAGGAACGTGGAAAGGCAGAAAAAAATACTCAGCAATTCCTTTGATATTCCAAGTAGGCACACATTTATTAAAAGATCTCCCATTTTACCCTGAATGCATCATCTCCCTGTGGGCATCTCTGGCAAACAAGGCCAGGGCAGCTCTCTGACCCAGGGCACACTGCAGGACAGGTGTCAAAGCACAGCACAGACGTGGAGCTCTCAAACGGTGATCAAGGTCGGAAAAAAACCACCCACAAAAAGCAGCCCCAAACACAGGAGCTTTGACCGACCAGGGCTACTCCAGAGGTTCTACATGTGCCCAACAAACTTGGAATTGACAGTCATGAAAACCCAGAGGCGTCCCCAGTGCAGTTTACGTTTCCCATGCTGAGCCTGAAAGGTCAGTGTAAGTAAGGAAGATACAAGGTACTTACAAATCCCTCTCTGGTTAGAGCGAATAACACCTGAATATTATCAAAAGACCACATCTGTCAATTGATTCATATTTGCAAACAGGTTTTTTTTTTAATAGAAGCATGTTTTTATAGCTGGAATTCAGGCAATAACCAACAGAATTCCTGAATAAATTGCATTTATGCAAATGTATTATATTTACATCCAAAATCAAAGTATAGAACATGTTCTAATTTGATCAGAATCAAGTTGGTTTTGGCATATTCTTTAGTTATACAATGAACTAAACAAAAACCACAGAACACCCACAGGGAGAGACCTCATCAAACATTTAGTCCTCAACAAGCTGAATTGGATTTTACTCACTGTTCAAACATTTACAGTAGTTTCACAATACACTACCACAGGATGGCTGCTGGAGGAGAAACTCATCTAGACAACCCACTTACAAAAAACCCCCAAAGAAATAAAGCAGTTCTGTAAGCTGTTTTGTACATTTATTGATGACAAGTCCATGTGCTTCCTACAGAGCATGACAACGGAGCCACTGTGCGACCCAGGGCACCACAGAGGAGATGTCACAACTAAAATGCAACTCATTACCTCAGTTATTCTTCTTTAAATTAAAAACCAGCTCATTGTGGGTTGACTACTGGAAAACAGACAAGAAGCATCACATCATTTCAAACTATTCCATAAAAAACTCATATATCTGCAGTTCCCAGCCAAAAACAGCAATGCTGGTCCAGGCAGGACCTCTGCAGAGTTTAGGAACTTTGCAGGGTGCCAGAGAAGTGTCTCAGGGTAAAATGTGCAAAGTCTAGTTTTGTCACATCTGTATTTCTAATATTTTCTCACTTCCCCTCAGCAGTTCTGTCCCTACTGCAGGGAAAAGCTGATGATACACTTGTAGTTCTGCCTGTGTGAAAATACCATCTGACTGGAAAGGAGGAATTTCATCCTGCCTTTATCTGGGAAACCAAAACATAGCAGTAGGAATCCAATTTCTTCCCTGTACATAAACCCTGCTGTGACACCCAGTGCCTCAGTATCCTTTGAATTATTCCAGTTTAATTGCCTTCTAAGAACCAGGACCAAAATCAGACAGAAGCTGCCATGCCACTTTGATCAGCAGGTTCTTTTATCAGCACCTCCAGATTTTACATTCAAATAGATTATAAGGGTTCAGCAGTGATAACCCCTGAAGTCAAGGTAGTTACAACTGCACAGCTCAATTCTTTCACACTGACTGTGATACTGAACCCCTGTTAACTTAAAGATCCCCTGAGATTTAAACAGACTTAAAAGAATAACAAGGTGTCTGTTTCTGAACTCTTGTTGATTTACTGAGAGCCAAGGACAGCTTCGACTTTTCACATTAAAAAGCCAAGACTCAAAAAAGAACCCAGTCAGCATCTGGGAGATTGCTTGTGTCGATTTTTGACTTCAAATACTTTCAAGGTGAACACAGGCAGCATTAACTCCCCACAAAGAGAAGCAGAGGTCACGATTAACATCTGCACCACCAAACACAGCTTTTCCACTTCAGTTTTCTCTGACAGTACAGCAGCCTGAGATGATACTATTTGTACTTCCTTCTGCTATTTTGATCAGTGAACTAACAAAAAACCATGGAAATCACCATACTTCTGGCTATGGTCTCCTTTCCATGGAAGGGAGATTTGAAACTAATCCATTTTCTAATTCCTCTTACCTACCTACTTGTGATCTACTTCCCAACTGGTCTTTTTCCCCTTGCTCCAGTAAAAATGACTCTCACAGCCAATTCATTTATTTATACTTCTGGTAGAAGATGTGCACACTGACACTTAATCCCCTACAGTGCACACTCCCAGGCCCACTTTTGAAACACATGCATTTTAAAAGTCAAGCAAAAATTGAGTTTTTACATCTTTCAGACAGAGCTAGAGAGAAATGGAGTTTGGATGGGACTTCTGAAAGTGTCCAGCCCAATCTCCTGCTCAAAGCAGGATAACTTCCAAGTTAGACCTGGTAGCTCAGGGCCTTGTCTCTCCAAATTTTGAAGCCTTCCAAGCAAGAGGGCAACTCATTTCCACTAATTACACTCTCAAGCAGTGAACAGTTTTCTCATTTGTAGAGGTACAAATTCTTCATTGCAACTTCTGCAGCTGCTTGTGCCCAAACTGTGAGCCTGTTGGCACAGCCTGGCTCCAGGCTTTCTACAATCACTCTTTAGGCAAGGGAAGGCTGCATTAAGATCCACCTTTGGTCTTCTCCAGGAAAAAAAATTAAATATAACTGAGGTCCTTTAGCCTCTTCCTCTGGCCTGAGCATTCCAGCAGTGAATCCATTCAAGCAGGTGCTCACTGGAACATGGTGCTTGGAAATTACAACTTGATTGACTTCCTGCTAATGGGTAAATTTCAGTTTGAAAGCACAAGGACCCCAATTTCATCTTTTCTCCATTTGCTGCTTCATTTATTATTGATTCCATCACAATGGATTAATAGGATATTAATTATAGATTAAACAATATGTGGCTGTGGTTTTTAACTGGTTTTTAAATAAACAATACTTCAAAGATGAGTCTTAACAAATACAACTAGAAATACCTTGGAAGTGAAAAAAGCTCAGAAAGTTGAAGTATGATTACATATTTCAGTGTCTGTAAAGCCTGTGTACAGTGCCTCCATGTCCTGGGAAAAGGTGCATCTCTAAAGAGAGCTGAACCCAGCTCCTCACCCATGGAACTGACACACAGAAAACACACAGAAACCTGTAAGAAGAGATGGGACTTCATGCCTTGGAGACACCTGAAAGAAGCAACCTTGGTTAACTTGGAAAAAGCAACAATTCCCACACCAAGGAGAAAGTGGCCGCTTCATTCAGTTTACCCTTTTCAAAAAATACACAATTACACCTTCTAACTTCCTCACTGTCTGAATCCCCTACCAAAAGGTTTCTGACTGCTCAACACCAAGAGCAGGCATACTGAATTATTCATGCCCAGAATTTATTTTTAAGACTTTGGGCTGTGTTTAATTGAACTGGAAGTCAATACCACAGTCCATTTCTGGAATAGAGTCATCACCTTCAGAGCTAAAAGAATCAACAAAACCAAAACTTATTAAGAAGACAAAGTGAACTGAACTGATGTTTTTATTTCAAGATAATCTCAATGTACCCAACAGTTTAAAGTCTGGGCTTCCAAGCTAATAACAAAGGTAGATATATAAATCCATCCAAATAGTCATACATTGAGTACCCACCTGAAAACTCCCAGCACTAAATGATTACTTATTAAGTAAAGGTTGTTAAAAAAAACCCACACAATTTTTTACAGTAAGCATTGTCTTGACTCTTTAAACAGAAGTAACTGTTCAGATATTTGTTTTACAAAGTCTTTTCTAGGATCACATTAAAAAAGTGTTGTTGTAACACTTTGCCATCACTAAGAGTATAGGAAAAGTTATCATGGATACACTGAAAAAGAGTGATCCAGTATAAAACTAGTCAGATTATAATTATTTTCTTATAATCCCCAACAGGGATAACTTTCTTAATGGGTAATTTGTTCATGTAGGTGCTTGTTCACCCACAGGAGGTGCCACCTTGTGCTCCTGTCAGAGATTTTAGCTTTAATATGCCATTTGTAAACTTTTCTCCATTGTTGTCAATAGAAGGAGTATCTGGTTTTCTCTATTGATGGGGGACTGGTGATGAAAAAAATTTACTTATTTATATTAATGTAACACAAAGTTCAGCTCCTCTAGTAGATTTTTAGGAAAGAAGTTTTTTGATGCCCTCCTGCTGGCAGCTGACCACAGCCTGTGAGAAATCACCCCAGCCAGAACACAGCATCACTTCCTAAGGGGCCATGTCCACATCCATTGTGGTGGGATGGATTTCTCCTCCTCCTCCCTGCTTTGAAACTAAGTCCTGATCTGGCTAATTTACCATAAATTTACATTCAATTATGTTTGGCCATTACTAGTCAGGACACTTCTAGAGGTTACCCAAAAAGCAACTGCCCTTTAAAGAGTGGCAACATTTTTCCTCTGGGGACTGAATCCCAACCTCACACATGCTCCCCTTAATTCCCTGTATCCTTTGCAATTGATTTCTGTGGCCCAAAGATCAATCGTTGCACAGCACGTCCTCCACACAGGGACTGGCAGGGCTCGAGGCATGCTCGACCTCTAACACCACAAGGAACAAAGCACTCGCAGATTTTTAAACCAGCAATCAGAATTTTTATTCTGAGCACTGGGCATTCTCTTCACAAGGATTTGGGTATTTTTTCAGGTGTGCCACCACTGTCTACACAGTGCCACCTAACAGGATGGAAAACACCCTAGAGAGCAAGATCACTGATCCATCTATCTCTACTCTTAGATCTCTTAAGATTCAAAAGCAAAGATCTATGCAGCATCAGAAGTGATGAAATATTGCTGGAGCCTCCTGTTAATTCAAGTTGGCCAATAGAACACTTGCAGCAAATTGTAAGCAAAGGCTGGAAATACAATCTAGCTGTAAATTACAGGCTCCCCCATGGGAAACCTTAGTTACAGACTTCCCTGCTCATGTTTTAGCAAGTGCATAAGAGGTATGTAAAAAGTTGTTGGTTGATATTCCTTACAGGAACGGTGCTGACCTGCCTCAGAAGGGTCTGGAACAAGCCTGCCTGCGTCAAAAAATGATCCTACGACAGCAGAATATTGATGACGACAACAGGAACATTCCTGAATCACCAGCAGGAATACAAACTGAGTAATAAACACATGACCCCACCTGAAATGGTGCTCAGCTCGTTCCCACTCGGAGAGCTGACGTCATGAGAAACTGGGCATTTTTAACCCTGTATTCACAGCAGTTTCTCTAAGGGTATTTAAGAGTTTAGACTGAAAAGAGTGCACTGAAGTTGCACCACTACAGCAAATTTTGCTGCAAATTCTATTCTCTTAACAACTTGAAGCTGATCTCACTCCTCCCCTGCATTATTACGCTACAGAAACGGGCATTAACAGTGTATCACAGATTTTCAAAGGTTCCTGTTTCAGCAGCCAGGATCTCTTTTCTTTACATACCAACCACACAACATCGGTACTGATCAGCAGCAAAAACATTTAGGTTACCTTACAATCACGGCAATGTGCCATGGTTAATTAAAATTGCCTATCTCAAAATCGCAAATTCCACTGCATTCTCCTTTTTTCTTAAAGGGCAAAATGTTTAAACCAGCAAGAAGAAAAAAAAAAAACCAGAAACCCAAACAAAACCTACAGAATTTTAATGCAGTAGCCCTGCACAGGCTGCAGGACCGAGAAAGCACTTGGCCTGCAGGCAGGAGTGTAGGCAGCAGTTACTGTAGAAACCGAGCTCTTCCCTGCTTTTCTCTGAGCAAAAGAAAGACACAAAAGAGCTGGAAAACGGCGATCGATGGGAAGCAGCTTATAAAGCTGCTTGTCACATCTGCTGCAGGAAAACCAGACACTAATTCATTAAAACTGCTCATGTAATGCCTCTGGAATTTGAGGCTCCCCAGCCCGTGAATACAAAAGAAACTCCGCCTATGGAAACACTGCATTTTTGGGTGTTTAGCATCTCTGTACACAAAAGCCGTATGCAGAGCCAGGTTGTGTGGTCTCAATCTCTACATTTCCTACTAAACTATAAAAACAATTTAAAATTTGTCCAAAAGCTTGAGTGCCTCTACCTTTGCCAAATTGCAAACAGTCCCAGCAGAGCCTACATACATCACTCTATAACACAACAGCTTCCTGCTTAAAAAACAGAAACAAAACACATGCAACAGGAAAACAGAAATCAATTATCATTTTTTCTTCCTTCCAGATAACTGCATTTAACCATAAATATGCAAGCTCCAACTTTCTCCATGACAGTAAATGCCATTCCAAAACTTCCCATAAGGCACAGGATTTACAAGCACAGCTGAGCCAAAGTTGACAAACCAAACCCACTCCATCCTTTACCACCAAGTTGGCTGCTCAGAGGTGCCTGGCACCTCAGTCTCAGTCACAGGGTACACGTGGGGGTGCAAAAGTTCATGTGGATACACTGAGGTTCCAATAATATCAATCACTGTTAAATAAGAGCTATCAGCAGAGCAAACCAAAGTGCTGAGAGCCAAACAGACAGTTCTTGGCATCTCACATTCCTTACAATTAAAGCAGTAGGAGGAATACAGTGAACAAGTGCTGTCATGATGTGTTTTGACGCAAGCATAATCATAAAAAAAGCACTTGTGACTCATACATTACTTTAGTAACAAAAGCCTTCATTTATTACCTCATCAGAGACTTGCATTTCACTGCAAAATTATGCCCAAACTTCCTAATCCTTACCAAGAGAGCAGCTACCCACTGAGGCAGGGCTGCACAATGATTATTCCCGATTCAAGGAAGCAAAGTTTATTTTAGATGGGCTTTTCAAGGCAGAACTCTGCTTCCAAGAGCAGCACAACCCTTTTTTTGACACAGAAATCCATGACTAACTGAGGCCATTGAAGAATGACAAAAACTGCTTCCTACCAACTTGAACTTTGAGTAGACAGCAATGTTTAATTTCCCCCCTAAATCTGCCTGTCTGGTCAAAGAATAGGCTTTTTTCAGCCTCCTCTCACACAGCCATGGGCATTAATTAAATTTCACAGTTGCCTACCTAAAGATGTCTGATGCTCGAACCCATTCCACATTTGCTTCACTGTGGTGATACTGGCTGGGCTGGGAATTTTAACAGAAATCAAGATTTTGTATTATATTCTGAGATCTTTTTTTTAAGCCATGCATGCTCTCCAGAATGTTTGTTCGAACTACTTTTCAATTTTCCTTCTATTTGCAAATTCCTAAAACTTTTATCCTGAATGTGCAGACCCTCTAGAAATGTTCTATGCACTGACTGCTCCACAGTATGACATAAATTTAGGTCCCTTTGTCACTTGTGTGGGCACTCAAGAACCAATCAAGACGCCAAAGAGTCTGAAAAGCCACAAAGTAAAGAAACTAATCTACAACAAGCACGTTGTTATTGGAAAATATCCTTCAAGAAGCACTCCTCCTCCTCCTGAGTTGTTCTGAGACCATGCCAAGTTCTCAAATCGTGGGCTGTGTAAGGGGCAGCAGGAAAGTACAGAAGGATAAAAGCAAATAAAAACAACAGACATGATTTAACCAGTCAGAGAGTCACGCAAGTGGAAATCTGTCCAGAAATAAAAAAAATAGACTCAATAAAAGTTTTCATGAGAACACAGGCCAATCATTGTCATGTACTGAAGGAGCACCAGTACAGAGAAGGAAAGGGTACAGCATGGCCACATGAGGCAAGGGATTAATGTCTCCAAGCATAAACTTGGGCCCACGTTTGTCATCTGTCTCTACAGTGAGTGAAAACGGGCAGACACTTCATGATGCCCATGACACAGAAGGAGAAAGCCTAAAGTAGTTTAAATCAGGGCTAGGGGTGGTTGTGTTGCACTGGTTTAAAGGGAGTTTAGGTGTAGACACAAACATACACTCCTACTCACACCTCTTCAATATTAAGCAAAATGAAACCCACTCCAAACAATTAGTAAATAATGAACAATATAAACCAAGAATCCTGAAGCACAGGTAGCTAGCAGGCTCTTCGCAATAAAAGCCTGACCTCGGGGATGTTTCATAGGATACAGGGATGTCACAGCTCAGTGCTGCCGAAGAGGGCAGGCTCTCCCTGGCCTCCTGCACCAGCTCTGGTCCCAGCCACGGTAACTCCAGTTCCCTGCTTCCAGGAGCCACTGGTATCTCCAGCTAATACACTGATTCAGCAGAAAACTACTCAAGTTGAAATGCAGAAGTCAGCTGATGTTTTACTAGGTTTAAGCCATCTCATAGACTAATCTTGCTTCAAAAAGCCATCATGACACCTGAATTTAAAATCTGTGTTGTACTATACTACACAAGAGAACACTCCCAATATGCAACTATTCTAACCATTCTGTTTGAAAGCTTGAAATTTGAACTAATACAGAAAGATAAGCCTCCAAAACTAATTTCTGTGCTACTTTCAATGTCTTAACTATAACTAAGCCACTGCTGTCCCTTTCATTAGAGAACAGTGACATACTGCACACAGGTCAGCTCAGCAGATCTTGTGAGTTTTCATCTCAAGGCACACCACAGCTGAGGGATAGCAGCATTCACATGGGAACAGTGCGTGTAAGAAAGCCTGAAGGACCAGGAAAAACAGCACCAACAGTCTTCAAAAACAGGGAGCAGGGAGGGAGTTAGGGAGTTCACCCTGCACACCAAGTAATCCCCTTCAAAACCCAAGGGACTGACTTTAAAAGAGCAAAGCTCTTCCTTGATAAAAACTGCTGGAAAAGAGCACTGAAATTTCATCATCTGCCTGCCCATGAAGTATTATTCCCATTTTCAAAAACAGATTAAACGGATTTGTGACTCGGCCAAGCCGTTTTGGCAAGTGTGCAACAGAGTTGGGAACAGAACATATTTTTCCCAACACCCAATCTTTGTTTAAACCATTGGATCATCCCCCAAGTCTTCCTTTTTCTACAACCACTTTAAGAGGCAAAACATCAGGTGAGAGATATGTCTTCAGGAAAAGGGAGATTATTTCATTAAATTAGACTGAAGAACCTCAATCGGAGTTTGTTGCACAAGAGGAGCTGGTTAAGGAGCACAGTAGTGGCTGTGAAGCCTACATGGCAAAAAGTAACACACACACATATCTTAAGCAATATATCACATCCTCCCAAACAGAGCTAAAGGAACTTTCATTTCATCACACTTTACACCATGAAAACTGCACATTAAATGCATACATTCTAATTAAAATCTATATGGTTAAATACTGAAGGGTTTGAAGATGCCAAACTACACAAACCTCATTTCCTATGTATCTGTGAGAAGCAAGACTTTCTCCCCCCTTATTGAACAGAAAAAAAATTAAAGAAGTATTTCAAGTAACTAAAAAAATAAAGAAGTAAAAGCTAAAATTTATATCTTAATACTGAAAAATATGTGGAAAGAATTCTTCATCTGTTTTCTTTAGTAACATGGAGTTCCTCATTCCAGGTGACAAACAGCTGGCAGGTTACTACAGTGTTACTCACTCCTGTTACTCGTCCTGTGCAGAACTACCCAAAAACATCCATGAGATGCACGGATGGAGGTGCTCAACACCAAGGGCACATCCTACTCCCTGGTGATACTGAAGGGTTCACTTTAATTTTGTTTATCTGTGTTATATCTACTGTTTTTAATTAACCATACTCCTACCCTGCCCCATACCAACAGAATGAAATTGCAAAAACTTTCACTGGCCAGAAAAAGCCAGATTCCTTTTTTTTGTTTGTTTGTTTTTTTTTTTGCAATAACCAAACTGTTTTAGTGATGAAAATACTATTTTCACTGTTCTTTTTATTTCTTATCCTATGTAAATCAAGGGCACTGCTGTACACTATTCAGCCTGGGTTTACTCTAACTGCATTCCTGCAGCCAGGGTCGGAATCCACAATGACCAGATCAATCCCACACAACAAAGAACCTGCGATGGAGGGTGATGACAAAAGCATCTCGTTAGGTTGTGTGAACCAAACCCAATCTGAGGTTTTCTGAGAATAAACCAACCATGTCTTGACAGCAGTTTCTTTTGGTCTAGTTTCAAATTCCAACCTTTTTTTATTATTATTTTGTGATTTAGTTCTTCCAGATCATAGAATTTTCTAAAAACAGAGTATCTAAAAGGAAATAAATGGTCCTGGTACATAATACATTGTTTCACTCTACTTTAAGCTCTGGTCATTCTGCGAGACATGCCAGAGCCAAAGCAACCTTGGAGGCAGTAACTGACACAGTATCAGTTAAAGACTTCCAGGATAAAAATTAATATTGAGTGACTCTTCCTCCTGAGCACACAAATTGATGGAGTTAAGTTTATAAAATGGTTGAAATGCTGAAAAAAGCAAGCTGCAATCACCTCCAGAGAGGTTCTTGGACAGAGGAAGATCCTGCCAAACTGCTCAAACAATTAAACTTCCCTGGATGAGAAGAAATTTGCAAAGCTTTCCTACACAGAGATACAGATAAAGCAAGGTGTCTTACTTTCACCCTCCCTGGAAAAGCAAGTGACATTTGTCCAAGTCAGGCTTCCCCAGTTTACCAACTGAGCACCTTCCTTCAATGGAACTGTCAAAACAGTCATATAACAAAAAATCCTCCAAATTATCAATTATAAACTCCCCACACATCTGTAAGCTGGACCTTCACTTTAGCAGAATACCATTTGCTGTTAAAATTACATTTCTATCATGGACAAATATTGATTGCTACAAATTCATAAATTTTTGTAGTGAAATTCCAGCGCAGCACTGCACGTTTAACAATTTCGGCAGCCATAGGATTACTTCAAAATTCCACTGCAGAACCTACTTTGTCTGGCAAAGCTGAGGAGATGCAAATGAGATCAATGCATATGCTGCTGCACAAAGAGAACTGCAAACACTAATTTTCGCAGCACTTAAATTAACATGTTTCCATTTACACATAAGAACCAACTGATATTTGAAAGACTTGGATTTTCAGAAAGATGTGCTGTGGTGGAATGAAATGTTAATCCCTAGTTACAGAAAGTGTTTCCTAATTTCCTGTATGTGTACAGGCATTGTACTACACTTCTGTCAATAAGGACAAAATTTGTATGCTGAGAGTATGTATTTTTTTCAATCCCTATGTCAGTACAGGAAGCACCACAAAAAAAGTGGCATTTACCATAATAACCAAGGTGGCCCCAAAGTTAAACTTATCATAAATACAGAGGTAGCAGCAAATACTACTAAAGATCTGTAGTCCATTTCCCTTGTTTTAATTCATACACCCAATTATTTTATGATCTTAGAAATAGCCATCTGGAAAAGTAAAAGACTAATATTCTAAATCCTATTAAGAAAAAGCAAAGCAGAAATGGAGATGATAACTAAAATATGAATTAAGAGACATTTTAACAATTCTGGAGGGCATGACCATGGCCTTTCCCAGAACTCCAATAGCATGCACACCTTTGCAGTATACAACAATGCGCAAGTTTTAAGTCAGAAAAGCTAAAAACTAAGATATCAGACACCTTAGATGAATAAAACCAGTCTGTATAAACCTACATTTTTTCAACATCCTTTCTCAAAATAAGAAATAATCAGGATTTTTTTACAAGTTGCTCATTAAATGTTAACTTTAACGCACGAGTT
This sequence comes from Corvus cornix cornix, assembly GCF_000738735.6. Lineage (NCBI taxonomy): Eukaryota > Metazoa > Chordata > Aves > Passeriformes > Corvidae > Corvus > Corvus cornix. Next base: position 3,180,295 of record NC_046347.1, read on the forward strand.
TGCTTGTTTTTTAGAGTCAAAAAGGTGCATTAGATATTTTTAAACTATCACTCCTTTAATCATCACCAGGAATCACATCAGGAAGACCTTATGAGCACTAATTAGTTCATTTATAAATTATATCTTTCACTCAGTTTTGCTCACTCTCCTGAGAAAACACCAGTCAGTTTATATGAAAGCGCTAGCAGAATTAGTGACTTTTCCCCAAGAACTGCAAAGGTAACAAGACAGGACACCTCCACCTGATGCAGAGAGCTTGAAAGACAACGTGAAACCTTGAATTCTTCATAACTGTTCAGAAAACAAAACACAAAGTTTAACAGAGACTACAGAAACCGGTTATCAAATATCTGTGTTTGAAGATATGTCTGTGGTGAAGCGCAAAACGAGAACCATCAACCACACAAACAGTTTGGACTAAAAATAGCACCAGCACAGCTTTGTTGCTCTTCCAGTCCAACTTCATTGTCCACAGTGGTCTCCTTTCTTTTTCTTACTCCAAGGTTTGTGGATCACTTCTGTGACTGTGAACTCACGACCAGAATCACTAAGGATCCACCCTGCCTGGGGAGTGGGCGGCCAGGGACACCTCAGCTTGTTAAACCCCTCAGTGATAAAACTGACTAAACCAGCACCAACTGACCAGCAAAACAATGCTTTTCAAGATGAAAATAGTATTCTTTGGGGTTAATGTGAGTACCTGCCCATGAGGGATCTAGTGGTGCCAGAGCCAGCATAAGGAGGCAGCTAGACCCTGCAGACAGGATCAGGGATCACAAAGAGTAAGGCCTTCCAAGAGGAGACAGCTTTCACACTGGCCCACCTTTAACATCTTTATCTGTGATCTGGTCAAGGGGACTGAGGGCACCCTCAGTCATTCTGCAGATGATGCCAAGCTGGGTGGGAATGCTGGAGGGCAGGAAGGCTCTGCTGGGGGATCTGGAGCCATGTGCTGAGAACAATGGTTGTGAGGTTTAACCAGGCCAGGTGCTGGGTCCTCACTTGGGTCACAACAGGCCCTGCAGGCTGGGGCACAGTGGCTGGGAAGTTCCTGGGGGAAAAGGGCCTGGGGTGCTGGTCAACAGCAGCTGAACATGAGCCCAGGTGGCCAAGAAGGCCAATGGCACTCGGCCTGTACCAGCCACGGTGTGGCCACAGGACCAGGGCAGTACCCGTCCCCTCTGCTGGGCACTGCTGAGGCCCCACCTCAAATCCTGTGACCAGTTTTGGGCTCCTCTCTACAAGAAAGACATTGTGGGGCTGAAGCGTGTCCAGGGAAAGGAACAGAACTGAAGAAGGGGCTGGAGCCCCAGGAGCAGCTGAGGGAGCTGGGGGGGGCTCACCCTGGAGAAAAGGAGGCTCAGGGGGGAACCTTGTAACAGGAGGGTGCAGCCAGGTCAGGCTCTGCTCTCAGGGAACGAGGGACAGGACAAGAGAAAAAGGCCTCAAGCTATGCCACAGGAGGTTTAAGTTGGATATGAGGAAAAATTTCTTCACAGAAAGGGTGGTCAGTCCCTGGCACAGGCTGCCCAGGGCAGTGGTGGAGTCACCATCCCTGGAGGGATTTAAAAGAAATGTGGTTGTGGCACTTGGGGACATGGGTTAGTGGTAGCCTTGGCAGTGCTGGGTCAATGGTTGGACTCAATGACCTTGAAGATCATTTCCAACTAAAAAATTCTATGATTCTGTGAAATGCCAATAAAACCACTTTATCAATCTTATTAATATCTTCCCATCCGGTAATGGAAAAAGTTGCACTTCTGACTTGACAGAAAACTAATCCCAAGCCTCTCCCCTTTTCTTCCCAGGGATTGTTTTTCAGGCCCACCAGTAAACTAATCTGACTTGAGCACACAACGTGAACACCAGAGCTCACACACAGGGCAGGACAGGACAGCTCTTTCAGCCCCAACTCCCAATTAGTTTGTTTTAACTAACCTAGAAACCAAAGGGTTATTTACAGTTTATCTGCAGGTCCTGAATTTTATTGAAAGGTATGGTTAAAACAAGGAGACAGTGCTGTTTTAATGAACCTGTGCTACTGTAGAGATCTAATGTGAATGTTAAAAAAAGGCTTCTAAAAACAGGAACTGTGAGAAGGATACTTTTAATTACTGCAAATGCTTGAAAAATCAAGTTTACAGACATACTTAAAATGAGAAGCAAAAGTCTTCTGTAACAGTGTTTCCTTTAACTCAAAGCACTTTCAGGAGAAAACTGAATTTAAAAGAATAATCTATATAAAGAAGTATGCAATGCTAAGCCTGTTACCTACAGTGCACACAAATAACTACGAGATGATTCATTCTGAAAAGCTCACCAAGTCCAATTAATTTTGTGTCAAGCTTGATCCCATCCAAGAGGTAACACTCCCTAAAATGTTATGAAACACACAGTAAAGATGCAATATATTTATATGTACATTAAAGTTTTATCTACTGCTGCTCTCCAGAGCTCCCCAGCCCATCAGTCTGGGTCGGTGCTCACTCAGAGGTTTTGTACCAGAATCCACAGCACGGAGTTGCTGCAAATGAAGAGACACAAGCAGTCTGGGAACTTGAGCTGTCATCAAAAATCAGTTTAAAATGAGAAAAGGCCTATGGAGTGTCTGCTTCACATCATTTATCTAACCAAAGATGACAAGGGATGAGGGAAAAACCCTGCCATTTTACAGATGTGAAACATAACAGTAAAAAATTGACACAAAGAAGAGGTACCACAGCTAACTAATGAACATAGACCAAGTCCCAAAAGATTAAGTGTAAGGTCATTTTATCTCTCAATTACCAGCTGAAAATAATCAGACTGGTCTCCACAGTTTCAAACACACTACCACAGGAGTTACCCAGGATGGCAGCCTAAGAGAATGAGCACAACAAAATAGGGGTGGGGGTGGTGGTAAACACAGCAGAGAATTTTAGAAACACAGAATCAGTAGCAAGTGCAGAAAAGAAGATTAAAAAAAAACAAAAAAAAGAAACAAAAGGCTCAGTGCTTGACACTGACAGAGGGGAGAAAACCTCTCAAAAATAAACAGCTTGTAACAAAAAGTAAATAATTCATGGCCTAGGCTGAAGTGGGGGCATGTGCTGGTCATATGTTCAGCGTATGTTACTGGCACCACTCACCAGCATGTTCCATGTTGTAATAGCTTAAACATTTAAAGCTGAAATGTGCTGCCTTCAGGGACTACACGATCTGGGCAGCCCTGACGAAACACACACCACTCCACACGAACACAGGCTAATTTTGGCTCACAGGTTATTTCTCCATACTCCAAACAATGCTTTGCTTGGCACTAACTCACTTCAAGAGCTTATATTAAATATAACCAGTGGTAGCATGAAGCAACCTTTAAAAGCAGCAGACTCAGTTTATCTAAGATTACATAAAATGACTACTGTAGTGTCTGTGGCTCCTCAAGGCCACTCTGTGCCTGGATCCAGGCTATGACTGAGTTGTACACACATTTAAACTGCTCAGCACCCTTTGAAGCTGTGCTCAGTTCCTCTGTGCATTCACCACCTCAAACACAGCAATACAGAACACGATGCCACCCGTGGCCCAGATGACAGTGAAATGCAATGGTGATGTTTTAAGACTCCAAAACACAGGGGGGGGAAAAAACTTGATTCAGATGGAGTTCAAACATGCAACTTCAAACACCTGCTGTCTGCACCAGCCAGCTCTGCCTCCCCACTCTACAGACATTTCCACTCCTGTCAAAGTCGTACAAGAATGCTGCTTCTGCTGCTGACACATGGATCCTTTTGGGGAAGGATCACCCATCTGCTGCCCACTCCTTTCTGACCCAATCAGCCCCTTCAGCACCCAAACCAGTAGCTACTATTAGATCTATTTACTTCCCTTTCAATACCTATCATGTAGTATTTTCATTTTTAAATCCCCCAGAGCGATTGCTCTTTCCTTTGTATTTTTGTATTAAATCATTACCTGCACAAGTCAAATCCTGTCTCCATTTAGAACACCTTTAAGAGGGTTATTCTAATGACTTAAAGATGGTGTGAACCATCACAAGTATCTAAGGACCTTTCGGATTTAAAAATAAAAGTCTCCTCATTCAGTGAAGAACTTGATCAGCCCAGCTCCTTGCTCTGTGTCAGACACTGTCAGTATGTTCTCAGTCAGCAATTTATTTACCACAAAACATCCCTAGAAAAACACAGGACAGCTGTGTATGTTCTCTTCTTTACATCTCCTGGGGAAAATTGGAACAAGCAGCTCCCACAAAAACAAAACAGTCACAAGAAGGACAAAACTGTGCTGGTGTAACACACCCAGTAACCAATGCTTCCCCAGCCAGAGCCCAGGGATGTCCCAGCTGAAGTGCAATATCACTGCAACAGGCTCCCAACCCCCCTGGGACTTACCTATATTTATCTGAGAGTAATTAACCCTAAACTACTTAGACCTTCCAGAAAAGGAATTGAACTGGAGGAACAAGAAAACCACCGAATGCTGTAGCATCAAATGTTGTTGCAAAAAGAACAAGTTGCAGAAACTAGAGTTTTCTTGGGAATAAGGCACATCAACACCTTTCACTAAAAGAATGGAATCAGAGGAGTATTATGAGAATTACCAAAACCACACCCTGCCTCCTCGAGCCTCCCAAACAAAGAAACCCGGACCACACATTCCTACACTGCCATCTCCCAGGTTCATTTCCACAGCAGCATGATTTCTCTTTTTTCATTTCAAAAACTGTGGAAAAGTCTGATTTTTACAACCAACATTTTTTGATTAAACCACCTTACTCAGTTTCTTCTCCCTGTACTCAAAATCACACTCCCCCACACTATGGTTATTTTGTATTCTACGTAACCATGCTTTCAAGCTCTTCAGATGATGTTCAATTATTTTATGGCACACTTTCAGCCACACTGCAGCTAAAACAAAGAATGCACATCCACAAATACAAATAATCTTTCCTTCAGCTACTATTAAGCCAAAATAACTTTAAAACGTGACCCCCAAACTTAAAGCTTTTACAGAATTTTGTTTTGTCCTTCTGGCTGAGGGCTGAATTACTTAAATGCTTCTTTGACTCTTTTGCAAGGCTTGCATGCTTCTTTTCTTTAAAGGTTTCAAACCACCCAGTTTGCTGATAGCCCTAGATAAGAGTGAATAACCTCACGTAAGAATCTTGAGTACTTACTAGTCCACAGCAGACCAAACTTATTTATAGCTAAGTAGCAAGCTGGGGTTAGTGATCTCTTCCAGGCTCAACAATCTTCCAGACTCAGAATAACCACCCCATAAAACAAGCAGGGCTATTTCACTACTGACAGGAAAGTCAACATCTGTGTACAAGGGTGTGCTGGCAGATGAGTGCTCTGGCTGCCTGCACTGCAGGAGAAAGCAAAAACCATTCATAACAGGCCAAAATTCATGAAGGAAATTTAAAATCTTCATCAGGAGTTGCTTTGAATTCAACTTTTATGTGTAAAACAGAGAAAAGTAGAAGGATCTGAGTTCTCCCAACTGTGAATGAGGTTTTTCATTTTATCTTCTGCCAGTTTAACAATTAGTGCTGATTTTTTCTATTTGAGGTAATATTCCCTATACCTATGATACAGTTAAGGAAAAATTACTATATGAGAAAACAGCGTCTTGGGCCACCAAAAAAATTTTAAAAAAAAAAACAAAACAGAGAAAGAAACAAAGAAAACTGAATATTTTTAAAAGTTTAAACAGAATTCTGGCAGAATCTCAGTCCTAATGAAGTTTTGTTACAGAAAGGGTTGATATTAATAGACTAGTTGCATTTCTCAGCTTTATGGACAGACCAACACCAGGAAAAGGCTTTAAAAACAAAGGTTTGAATTTCAATTTAGGAGGATAAACAAACAACTGAACTTCTCCTGTGGTTTTTACCTATTGCATCTCTTTCCGGTGTTGCTACACGCGCCTGTCACATGAACATTTCAACTGAAACACTGTGGTTTCCAGGTCCAAAATGTCTGTGGCAATTATCAATATCTAGAAAGCTGAATGAATAATACTGTACCCAACCACAAACTGTAGAGCCCACCCTACACTTAGACTTCAGCCCTGCATTCATTTCAGAACCTGCATTCCCAGCAGAGGGGAACCACCTCAAACTGCTGCATTTGCTCTTCCACTCAGCAATGCAGCTGCAAAAGTGGTGCCAGGATCTTGAGAGTCTCATTGAGAGTAGGGCTGCATGAGGATGCATTTCATCATTCTACCAGAATCTTACTACCCAATCTAGTAATTTTAATAAAGTTACTTCAGAATATATTGCACGCTCTTCAAAGAAGGGTTTTCATAGCATTTGAACACAAAGTTCAGTGTTTGCCTTGCAGCACCTAATGCTACTAAAAGCAAAAATGTTCAGTAATACGAAAGGGCAGAGAGGACCAAAGTCACCAAACCCCTCTCCCTGATAATAAAAACAACCTGGGTTAGACCCACACACAAGTGCTTTGGCTGGTTTCTCCAAAATAAGTGTATGAAGTGATGATACCAACACACCACCTCAGGCAGATGAGACAGAAACACCTCTAGAATCTTATGTGAGCCTAACCCAGCCACACCCAGGACATCCACATAAAGAAAGAAAACAACTGACTCCCTTGAACACCTCTTTGCTTAATGCATTATTTACTGCTTTCATCTCTGGAAATGATAAGCAGGGTTTTGCCTGATGATCATTTATGTAACTCACTCCTAGTAACCTCTGTCAGCATCCAAGTCCACCAAACAGTGCACAGGAATGAAGGGTGATATTTGTTATCATCTGCTCCTCCTGCAAGGGATGGTTTCCCTGAAATGCTGCACCTCATTCCCCCTGGAAGAAGGCTCACAGTGAGGGTGAGCAGTCAGTTCCATCAGAGCAGGAAGCTAATGCACAGCTACTTCCAAGCCTGCTACCCAAGTGGTTTTGGAAGGCTGGATCAACTCCACTGATGGAATTACTACAATAATGTTTCCCTTCGATGGCACTCTGGATTTGCTGTCCTGCATAAAGAAGCAAAAACTCTCTCCAAACCACACCTTTGTTTGAGATGTTTCTACAACCTATCAAGCTGAGGCCCTCAAAAGACACCACAGGAAATCCAAATCACGTGTGATCTACCTGCATTGTCAACTTCAGCAGATTTATGTATTTTCTGAAAAAGTACTATCCATATATGCAGTCCCTGCAATGAAAGACACGTAAAAAAATCAGTAAAGTTTTTACAATTACCTTCAAAATAATGCTTTTCTTTCAGGCAGTCCACAGAATGCTGCACAAACTCTAGTCACTCACCTGCCTGCCTTACAGATAGAGAAGTCTTATTTCTGAGATAAAAGGGCTTTTTTTGGGACCCACACACACTACAAACAAAACCAACACATAACATTTTGAAAAATACCATCTACCACCACTATATCCTTAATGTTCAATTTTCCCTAGAACTTGTAACTCCACTACTGCACAATATACCACCAACTGGACTAGTGACCTGTGCAGCAAAGCCTGGATTTAGGCAGGAGCCAGGGTGATTTAGTATAGGGAATGCAGACCATACATTAACTCTGTCCTCTGCTACGAGATGATCTGCAGCCAAGGAACTCATACCCCTTTGTCTCTCATGTTTTCTCTGTGTATTCACATTTACAGAGAGATAAAAACAGAGATCCAGAAAGCACAGATTAACCTAAGGTATGACACCACTGAGTCACATCAGCATCCTATCTACTTAGAATCACCTTTCTTAAAAAATTTTTTAATTTAACATATCCCTTTACCAAAAAGCATGCTGTCACAAGAACTTTTAGGATAGAAACATTTTTACATTACATTGCAAGTGCTTTTTAGTATACCAAAATTAGTTTTGGTCTTACACCGTTTTGAATCTTTTCCTTTCCATTTTTATTTCATATAGCATAACAGCTCTTATAACTGCAACTCCTTAATGTACAATTCCACAAGTCCCAGCCAGCTGACTGCTGCCCAAAGTCTGTGCAGGCCCACCACATACTTCATGCCAACTCCACTGCCTGCCAGACCTCTCCGTGAGCCACTTCAATGCAACAGCAAAGCACCCAAAAATAGCAAAAAAAGCAGACAGCAGCAGCATATGAACATCTAAACATGATGAACTTCCCAACATCTCATCATCAACATGATGAGCTCCAAGAACAGGCCATCCTGCAGCCAGGAGCACGGCAGAAAACAGGACCTTCCCTCCCATGCTCCATTACAGCAGCAGTGAAACCTTAGCTCAGATGTTCACCAAAGCACAGCCCATGTACCCAAAAAGTGAAACCCCAGATCCTTCCAAATCACATATCCCCAATTAAATATCCAAGTCAGAGACTCCTTACATTCTATAAGGCTAACAGTTGTATTGCTTCTCAGCCTCAGCTCTTAAATTTGATATGATCTTAATCTTCCATCTTTTTTCAAGCCTCCTAGCACACCCTTATACTTCACACAACTACAAACCTCAGAATATCCTGCCCATACTCTAAAACAAAACACCTTGGGCCTGTGTCCTCATTTTTCCCATGTATCACCTGAATTGTCTTCTTCCATTTTTCTAATCTGTACAGGATATGATGCTAAAATCAATCATAGAATACTCCAAGCTGGAAGGGACCCACACAGATCAGAGTCCAGCTCCTGGCCCTGCACGATGGCAACCCCAAGAATCCCACCCTGTGCCTGACAGCATTTATCCTCTTTACCCTTATTTTTACTTACTTAAATAATCAGTTTGCTCTGGTTCAAATTTGAACTTATCCCCACAGAGAATTTCATGTGAATAAATTCACCCTTCTCTAAGCCTTACTCATTTAAAAATCTTATTTCTCTGTCTCCTTCATTGCTCTGCAGGCCTTCTTCACCTGTCTAGAAAGGCCAGAAGACTGTGGAACCACCCAAGGAAGGAAATTCTTTTCTGTAAGAGCCAGCTTCCATCATTTATCCTTCCCAACTAGTTCCCTTGGTGTTTACTGCACTGATTGTAACTAACAAGCTTGACTACTACGGAAGTGTATGAACTGCATGTCTAGGCCTTCTCTGCTCAATTTATATTCTGCCTACAACACCCAAATATGTCCAGAGGACAATACAAAGTGATAAATGAAATTTTTCCTGTATTCTCAGTCTTAAAAAACAACAGAGAACATCAAAACAAACAAACAAAAGCTAGAAAACTGTGTTTATATCTTCATAAATAATCAGACTTCTACCTTACAGGTAGTAAAACATGTATTGTACACTGTGCTAAGACACCAACATTTCAGCTATATCTTTTTGAGGAAACTGATGCTTCAAAGGAAGTTAAACTACTTTTTCCCAGCTGTGACAGGGAAAAAAGGAAGAAAAGAAGGAAGAGGGTAGGCAAAATACCTGCTCCCATACTGGAACACATCAGTGAAAATCAGAATCTCAAAGTAACTTCTATCAATACACTAATTCACCCACACCACTTCTGAATCAAAACCATGCATTTAATCTTCATTTAAGTGATTTAAAAAACTTGAATTTAAGTTCACTACAAGGTATAAAGACCCTTTCCATTATACACTACCCTGATTTCTTATCAACACAAGAATTAAGCAGCTTACACCTCATAAGCTGCATCTAAGACTTACTTGAAGAACAAAAATTTTCACAGAATCACTTTATATTACACAAAAATTATCTCTAAAACAGTACAGTGTACTCCAATACAAAGACTACGACCCAGTGAACAAAAGCATCAACACCAGTGTGAGAACACTACTGGCAAGTGTAAATAAACAAATGCCCAACTGCATGTTTGATGCTTCAGAAGTAAATTTAATTTAAACCCAGGATAAATATTGACTCTTTGTTAAAACACGTAATAAAATGGTCTCCTGCTATAACCCCACGACAGTTTATTAAAGAAGACTTGCAGAGGAAGTAAAGAAGCTTCAGCTTTACCTCTTGTAACCCTAAGCCATGATATGTCACCCAGCCATACCTGCTCTGCACCTCATCACTAGGTCTGACTACAGCAAAGGTTATTTTTTTGTTTATCAGTGGAAGACGGTGAGATAGATATCCCACCACTCTTGAAAGTAAACTATTCCAACACAGCTTAATTCAAACCTTGACAGTTTAGTTTACAGCCTCTGGTTCCACACCAGAGTGTGTGTGATCCATTAGAGAGCCTTTAGTACTCTAATTCAGCCCCAAGAAATTATCTACACCAAGCCATCCACCTCACACTCCTTTTGGATAAAACAAGCATACTGAACCCCTTATGTCCCCCACTCTTTGGGACTTCTTCCAGCTTTCAACTCTTTTTAGCAACCCTCCACTTAAATCCTTGCAGTTCTGCAAGATTCTTTAACACAGAACTGATTCCAGAACGATGTGAAGCTCCAGCACCCGTTGCCACTCCCCAATTTCCACACAGTCATCACATCAATGCTTTGACACATCATCTCAGAACAGGCATCTCATGATCTCTCTACAGTCATGGCTTTCACTCTACAGTTCTGCCCTGTGTACTTTTCCAAATGACAGTTTTGGGGTTTTTTTAAATTGATTCATTCTATTTTTTGCCCTCATTATTTGTGAGGACAATGTTCACAACACGGTAAATATTTATCAGTAATTGCATTTACTCCAGATCACCACACAAAATCCAGTAGTGATCAGGTATTTCTTACCACGATTTAGCACTAAGCTGCACATTATTCTAACCAGCCTGTGCATTCTGAAAGTTCTGCTATTGGGAACACAGACAGTATTTTTTTCAACATGGGGTTGTAGTTACATGAAGCACTTTATATAGTTATAGCTACCCCTGTCCCCAGAGAATCCAAATGGACAAGGTGCTGAGCAGTCTGATCTAACACTGAAGTCACTTCTGCTTTCAGCAAGGCTTTGGCTGGAGCTTTCTTCTGTATTTCTTAAAGTTAAGCCTCAAACCAGCACTGAATTAAAATTAATTCCAGTCAACTTTATACCGATTTTGTTCCACTTCTTAACAGTCTGATAATGACAGGACTCCAGCTTTTTTACTTTACTGCTCTGGTTCCCCAAAAGCTCAATTCCATGGGCATCCTTATCCACAGGAGCTGCCTTGCTGAAGTCAACAGGAACGTTTGGATGGACAGAACTGCTTGTCAATGGGCTCAGGGTTTTCATTTCATTTGGTGCACATGGACAAACACAAAGGTGCTGTCTTCGTATTAATATTCATTAAGACACTCTGAAATTCTGAATACTGAAACTTTTCCTCCCACCGGCACACACGGAGACAGTGCTTTGTCCAAGCTCCTGCTTGGCAGAACCTAAGAGGACAAAGCTGCACGTGCAGGGGCTGCAGCAGAATCACACACACAAACGTGAAGAAACAGACTCCAAGCATGTACAGACCTTCTTCTGCCCTGTAAAAAATGATGTCAAAAAATTTGCACCAGCTCTGCAAGTGTTCACTGAGTGTAACTCACTGAAGCCTCAGCTCCCTTCAGTGACAGAACAGCAGTGAGGGAAATCTTAACTGGAGAACAGAACATTTATTTCCTATACCATCCAACATGGAATAGCTGCAGAATAAATATGGTTCCTCCCCTCTGACTGCTTTATCTAGGTCAAAAAACTCCTTAAAGGCAGGAAGTCGCAGGAAACAAATGTCACTACACATCAACTTTTTATCATGAAAACAAGCAAGGCAGCAGATAAACCCACCACCTTCCCAGTATTTCAGCACAGACAGCAGCTTATTAGTGAACTGTTGTGAAAACTCCTTATAACTGCAAAAGCCATGGCCTCACACCACACGACAAATCCATGATTTCCTTTGAAATTGTATTTTTTCCTGTATTTTACATAATTTTATATAAGTTAATGGGACTTGAGATGTCTTGACGAGTTGCTGCATTCATTGAAAAATACAGCAAATGAGAAGCATAATCTTATTTTGGATAGCTCAGGCATGACTGCAAAAAAATCTTTTGCTTTGTCCATGACAATTGCACATGCTCAAAAAAATAAAAAGAAAAACCCAAGAGCAGCAGAACTCCTCCACAGCAGAATTATTCTCTAAAACACATCTACCTTCATGAAGGAGTATTTATAAGACAGTGTCCTTACCTAACTATAAGCAAATCAATAATACATGTTTATTTTGAAAAGCCATGGTGGAAGATTAACATATTTTCTTTATTAGCTCATTTAACTTACTACTTTTGCTATTGATTAAGTGTATCATACTACTCAAACATGGCACCTTGGTATTTTGATTTAATCAATGCAAAGAATGATTTAATTTGCATATCTCCTACCTCATTATTATAACTGAAGTAAGAATCTCAAAACTCTCTTTCAACTGCAGATTCTTGGAACAGACAGTTTTAATACTGACTTTGCACCTTTCTTCCAAAATTACACTAATCTTGCTTCTTTCATAGAACTGGAACTTTACAGACGATAAAGAACTACAAAGATGATTTTCCAGTTTGTAGTATTTCATAAAACTACACAAAGAATGTACCTACTCCTGTAGCTAACTACAGATGTAAGAACATTTGTAAGATCAGTAAAACTGTAGAATTGGGTAAGGACATTTCATATACATATCAATCATACCAACAGAAAAATCATATCGCATGTGAATTAATCCAAATATAAACTGTTTAAGCTTTACCTCAATCACCTGATTGGTGTCTGACAATTTGCAACACTGCTTTATTAACAACAACAAAAGAAATCACTCAGAAGGTGTGCATAATTGAGAGGCAAATATGAAAAAAAAGAGATGACAGAAACAACTGTAAAACAAATTATTACTATAGAAACTTCCCGCTCATCTCTATTTTCATTTCAAATCATATGTGCTCTACCTTCGTCCTCCCACGCTCCTTTTCAATCAGATCTGCTTAAGTGAGAACACTACTTCTACTGAGCTTGACATTTGCAAATCCTACTTTAAAGTAGCCAAAAACCCACCTATAAACACAGCCCTGTTGACCTTATTAGTCACTATGGCACAGGATCAGTGTCTGCCAGAGACAGTAAATAAAAGTTTCTGGAGTCTGATTCTGTCAAGTCACAGCCAAGTCCAATGTTCCCTAGTTTTATGCTCTGAGGTAATTTGTAATAGATAGTTTTAATACAGCCGGTATGGAGCTCCAAAATACACCTCTGAACACAAATCAAGCACGAGGTTTCCCGAACATTTCGGGCAGCTGTCGCCCTCACGAGACACTGTCTCTGTCAAGAGTGGTGTCAAGGAAGGGAGAAAGCAGGTGCCCACATGGCCTGAGGGACTTACAACACTCTGTAAGTACAGACTGCAAGAATATATTAACACAAATTCCTTGAAAAATGTGGTTTTTTGATTGCTCAAAATATCTAACTGTTCTATTCATAAGAAAACCTTTAGAACATAAACCGTAATCCAAAACCAAGCAATGCACATTTTTCCTCAGCTACCAAGGAACACTACCCAAAGAAGTGTTATGATCCTTTCACCTCCACTGTGAAGCCAAACTGCAGATGTTTCCAGTGAGAAATTTCCATGGAGCACATGTGCAGTCACAGCTCCAACAACAGACATCACAACTTCACACATAATTTAAGTAACTACAATTAGATGACAGAAGAAAGTGCACTGATAAATTTGAGGCTCTTTACAATCTGTTGCACAGTTTCCTGGGCAGTTTACACTGAACATAATTAACTTTTCCAAAGAATTTACTCAGGGAATAGATACATTTGATGCTTGTTCAGAATCGACCAACGTTCATCAGCAGGAAAACTTCTACTGCTTAAAGGCAGCAATAACCCCAGTCCGTAGCTCCAGACTACAGGACCAAACTAAAACTATTGGTTCAGCCCTCTGCATTACGAGGAGGAAAAGCAAGAGAATACCAACAAATAAAATTATAGTTCTCAGCTATATAGGCTTGACTTAGGATTAGTCAGTAAACGTTACGCTAAAGTAAAATGCACTTGATGTCATTTACTGTAAGAGCACCCACACTTAGTAATGTAAAGAAGTCTGCAGAATGAATGACAGAATGGGAGAGTTATTTACTGTCTCTTACTATAAAAGAGCTTCAGTTGGATCAAATGAAATTACCAGGCGTCAGGTTCAAAAAACTCAGCAAAAAGAGATATTTTTCCCAACACGGGCTCCAATTACATTGCAGAATTCACTACCCAAAGACACTGCAGATAGAAAAGGTTTACCCAAACTCAACAACTAAAAAAAAGGAGCAAAAAAATGCAAGCAGTAAATTATTTTAACTCAACAAGACTTAAACTCTGACTTTGGATCCAAAACAAAAACCAAGGGAAACACAACCGTTTGTCTTAATCCATTTTTATGCTCCTTCCTGGGCATCTGCTACTGGCCACTCCTGAAGGCAGGTCATGGACTAAATGCATCTCTGCTCTGACTTAAAAACGCTGTTCCTATGTTCATGGTATCTTGTTTATGAATCACAAATCTGCTTCCAGAAAAGCAAAACCAAAAGTGGTGACTAAAACACAAAATCTACGGGTTTGTCAAAATGAGTAAGACACTGCCCCAGAACAGTCAAGCCCAAGATGTCAGGATTTCTGTGAATTCAAAGGCCAATACACAAAGCACATCCAAGAAACCCCAAAATCAAAACAAAACAAAAGCACTCCTTCAGAGCAAAGTTGTACCCAGAAGTCTGTCTGTTTTTCCAGCTGTATCAGTTACATCTGTCTGGAATCCTGCCTCTCCAAAAGCTGTACACAACAGCTCCAGCAACAAGCGCTGCTCTGCACAGCACAAAAGGTATTTTTCCAGCCAAGTACCTCAAAAGCAAATATTGATGTTATGATTTACCTAGCAATATATCCAATCAATGCTTTCACTGAAGGCAGGAGAAATTCCACAAGCAGCAAATGAAACCAATTAAAAAACATGAACTTTACGAACCGGAGAGGGACAGCCTGTGCATCTCAAAGGTAGTTGCAGAAGAATAATTGCACTGCTTTGATCTGGGTGTCTTGAGCAGGAGCCTCTGAAACCTCTTTCATCCCACGTGTGCCATGACATTGACAGGAGAGCTCCTTGCTGGACACACTCAAAAATGGCTCTTTTCTCCCCACCCCCACTTGATTCATCTCATAAGACGACAGCTGGTTTGTACATACACAAGTAGGGATGGGAGTCTGTCAAGAACTGCAAAAACAAAAACACACTTCCCACTGCTATTACCTCCTGCTTGATAACTTCAACATTTGAATTGCCAGTGAGGCTTCCAGGGAAGCATTAAAAATAGCAACCAGAACACTTATCTTAATGCACAGTAATTCCATGTTTCATGACATTTCTATCTGTAGAAAAAATATGCCTTTATTACAGGTAAGTGTATACTCTAACATTAATAATTTAATTTCCCCAGATGTTTAAAATGTGTGTTTTGCAGGAGACTACCAAGGTGTATTTCTGTTTTTTCCTTCCAAAACCAGGGAGTTCAGTAACATTATTAATGCAGTCATACTTAAACACTGTGCTGAAACAAAAAAAAAAAAAGACCCAAGGACATTTGAACTACATACAATTGTTACTGACAAGTAAATAAGACATTTCAAGTCTGTAAGAGTTTTGTACTTGGCACCTTTGTAAGTCACTATTAAATAGACAAAACAGAGATGGACCCTCCATTCTTGGTTTGCAGGATCACTTAAAAACAAACAGAAGGAACAGGCCACCCTGAGTTTTTGAAACTTCACCTGCCATTAAAATTTCCGATGATTGTGTAGTCATAGGCAAAGCATATTTATTACTGGCAACAGAGTAGGATTAAACAACAACAAAAATAGATCTGGTGATTACTTGAGCTGGAGGCTGGCAATCATCAATCTTGAGCTCACACCAAAACTACTCGCTTTCCCACGACATTTCAACTGTTAATTAATGTTTACATTATACTGAAGTAAGTAAGTTTGATTCTTAAAATCCAGGAGACCACCTTCAGTGTGACCAGTTAAATCTACAACAAAACTCAAGAACAGGACTACAAACAATATTAACCACCAGCAATTCACAGTAAGGACTTCCTAGGAACAGACAGTACTTTGAATTTGCCTGAAGACTACTGTTTAAAAAAAAAAAAAAGCTTTGCAAATAATGAAACTACTATTTCCCCATTCAACCCCAGTAAGACTTGTGTTTTAGAAACAGGTTTATTTTTCCAAAAGCAACAAAGTAGCATTTGCTCTTAATCATCAGTGTAACTCTGACACTGTAGACTCTTCCTGCCCCCCGAGGTGGTGCTCACCCCCCTGCATGGTGACTCCAGCCCCGGGCCAGGGGCACCTTTTATTTACTAGCCAGGATGGCTAGTAAACACACCTACAATTTGTAACCAGGACATAACCATTTCCACCAGCTCACTGCAAACTGAAGGCTGTGTATGCACAGCCCAAGGAATGGTGTCACCTCTGAACACAGCCCGACTTGAGCAAATGCCAGTTCCTGCACCACCACCACCCACGTTCACTGGTGAAGAAATTTTAACTACACACAACTTTTCATCACTGTTCAATAAAAAAGTGAGACAAAAAATCCTTCTGAATCTTCTTTCCACTTGAAAAGCGACACTGATGGAAAGAACTAGAATAAATTACAAATCAGTGGACAGCATGAAGAAGAAGTACTTCTTTTTTCCTCAGGTCTTAAGCATTTAACAGAATGTTACTGACTCAATTACTCCAACTAATTGTAGACTGTTTGAAATCAGCACAGATCATGTACAATTGTGCTTACAATTAGTATATTATACCATAGTACTTACAAAGAAAAAAAGTATTTGATCTACATTTCATATAACCACATGCCAAATAATTATTAACATTAAAAACAGAAAGCAAAAATAGAAGTGACAGTTAAAGGTCAAACAAGTCCTCCGACTATATTCAGGATTATACAACTCTCTACACACACTGGCACTGTTAAAGCCCTTCAGAATGAGCATTTCCTAGAAAGCAGCAAGGTAAGACAATTTGATTTTCACACAGAAACCAGGTGGGAAAACTAACATTAGGCAGACACAGCAGAAAATATACAGCATCAATGTCCTAAACACAGTTTAAAAGCTCATAGGGCATTAAGGCTGTGTCACTGATAGTATGTGCTTTATAAAGGTACAGCACTCGTAACGTTTTAGGTATTTCTTAGTCAAGGCAGCTAAAATACACTAAACCAAAACACTTTCACTTTTCCTACATGTGACTCCTCAGAGCACAGATCATTTATTTACAGTTCAACACATCCTTAAATGTCGTGGGCAGGCCTCACATATTGCCCTAGAAAATCATTTTGCACAGACAGTTAATGTTTGGTAATGGCAAAGGAATGTATTACCGTTTAAAACCTCTTAAAACATTTGTTGTCACGTAACGAAAACATTTTAAAACGCTAAGGCCAGCAGAAGCATTTCACGTGGATGATTCCGTTTACCCATAAGAATAAACGTTAAAATTAGGCAAAGCAGCAGAAACTACCACCAAAACCCGAACAACCCCCAGAGCACCGAGAGAGAACAACCCCCCAGTTCTGCCAAAGCACCGAGGGGGCTACAGGATTCCCCCAGCGCTAATCCTCAACCCAGACACCCCCAGACCCGTGAAGAACCGCCCGGCTGGTTTCCTCTGACACCCGTAAACAGGAGCCGGGGTGTACCCGGTTCTGTTCGCCAGCGCCGGGGCCGCGCCGGGGCCGCTCCAGCCCGCACCGGGCGCTCCGTGCGGGGCTGCGGCGGGGCGGGCGTGCGGGGGAAGGACACGGCGGAGGGCACGGCGGCGGTGCCGGGCGGTGCCGGAGGAGGCGCGGGCAGGACGGGCCCGCTCCCGCCTGTCACACGCCATGTGCACCCGCGGCCTCCGGCGGGCCCCGGAGCGCCGGCCCCGCGTACTCACACTCGCGGCAGCTGCAGCGGCGGCGCCCCGCGCCGCTGGAACACGCCGTCCACGAACACGCCGTTCTTGCCGAGGCAGCGCAGGTAGAAGTCGCCCCCCGCTCCGCCCGAGGGGTCCCCCTGCGGCGGGGGCGGCGGCCCGTCCGCGCCGGCCGGCGGCGGCGGGGGCGCGGCGGTGAAGATCTCGAGGTGGCGGCGGGAGATGAAGCTGGAGTGGCCCATGCTCACGTCCACCGAGCCCTGCGACGAGTTACGGCCGATGGTCACCGAGCGCTTCTTCATGAGGTACTCGAACTCCCGGCCCTCGAGCCGCGCCACGGCCGCGGCCGCCGCCGCCGCCGCCGCCATCTTAGCGAGGGACGAGCGAGGCGCGGCCCCGCCCGCACCGGCCCCGCGCCGGCCCCGCACACAGCAGGGAACGGGGCCGCGCACCCGGCCCTGACGCAGCCACGCGGTGACTGACAGCGCGCGGGGCCAATGCGCGGCCCGCACGCCCATGGGGCTACGGCGGCGCGGCCAATGGCGAGCGGCGCCGGCCCCGCACGTCCGAAGATCGGCGCACGAGCGCAGGGGCGCGGCCCGGAAAACGCGGAGCGGAGCCGCGCGCGGGGAGCGGGGCGGAGCTCCCCCGGCAGCACCTCCCGGCCGCCGGCTGGGAGAGAAGGGAAAGCGCGGAGCTGGCCCCCGGACAGCCACCCCTGCCGGCCATCGCCCCCCGCACTCCCTTCCCTCCCTCTCGGCCACCTGCGCAAGGCCGCTGGCAGCCGCCCGCGGGGACCCGGGCCCCGCACCTGCCCTCCGCCAGCAGCGCCCTTAGGAACTGCAGCGGGCGGGGGGGAGAGGGGGAAGAATCGAGAATGAATTAAATACTAGTAGACAAATAGTGCTAGAGAGTGAGCAAGAGGCACTACGAGAGTGCTGGGTAACTGCTCCAATTTAGCCTCAAAATACCATAATATTAACAAATAATAATAAAAATCAAGATAAAACTGTAAGTTTGATCCCTCATACACATCTGACAGCCTTTTGAGGGTCAGGTTAAAGCCAAAGGTAACTCCCCATTGTCAGAGTTTTGTAACATCCATGGAAAATCGGTTTAGCGCTTCAAATGTACAAGTTCCAGGTAAGCCAGGCTGTATTTGTGCACACAGCTCGACTCAGTCCCAGTTTTCTCAGAGGAGCTAGGGCACAAGAAGTGAGCGAGTGACCTGACACGAACACCCAGACAGCCGAGTGCTGAGTGTCACTGCTCCAAGGGCACGGCACGCAGGAGGGGTTGGCACAGGTAACAGCATGGAAACACTAAGCGAGAGTCCACAGCACTGGGTTTGACTTGAAAATGTTACAGGCTACCAAAAAGATGGCATTAATTGTACACAGTTTGTCAAATACAGCATCTGCAATGAAAATGTTTTACCTGATCCAAATACTCATTGTTACAGGGACTGTCAAAACTGAACAGTAAATAGTTAAACACTCTTGGCTATAAACTGAAAAGAGGGTGCTAAAATGTATTTGTGCCTATATATCAACATAAGCACTGCAAACATGTCACCGTAACAGCTCCATAACCTCACCATGGTTTGCTGAGAACAGGGTTGTGCTGTTGTTTATTTGCATTTTTTACAGGAGTGAAGCTCACTGTTACTTATTAATAAAAATAATTGCCCAGAGAAGCTGTGGCTGCCCCATCTCTGGATGTATTCAAGGCCAGGTTGGACGGGGCTTCCAGCAGCCTGGTCTGGTGGAAGGTGTCCCTGCCCATGGCAGGGGGTGGGAATGAGATGTGCTTCAAGGAGCCTTCCAACCCAAACCATTCTGTGAATTCAGAAGACATTAAACATTTTTACACTTCGGACAAAAACCAGTCAACCTGCTAACAAACATCCAGCAGTAAAGTTGAAATTGAAACTTTTGGGTTTGCACATCTGAGTCAACAGACCTTCAACTGTAGAACTATTTTGTGAATGCTTAGGAACAGAACACCGTACCTGCTACCTGCAAAGTGATGGCAAACCTTAGTTTTACCCTTAGGATTGTGTCAGCACTTCTTACAGGCAGCTACAACATAATTCCATACTGGTTCAGTCCATTTATACAATCTCATATGCACAGCAGATGCAGTAAAATATAGCAACAGTTTAGAGCTTTGGTTTCTTTTACAGAAAACTTTAGTGAAATCTTGCCCACACTTTGGTATTTAGAATCAGACTTTCTTCTATACCAACATATGTTTGGCACAGAAAATGTGGAGCATCAGAGAGCCAGTTATGACTCCCTGATTCTCAGCTTGTTTTTATCCCTTGGCTCTGCTGGCTACAGAAATGTTGTGCCTGCTTTGCTAACAATTGGTCTGGGATCCTGAGGGCCCTGCTGGCTGGAATTACCCATGGATTTCCATCTCCCAACACACCCCATGCCTGCAGAGAGAGAAAACCAGCAGAATGGGAGAGCAGCCAGGTGAATTTCCATCAGGCCAGCAGCACTTTTCACCACCCTTATGGTTGCTCAGTTTGCAGAAGTTAAAGGCACTGCTGCTACTTTAACATCTTCTGTTATGTGAATCAGCTTTCTTAATTTGTATTAATTCATTAATAACATGCAGTACTGAATTCACACAGCTGATACAATTCCTGTCCTGTTCATACAGAACAGCACAGAGAACACAGCCATTGACATGGAATGCTGAAGTTTTGCAATCTGTCTGCACTGAAATTTCTTTTCAAGGGTCCCACCATCACTAAGCTGCTCTGTGAAAAGGAACTGAACACCAGTAGAAGGTCTGTTTGCTTTTGCATGACCAGCACTGCAGAGCAAACACCAGATCCCATTGTCAGAAGCTCCATTCATTTCAAGAGGGGGGCTGAGATCTTTCTGCCCATGTTTTTCTAAATTGGTACAGATTTAGTCACTTTCTTTGTGATCACAACAGCACAGGTACAGGTCACTCCGACCTGCCCACGTGCAGGTGTGGTCCCTGCTGCACAGAGCAGGAATCAGAGCAGGTACATGTGGTAAACAGCTCACACTTACACATCATTCTCCAGTGCTGTTCTGAGTGTCTGGGTTCCCCAAAAATCCACTCGATGAACAAACCTGGCCCTGATGTCAGAGCTGCACTGGAGACACATCCTATTTCACACTTTTTTCTCCCCTGCCAGTTGACTAAAAGCAAAAGGCCTTTTTCTCTGTCTGCCTTACGTCTGCCTTAACTATCCAGGACAGAACAAAGCTACTGACCAAAATTTAATCATTTAACCATCCCAGCGAACCTCTGCAATTGCCACTGACACTAAACAAGCTCTCAAAGCACTTCTTACATTCTTCTGCTTCATGCCAAGTAATGCAGTGTTATCCAGCCCACATCATATTATGCAGCAGCATCTGACTGCATCACAAAAATGAAGAACTGGAGACCTTATCTGCACCATCTAACCTTAAAACAATCTGGCCTGAGTTTAACAGAAATGTGCAAGCACCATCTAAGATCTAATCCATTAATACTGCTTGACTTGACCAACCTTCCTTTAAATGACTACAAATTTTTACACTTTTTCATTTTTCCTTGAAGCTCCTGCTGTAGCAACACAAGGGCATTCAGTTGCCACTGATTGTGGTGGGGCTAGCACTGTCATAGAACGAAGTTTTCCTTCTTGGGTTTTCTTATTACATGTGCCCTGTACTGAGGGCTATGAATGAGTGCAGCAGCTTCTCAAGATGCACTTTTTCACAGATCCCAAGCATAGAACACTACTAGAGGAATATGATGAATAATCAAGTAGATTAAGTGACCCTAATTGCTTACTTTGACACAACCAGCAATTAAACAGCTTTTAAAAGCCATCAGGAGCTATCCATAATCGTTTTATTACAGCAAGTGTCCCAGGCTTCCAGTGAGACTTGATTTTTATTAAACAAAATCCTACAAAGTTAATTGGCAGAACCACCTCAGTACCATTCACGTGTGATGTAACAAAATAAACCCTTCAAATACCGGACCCTACACAACTGAATGAAGAAAGATTTCCCACATTAATATCCCTGCACCTGACAAGCACATTTTTTTTTCCATTCCCGAGGTGAGAAGACCCTTGTAGGCAGTAACAGCTTCCTCCAACACAGCCTCAAACCCACAGCCACATCTTTGAGCAATCCTGGTAACTGTCCTGGAGCTCTTCACATGCTTAAATTTAACGACGTGTGTAAAACTTAGCAGGACTCGTGCTGTGACTTAGTAATTTTCTCACAAATGCATCTTGGTCAAGGGGAAAGTGTTAAAAAAGCACTGTGTAATTACTGCAAAATATTGAAAACAGCAAATGGTCAGGATGATGGGAAGCTCCCCAGGTACACCCAGCCAGTTCCTGAAGTGACTTAAGTATTAACAGGAGAAAATAAACAGCTATGCCTCAAATGTTAGCATTTTTTCCTTTATGGATGACTTTCAGATCTCTTTAAGCAATACAGCTGTAAAGTGCAGTACTCTAAAAAAACCTAAGACATCCAGAAGAACGCACTTTTTGTAGGAGGAACAGGGAGGAGGGCAAACACAGCTACCTGACCTGCCACTTGTTAACATGCTATCGATCTCAGAGAGAAGGGAAAGGAGCACTGCACAAGCCAAAGCCACCCAGCAGCTCACTGGGCTGGCCAGCTCATTTGTAGAAATGCTTTATTATCCTGTGCATTCTAACCACAGGCTGCCTGCTTCCTAACACAGCCCAAAGAACCAGTCAGCATTTCTTACAAGTGCAAAAGGCAGAAAGCTTCTGGCTCAGCAATCAGTCACTGACACAGAGGAATTGCTCCTCTCCAGGTGGGGAACCCATCCAAAAACTATGAAAAATAATCAGGCTAATTAATTCTTATCTGCAAAGAGCAATTATATAACTGACCTCAAGCAGTTTGAGGAGGTGGGTAGTTGACTCAGCCACGCTGGAACAGAGTAACTTCATGAGTGACCAAAAGGATAAAGCCACAGTCTCAAAGCCTCCATGTGTTGTGAGACAATGAAAACTCAAATGTCTTGAACAGAGAGCATCTGTTCCACTCTCCCGGGTAATCACTCAGAGAGGAACTTTGCATCCCAAAACCACAAAATGATTTTTAGAAGCCACAGCAGCAGCGTCTGTTAACTGGAAATGCAAACCCCCCCTTGCCTTGCAATCCAGTCTTGCATGACAAAGACCTGTGCCAAAGAAATAGTCAATTAATCCTCATGCTTCTATTTAATGTTTAAAATTAGACCTGATTATACAAAAGCATTGAAGGTTTGTTACCCATTTCTAACCAAGAGTTCTACACAATGAAGACCTGAAGCATAATCAGGACCAAATCTCATCAGTGCAGCACTCACTGGATGTAATGTTGATCATTACTAACTGCTGTGAGTTATGACCCACAATTCTACTGTAAGAATTTCCTCCAAGTTCTTTTGCCTTTTTTCTGCCATGGTATGTTCATCCCATCTCTTTGCTGGATCAAGAAATGTAGAGCAATTCTGTTTTAAGTAAACACTTGTTAGCCTCTGTCAAAACACACCTGAGACCAAACTAACACCTTTCCTACTTCTGCTGTCAGAATAGGTCAGTCCTGCGACATTGTCATGAACAGCATCTTTGTGGCTCCTTAATTCCTTGAGAGCTCAGATTGTGTAGAATATTTTCTATGCATACCCAGCTGTATGGTTTTGAATAAAATGATGTAATTTCCCACAAAAACTAAGAATGGCTGGCACTTCTATTTTAGAGGAACAGCCCCACTAGGATTCATCGAGTCTATTCACCACAACGGAATTTTTACTCTTCCTTAATCTTGAGCTGATTTTTTTTCAGTCTCCTTTTAGCACCCTGACATCACATACCTTTATGATATGGTATCATAAACAAACTAAGTGTTGCAAAAAATAAAAAGAAAAGCAGGAGACTGAGTTGCCAAGGTCCAGCTTATCTGGCAGAGATGTTTCAGGCATCTGAAGGAGGTGACTGCAGCTGACACCTGGCACATATAGCGTGGGTCTACAGAAACAGGAATAGGAGTTGTAGTTTGGTTGGCAGAAAAAAGCTGGTCAGAGGAAGTGGAGAGTGTAAGATAGGGCAGGCCAATGAATAAATGATTTACATTAACCAAAACCAGACAGGAATCATAGAGATGTGAATTAACTACATGAAACAGATAACCAAAGGCACATCAAAACCAGTACCAAGTGTAAACTAACAAGAACCAATAAGAAAAACAGGCTTTAAAATATTCTTTTCATAACATAGCCTTCTAATTGAAATCTCATTTCAGGGTGAGAGAAATGAAGCTTTTACCAAAATCAGTTTGGTTTTGGTTTCTTTGTTTTAAAACCAATGCCTTTTCCTTGGCCAACAGAAAGCCAAAAAGAAAGGAACAGTGAAAAGATAAGACATAATTTTCTTTATGTCTGTCTTTGAAATATTTCTTACTCTGTCCAACAGGATAACTGCAGAACAAAGCAAACTTCAGAAGAGAGTTACTGAGATACTGAGGTATGAAAAACTATTACACAAAGGTTAAGAAATTGCAATTGTTTTCACTAGAGACAAATGTTATTGAAATAATGTAATAAGGCAAAAGCACTGTGAGAACAACCTCATGTTCCATAAACAGATAGTGTAAGATGCCTATAAGGAAACTGGCTGAATTCAAAGCACACAAAGATCCTGTAAGGAATATGATGACAGCAGCACTGCTTTTCACATCCATATAAAGTATTTAGCACTGGTATTTTTAATGTGTAGCCAAAGGCTGAACAACTTAAAATATGACATTTTCCATCCCTGTTAGGAATCCTCCAACACAAGAACCAACCTCTGTTCTCCATTTATACAAAATCTACCAAGAATCAGTCTTGCACAACTGCATTTGTAACACTGACATAAGATGGAGCTGCTTGAGAATGTCCTTCCTGAAAACAGAAACAAGATACTGAAGTACACTCAGTCTCAGGTTTGGCCCAATAGATTTTCTCATTTTTCTAATAAATCCCAAAATATTCAGAATGGTTGTCATATTTAATTGCTTTTACTATGAAATTTCCTTAAGTTTACACCTTATCTTCAAAACATAAAGCATTTTAAGTTTTGATAGAAGAGAGAGAGAAAATCACACTATCGACTTCTTTCTGGGAGGGGAACACTAGAACGACAAATAGCTGTTTAAAATGATTTAGGAAAAAAAACCCGAACAAATGCTGTGCTGGACAGATTATGTTTGAGTCCTGTGCAAATCACAATGTGTTCAAGCAACCTCCAGAAGGGTGAGGGGAGAACACAAACATTTCTGACAGGACAGACAAGAGTCTTTTCAAGATTCAGACTCATGTTAACATGCCTTGCAATAAAAAATTGACAGCACAGACAGGTTTGAGATTACCTTTTAAAAAAAAAAAAAATTGCCCAAATATCAATACCAAAGTCCTTCAGACACAGGGAGAAAAGAGAAGAAAAATCAATGAAAACCAATTTATATCTACTGCAAATATAGAATATTGAGGCAGAAAGATGTCACTTATGTCTACATGTTCACCTGGGTGATGCATAATAACCACTGTAAAGGTGAATCCCCTGGGGAAAATGGAACCACACACAAGGAAAACAGTTCCCTTCAGTGGATATTCAGAATACCAACACACAGGCACTACAATACCTCAATCAGGAGCAGAAAAATGAAGCAGAGTCTCATCAGTCAAAGGCCACCAAAGGGTTGTGTGAGGAACAGCCAGAAAGAGTCTGTGACCAGAAGCCACTGACGCTCAGAGACAGTAATTACTGACAGATGTTCAACAGAGGAATAAATCTCTCTGCTGAGGAGTTGGGTTCTTCAAAGCCCATCTCCTTCACCTCAGTTTATTTTGCTAATTGAATTAGCCTGTGGTTAATTTAAGATGATATTCTATTTTCATTTCAGTCTAGAAAAGGAATGATGCAATAGACTGTATTCCAACCACCAAATAAACAACTTCCTCGTGAAGAGGATCCAAAGTTTCTCACCAGTGTTCCCAAGTGCCATCTATTCCAGTGCATTCTGTGGGGCATGCCTGCTGCCATGGGAACTGCCTGTTTGGGTCGTGACAAAACTGAACAGAAGAGGCATGTGGAACAATTTGCTTGTAATTTTTACAGTTACTACAGTCAGCAACATACAGTTCCTCACTGCCTGTTATTAAATCACTGACTGAGGTGCAAAACTGGGACAAGGAATCACAGAATATCCTCAGTTGGAAGAGACCCACAGGGATCATCAAAATCCAACTTCTGGCCCTGCCCAGGAGACCCCAACAATCCCACCCTGTGCATCCCTGAGAGCATTGTCCAAATGGTCCTGGAGCTCTGGCAGCCTTGGGGCTGTGCCCATTCCCTGGGAAACCTGTTCAGTGCCCGACAGTCTCCTGACATCTGCAGGAAGAATCTTTTCCTAATGTCCAACCAAAACCTCCCCTGAACATGTGGCTCAGAAAAAAAAACCCAAAGCAATAGAAGAACAAATTTTGCTCAGTAGAAATCATGGAAAGCTAACATGAAGAGAAGCATTTCTATATGTGTAATAAATATACAGACTATAATAAATAGTAATTTTAAAACGCACTTAAAGCTCTTCTGAGGATGCAGCATTAGAGAAAAACAGCAACATGCATCATCTACACAGCAGAGCATATTCCACAGCATCAGCTACAGGACTACAGGACTTTTTTGACTTATCACAAGCTGTTTATGTCACCTGAAACTTGCCAAGAACAAAAGCTTTGCAGATAAAATCCAGCCACTTTCTATCAGGATTCTTAGATATAAACAAAATCAGAAACTGTGAGTAGAAGTAGAATTGAAATATTAGGAGGTTGCAGCTCACATACACATTGCCCTTTCTCCCGAGGACACAAGCTTAAAATCAGTCAACTTTCACACATCACCATTAAAGTTTCTAACTCAAAACATATTTGCAAAACACTATTAAATTTAGAACCTGTCTGTAAGTAGAGCAGCTACACAAGCCCTGCCCTGCAGACCACTGTCACTGCCCTGGGGCTGGTCAGTGCTGGGGATGACTTGAGAAGCTCAGCCAATACAAACCAGCAACTCAACAGCTTAATTAATTAGTGTGTTGGCAGGCTCCAAGATTCTAATGAATTTTTACCCTTCTACTAATCAGTTTCAAGGGACTATTTGTATTTCCCCCCATCACATCCCAAATGGCACTTTCCACTCAAATTGCCTTTATTTTACTTAATAAGGCTGTGTTTTTCCCTCCCCAGAAAACACTGAGTAAGAAGTTATTTGCAGGAATCAAACTGATTATTCATGTAAGCACAATTCTGCAAACTGATCTGTGACACATCATTCAATGCATTTCTTGTCACATACTGGTACAGAGCTCTCCAGAAATGATTTTATTCTCAGGTTTGGGGCCAGTGATGGTCTTCCTGCCTGACCTTTGGGCCTGACCTTTTCATGTGTTTTACTTTCTACAGCTTTTAAGAAAAATGTCGCTCAATAAAAAGGCATCTTAATTTCAAAGAAATTTCTCAGGTTGGCCAAGCTTTGAAGGCAGCATTATGAATTGAGTTTGTGTCAACATGACAACAATGACAACACCCCAAGTACAGCAACTGGTAGCACACTACCTCAGAGGCTTTAAAAATCTCTTATTCTAATAGCCCTTGTACAACAAAATGTGTTTCTGTAATGCCACATGATTTATGCATTCTCATTCTTTGATTTGTGTTCCATTTTAATTAAAGAAAAAAGCAAATACAGGTAAGAACATGCTTCCTATAATTAACCCCAGTAACAGTCTTCAATTTCTTCCACAGATAACATTTTTCATTCAGTTTACCAACTTTTTTTGAAAATCAGACACCTGTGATTCTGTTCGGTCTTTACACAAACCCAAACATGTAAATGCAGCTGAAAATCTCACTCCGTTAATTTTCTTCCTCTGTAAGAAAAGACTGAAAGGCTATTCTTCCCAATAAAAGAGTTGCAGTAATTGCAGAGGCAGGGTTTTAGTACACAAGAGGGGAAGAAAAACATCACTCACAGCTGTAACTGAATAAACCAAGATTAGGATGGATGTCAGCAGGAAAGGAGGTGATCACTGGACATCCTAAGAGAAACATATATGTACCTAATTATATTTTTTCCTTCCAATTCCCATTACAGATTTTTAAACAAAAACTCACCCTCTTTGAGAATGCTTGGTGTCACCTCACCATTAAATACATCAATACTGCCCTGCAGTTTGGAATTCACCTTTGCCATTTTACACCACAAAGATCTGATACGAAAGAGTAATCAAAATTTGAAACAAGTGAATTTAAAACATCTACTAAGTATCTTCATAAACTTTTTTTTTTCCTCTTAACACCTGTTTATGGTTGTGTTTTGTTGGGTTTTTTTTTTTTTCTTAGGAAGGGATGAGACAGAATAGGCAAATGAAGAAAAAAGTTCTTAAAATCAGCATTCTGGAAGCTCGTAATTTTAAGTTAAACCCTTAATATCCTATTTCTAATGCTCAATAGGCTTTAAATTTGTCACCAAAAATAGGTATTATTTGCCTAAGATCCCAGAATAACTTGACATAATAATTTAAATAGCTGGATCAGCTTTTTCCTCAGTGCTTTTATACATGACTACAAGGTGAAAATGTGTTTCACATCACAAATCAATGTTCAGCCAACAGTTCAATCCCAAGCTTGCAGTGGTAATGTCATTTCCTGGGCTTGCCACTGGTTCCCACCCTCACAGCATCTCCCTGGTGTGAGTGAGAACAAACCACATGAAAGCAATGACAGGAATTAAAACAACAACAACAACAAAAAAAAAATCCAAAAAGACACCACCCTTCTGAGGGTGTATTTAGGTGAGTTCCTGTCTCCAGGTTACCACAGGGACTCACAAAGTGCAGTGCTGTCAGAGGTGATGGGGAAATTGGGAAAGGAAAAGGGGAGACCAGCAGCAGCTGTGGGAGCTGGAACTCGAGCCCAGGGCTCCTGCTCCACCCCAGAGCCACCGTTACCCTGAATAGCCTGGCAGCCCTGCACAGCCTTGGAATGGGGGCCTGACAGGAACACGGTGCACATTCACTAGAGCATTTCCAGACTTCCATTAGAGATCCTCTTCTGGCTATGGCTTTTGGAAACTATCCGAAAAAAGAAGAAAAAATACCTTATTCCTGCATTTCCTGTATTTATTTATAATTCATCAATCTTGAAATAAAGTTATGCAAATCTTTACCTTATGACCGGACTTTTAAAAATTGCTGAGTTAGGACTATTTCAGATATAGGGAGACAACAGCTACATGAATTACAGGAACAGTTATTTTTTCTACACGTTCACAAACACATCTGCAGCTGTCTTAATTTATAGCAAAGTTCACAACCAAAGCACAACCTGGTGAGGTATTTTTGTTCAAGCTCATAGCTGTAAGCCCACATAACACACTGAATCAGGATGTTACAGACAAGAATCACGTTCACCTATGAGAATTATCTGCTGCAACCTGTACTTTCATCTGCCCTTCTGGAAAAGAAAAGTCACTGGGATATATTAAATATGTTGAACTCTATTATCCCCAAGTAGTTTTATCTAATTTGGGATTTAAACCAGCACAAGAATTATCAGAGCTGCTCTGTAGAGACTCAGTTTAAGTCATCCCAGATCAACAGCTGAATCACAAGCTAAACACTATTGTACCATACTCAAAGCCAGGTCAAGTTTATCCTATGATGGATTTTTTAAATTCCAAAAAATCCTACTACACTAGGATTTTATTTTTGCCACTGAAGATAGCACTTCTTGTCTTAGTGTTACTGTGTTCATCTGAAAAATAGGTCATGTCAAAAACGGCTTTGAAATTATTATTAACAAAGCTTACAAACACTGATGAAATTCTTCTGCTGAAATGTCTTCTAATGTCTGCACCAAGGCTGTCCAACCAAGAAGGAGCACATAGCAGGGGAAAGAAATTTGTGCAGAGAAACCAAGAAGAGCAAGGATGAAATTTAAGAGATATTCCAAGGATGTGGAGATAAAGAACAGGAATACACACTTACTTCAGAAAAGAATAGCCTATCTTGAAAAAACAGTTACTTCTTCAGTTAGATTTAAAATATCTAAACCCAACATTTTTCTGGGAAAGCATATGCAGTTTTTCACGTAACCTGATTGAAGCCAAAGGGCCAGTGTAACTAAATTAAATAGCAACATATGTCCATACGAGAGACCCTGATTTTTCACTGTCTCTACCTACTGCATACACACTTACTGAAGTATTTTTGCTACTACAGACAGGAAATGTCAACAAACACCTCACACAACAGTAATCACATAAAAAAAGACTACTTAACACGGTGCCTGTGGTCATCTCACTTCAGACCATATATCCTCCCTTAAAGCCAGAGAAAGAAAGGTCTTTGTGATACATCTTAGAACATCTCCACGTGCACACACTGTTACCTAGCACATACAAAGCTATTCAAATCAGAAATTGTCTGTATTATTAAGTTGCCCACGTGAGTGTATTTTAAGGGTTCCCATACTGTCAGGTCGCATACCTTAAAAGCCATGGATCAGGAGTTTGACTACTACAATAAGAGTGAAAAAGAAACATGGAAAACAGCAATGCAAAATTAAACCATTCTGGATCCTATGTTTTATGAAACAACATTTCAAAATTCTATAAATATCCAGGTTCTCAGAAGGCCAAGGCTCTGAGTAACCTGATCCAAACCTGAAGTCAGCCTTGCTTGGAGCAGGGTAGATGAGATGACCTTCAGAGGTCCCTTTCAATCCATGTTAGTTTAAGATTTCATAAAATAAACTGGAGAGTGGGACAGTGTGTGTACAGACATGCACACACAAACACTTGCCCTCTCTATTTCTAGATACCCTGGGCAGTCTCTGGATACAGCTACGCTCAACACTGCATACAGAGCACAATTACAAACAGCACTGAGCAGAGCAGACTGATTTTGGCATCTTAAATACACATCAGTTTTACACTTATACACAAGAACTACAGCAAAAAGTATTGCTCTGTGACCTACGTGAGGTGGTGAAGATGTAACTTCTCACCCTTATCAGCTCTACCTGATCTCAGAAGTGTCCAATTTATCTGTTGAGTTCTCAGCACTGGGAAACCACAATCCTCACTTCCAGGGCTCTGAGTGCTATAGTGGTGAGGAATCTCTCTGGAATTATAAATGAAATTAATTGCTTCTGCTGAGACAAGGGAAAAGCGAGGAAGCAGGCTTGTCCTGACACAAGTAACCACTCAAACCACAAGCAACACTCAGGTTCACCGTTCCTCTCTGATCCACATCTCATTTACATATCTCAAACTGGAACTCCACTTCTCCCACCTCTGGAATTCCTCCTTTGATGCATTCTCCTTCCTGCCATCCACTGATCAGTATTTTCAGCAGTGACTCATGAGAACATGCTTAACATGGCACACAGCTGAAACTTGTTTGAGTGTCTTGATTTAGAAGCCCAAAAGACTCCTCACTAGCAAGTACAGGACATGAAAGCCTCTTGCAAAAGTAATAACAAGCATATTCACACCAATGATAGTATTTCATACTACTAAATCAGACAAATGATCAGGGCTTATAAAAGTTGTATTTCAAATTTATTTCAATTTTACCACATGATAAAACCCATGATGATCTACTAAGCCTGAAGAATTCAGAATAAAACCAGGTTCCTGCATCCCCATCATATTCTTAAATAATGTGCCTCGGTGCAGCATTCCTCTTGACTGTCTGATCAAGCTTTACAGACTTTTAAGCATTCAGAGTAAGAAAAGAGCCAAAGAATCAAACAGCCATTGGAAATGGCAAGAAAACAGGGCATTGAAACAGTTTTTTTAAGTACTCTATTCCAGTATCTCACCTCAGTTCTACTCCCCTCTCCAGTGTGTCTGTGATGATCTGCACAACTCTTTATTTCACCAAGAAATCTGTGAGAGCTATTTTAAACAATTTTTCCTTCTGTTTTGTAGGGGATTTTTACTACAAAAGTACATCACAAAACAGGCCAGACTACCTTTCCCCAGCAAGGCACATGAAGTTTTCATGCTATACTACATTATGTCAGCCAAGAGCACAACCGTAATTACTGGATTTTAGAAAATAGCTTCTTGTAAAGGCAAAGTAATGGAGGATTAAGTTAGTACTATGAAAACCAGTGCATTGTAACTTCAATTCTTTAACTAATGGTTTGAAATTTAAGATCAACACAGAACTGTCATTATTTGGATGGAAGTTTCCCAGTTTATGTACATAAATGCTCACATTTCAAAAGATTTGATAGATCCACAGTTCTCAGGAAACCAAATGGCACAGTAAGTCCACTTTACAAACACAAAACAAAACCAAAATTCAGTGGTTTTATAGCTACTATTTTCCTTTCACTATAAATCTCTACGGAAGATTTTCTCATTTAACATTACAGGTTTATGCCCTAAGTATTCAGTACTGCCAACAGCACAACTTAAGATTCTGCCGAAAGTAATTCTCCTAAATGTACATTTTTAATGTATCATTGGAATAAGGGGGTAAGTTACTCTTAAGGGTTTAGTTCTGACATCTGAACATGGTCAAGTTCCACAATTCCCACAGACCCACAGGAGCTGAAAGCTGTACTTGGCCACTTTGACTAAAGCAGAGCCACTGCTCATCATATTCTTGGTGAAAGAAAGAATCTTGTTTCAGAATAATTTCCATTTGCCATTCTGCTAACTTTACTGGAAAATAATAATGATAATATTCTGCTCTACAGAAGTCAGATATTCAAAAGCATATGCTCATATAGCAACCCAAATATATAATCTGTCACACTATAACATTACAAAAGGAAATTTTTAAAGTCTATTTCTCTTGATTTTTCTTCAGCATGAAGTGCCAGTCTAATGGGAGGTTTGGGGGAAACCTTAGTAAGGGATGAATTGTACTGTATTCCAGTACTATGAACAAGAATAATCATTCTACCAGTAATTTACATAGTGAGTGCAACTCAACAAATCTGGCAGTATCAGTCCACTCACATAACAGTGAGTCTTTAATAATATAAATATTTGCAGTGTGCATTCAAAAAGGCCCAAGAATGAGGTTGAACTGGCTGAGAATATGGTGCAGTTGCTACTGCAATTGCAGATTCTTCTGATCTTGTAGACTTTGAAAGAAAATATAACTGAAGGCTGAGTCCTCTTCCCTCCTCACTGTAATGACACCGACAATTGAAAATCTGAGAGCAGTGACAGACACTTCAGTAAGAATAAGTGTCACCAGTCACACTTCTTTTGTGAGCCAAACTGAGTTATTTACATGAATGAATGTTTGGTAGTCAAAGAAAAATTTGAAAGGTACAGAACAAAGAGAGAACACAAATACAGAGGAAGTAGCATTTTCATTTTGAGAAAGCCTCAAAAAACTACCTTCTCAACTTTTTTTTTGTTTAATGATTTATCTGTGCAACATTTGGAGAAAAATCCATTGTTCAAAAAGCAACACTGAATTTTGATACCTCTAAAGCATCAATACAATATTTAGGAGCAAGAGCAGTTTCTTACAGCCAGTGAAGTAGCTCATTTAAAAAACTGAATGCAGAGTCTAATGACCTAATTAGGGGAATTTCTCCCCACAGAGAGGCTGTTCTAGTGTAAGTTGGTGGGAAAGCCCAGCTGGCTTGAATACTGTAAGATCAAGACCTGAAAGCTTATGCAAGTGTGTGGTTAAAGAAAAAAAAAAGTTAAAATCAGAAGACTGGAAGTTTCTGTGCTTCTGACAACCATACACTGAACACAACCGTACTAACCTCAGCTTCTCAGTTAAAAACCTTTCCAGGATTACTCATACTTGGTAACTACAAAACAGATCTGGAACTGCCAACACTGTTCTGTAGAACTTCAGTTACTGAAAGTACTCCACTTGTTTCATCTCTGTTACAGAAGAAAATAATTAAGATGCATCATGTATCAGCTCATATATCAGCTTTCATAGTATCAAAAGCCAAAGCAAGAGATCAAATGATTCAATAACAAAAGATATTTAGATAAGCACCAGAGTAGCTGATCTCAATTACTCATTTTTTTGAAGGCACCAACACAACACTATCTATAGTCCAGCATTTTTACCCATCATTTTTCAGGGCATCAATCAACTGCACAAATGCCTTCCAATATATGGGATATGTTAAATTTGTTCCCCAAAGAAAAGCATTCCAAGAAACACATTCAGATGGAAGCACACTTGACACTGCAATACTACAATCTTAACCCTCTTGAGTTTTAAGTAAAATGTAAGGAACTTAGTCATTAACATAACCTACAAAAAGTTATTAAATTCTGACTAAGTTTGAGCAATACCATGAGCACTTTGGCTTGTTCTTTTTTGTTGCCCCTCAGAGAACTCTGTACAGACTCTAACAGGGAAATAATCCACTCATAACATAACACAATAAAACTTTAGGTTATTAAGTTTAATGTGCTGTTCAACACATAACATGGAATTTCATACAACTTACAGTCATTCTTTACAGTTCAAAATAACCTCACAGCAAAATCAAAATGGACTAAAAACTGGCCTCATATTGTTATGCAAGAGTGTGACTTTCTTCTTGCTGCTCACCCTGAAAAGCAACACAATAACAACAGTTACAATATGACATTCAAATACGTAAACATGAAATAAATGTATAATGTTTCACTAAGTATCTCTAAGAAAGTGCATTCCCTTAATACAATCTTCCAACTTGGAAATAAGAGAAAATATCACAATAAGTGCATTTGTGCTTTTTTGTGTGCAATACATATAAAGAGACCAACATCTTACGCTTTTATGATGTATAAACAGAGGTTTCACTATAGCAAAATGCAGATCAACGTTCAGCATTTCAATAAAGTAAATTATTTGTCTTAGAATAACCACTCAATTTTCTGTAAGGAAAAGCTGTGTTACAGTCACTTTGAAGTCACATTAGTGAAATAACCACAGACTGTGGTTTGCCAGGGGTGGGGGGTGGCTGGTTTGGGTTTTGGGTTTTTTTTTGTTTGGTTTTTTTTTTCTTCTTTAATTAAAAACAAACTATGAACACTAAAGATCAAAAACAGTACAAGCTGAATCTTTTAAGCCAATTAAAAATTGCAACTAGTCAAAACAAAGCTTTGAAAATTGATTTGCTTGGAGAGCACAGGAAGCTGTCCTACCAAGCAGGTTATATTTATCAGGCTTTTTTTTTCTTTCCGTTTTGTTTTAAATTTAAGTTTTGCTTTCCTGCTTGCTAAGAAACTCCTCAGCTGTTCACCTTTTCATGGTAAGTCTTCAGCATTAACAGCTTGCTGGACCTTCCCTTGAGATTTTTATTCTCTTTCCAAGGGAATTACACTTTACAACTGCTTTGTCTGGACAGTAATTGGCTTTTCAGAGAACACATTACTCAAGATGAAGAGAAGTTCTGCAATACAGAGTCTTGCAAAGTCCCACAGCTATGAGGAAAGCTGTGTATCAAAAATCATTACAAAAGGTGCTGCCACTGCCATTTTAGGAGAGACAGGGACAAGCTGCAGCCTCCCACAAAGTTGGGGCTTCCCAACTCAACATTTACTACTGACTGACACCAAC
Source organism: Corvus cornix cornix (assembly GCF_000738735.6). Classification (NCBI taxonomy): domain Eukaryota; kingdom Metazoa; phylum Chordata; class Aves; order Passeriformes; family Corvidae; genus Corvus; species Corvus cornix. The sequence goes on from NC_046347.1 coordinate 3,215,851, forward strand.
TCATCCTACAGGCTTCAGTCTTCCTTGCTGAACTGCTGGGACACTTCAGAGTATATATTTTGTATTTGTATTCTGTTTCATTTTTTACTGAATTAGGAAAAAAAAAATACAGTCCATAATCAAATTCCAGAAAAGGCAGTTCATAGAATCACAGAATGGTTTGGATTAGAAGGGACCTTAAAGATCATCTCATTCCAAGCCCCTGCCATGGGCAGTTCTATCATGAGAATCTGTCTTATTAATACAGGTAAAGGAATTTTTGAATCCCTATCATTCAACTGCTACAACAGTAGAAGAATCCCAAATTCCGCAAAGCTTCCTCAAAAAACCCTGTTCAACTACTTTGACTCATCACTATTCCATGTTAGAGCAAATAACATATATTAAAAAAACCTGTTTATTATCTGCTTTGACAGTTTTGTAATTGCTACATGTAAACCAGAAAAAGAATTTTAAACTAGCTTGGTTAAATTCCAATGTTAAAGTTAGAAGCCAATAACAGAAGAAGCATTGGAGAAGGACTGAATGTCTTCAGGAACCTTACTGGATGAGGGTTGGTAACCCTTCCATTTGGCTTTGCCTGGTAATGCCACTTTAAATCAGAATTTCTGTACATTCTTTTCTTCCTATTCTATCAACATGCCAGCTCCTCACAACAGCCACAACTCAAAAAGCCACACCATTTCATCTGGCAGGAATCTTGAAGTCACTTGACTCCCTCACTGTTTCTCCATCAACTCAGTTCCCTACAACAACAACTGCTGAAAGCCAATGTCATCAGGCAAGACACTAAAACCAAGCCAGAAACCAAACATTAAGCCACCAATAAAGCTGAATTTAAGTGCTCTTCCTCCACTGTCTTTGATGTGTGCAGTTCCTTAATAGTTAGTGTTTAGCCAACCTAAACTAGACTCAAAAGTAAAAAGCCTAGAATACAACAGCTGCTTTATGACTATGAATGCTGAATGTGCTAATAAAGCACCTACAAGAAGACCTTGCTCTTTTCCTGACTCTTACAAGCACAGAATGAAAAGACATATTTGGTAAAGCCTGAAACAACAACAGGAAAACATGACACTCAAGTGCCTGGAAAGCAGGAAATACCCGCCTGCATCACCTCCCTTCAATAGGAAGTGCAGTATCACACCTTTTAAAACAAGAAGAAAGTATACATTAACATAAGCACTGTTCCTTTCTGAAGAAACTTCACTAAGTTCTATTTGCCCAGATTTCTAAAAACAGTGACTTAGCAATTGAGTTTGGTCTTGCTTTTAAGATCCAAGCTCAGCTATCAACACGTCTTTGGGCAACTGACTTGACCCTTGTATGTACATCCCACAGCCAGTAAGAACCTCAGTGGCATCATCACTCTGCCTCACTGCTCTCCTGTGAACTAAAGACAAACCTGACAGTGTCACCACTGATTTGGTGTTCAGACACTGAAACACAAAGCATTTTCCTCATAGTGAGGTTATACAACTACTCCCGGTAGGTAAATATTCCCTGGAATAAATAACACAGCATGCCCTAGGATGCCTGTCTCATTAAGCTCCTCTTATGTTTGACTCTCCTTATCCCTAGGCAGCTGTTGTTCCTTAGCCTTGTACAATTACCACTGTGTACGTGCCTGATCATTTGTCCAGCATTTTATGTAACTGGTGGAATTTAGAATCTTCACATTATTATCATGAGACTGTTCCACAGCCTCACTGCCTTACCTGTTAGGGCAACAAAGTTGTTTTCATACCAAAGAATTTTTTACAATATTTCTCACATCTCAGAAGGCTGAAATAAGCAATCAATTAAACACAAAGCCTCTGTCTCACCTGTATCAAATCAGTCCCAGGAATTCAGTTACTGCTGCACTCCAAACTAAAATTACAGTGCCAGAGAAAAACGTTATTTTGAAGAACGTACTTGAATTTTTCAGCTTCATCAGCACTGATATTTATTTTCTCCTGACCTAGCTTCCAAGGATTCTTCTCTGCCAAAGAACTGCTTTCCAAAACCCAACTTGCTCACCTACTAAAATCAAAAGTAAGAACAATTAGGAAAGTCACAAGCAAAACCAGAGTGGATGATGAGAATCAGACAAACATGGTACTTGACATACTTCACCATATTAGCGAGGGGTTTGGACACATCATGCAATGCCAATGCAATGTCCTATGGTCTCTGTGTCTCCCTGTACACATTAAAAGATACAGTTTTTTAAAGGTCAGAAAACTAAGACATGGGTGAATTATTCAGTAACACTGTTGTGGATAATCAAAACCTAAAGAAAAAGTAATGGACAAGCATACCTATTGGAGCCTCCTCCGATCTCAACTGGGAATGCCCCAGTTACTGAAGACACTGCAGTAACAGACACCAGCAGTCGATGGTGGGGTGGCCTCGCTGAGCATGGCACTATTTTTAGATAGTTTAACACATCACTTGGTGTGCAACATCACTGGGTCAAAAATGAAACATTTTTCTTTCAAGAAATGTTAAAGCATTAAAGCAGTTGCACTTGCCTGGACACTGTGCTACTGTAAAAGCCTAACTGCTGACAGGGATACATGTAAAGTACTGGATATTTTCTTATGCACTCATGAACCTTGTACACAACTAAGGAAGGCAGTCACTGGATTTGCTGCTTGTACTCTTAGGAATTTTACAACTTTTCCAGCATCCCTTTCAGATTCTTGCTTCGGAAGGACTGGACCATTGATTATGTACTAAGGTGCTTTTAGATAATGAAGCAGAGCATGAAAGATATGAGTTTCTAATAAATGAAGTTAAGCGTGATAATAAAATCAATTCAAAATACTTTCAAATGCAAAACATGCAAAAAACCACAGTATCACTAACGTGTCAGCTGTCCTTGTCAACATGCAGTCCGGCAGCATTTCTTCCTCCTCTTTCACAGTTACAATTCTCACATCTCCAAATCCAGAACAAGCAGATTCTTTAAGCAGCTGGTCACCACTGTCATACCTGCAAATACAACCCAAGCTGTTAACTGAAACATTTCTTCTGCAAAAAGTTCTGCCTCTGTTTCATCTACACTAGTGTCATATACTCAACTCTACAAACAAGAAAACAAAGACAGAAAATCTTTACAAAAGATATTCAAAATCTTCAATTTAACTAAAATTAGCTGTATACTTTCTTTTTGTATGAGTAACTTTTACCTCATTATTTTTAAACATCAGCTACAGTCTTTCAAGTGGTACCAAGAAAAAGATTTCATCCACCCTTCCCAAGTAAGGAGAGGACAGTACTAACGTTCCATCTGCTGTTATTAAAGAAGTGCTGGCTGACAGCGCTCTTGCTTCCTTCACAGTGATCCTTCTCACACCCTCAGAGAGGGGACAGAGCGTAGCTTTTGACAACGGGTTGTAGCTGTCATACCTAGAAAGAAAATACACAATTGGTATCAACATCCAGAATTATTTACTTGGTATTAGCAAACAGAGGAGTATTTTGACAGTCCACTCACATGTCCAGTAAAAACCCTGCGACTTCTGCATCGTTTCTGAAATCCAACTTTTCCTTAAGTGTCAGCCACCGGTCAATGTGATTCCCCACATAAATCCTTGTTTTCCCCCTTCTTCTATCAAGACTTTGCTTTCTCTTTTTCTTTTCCAGAAAAGACAACATTGGGGGCCTTCCACACCTCTTTGCTGGCAGGGACATGGTGAGCCTAGAAATAAAGGAGAGGCTTTATTGAGAGGCAGCTCAGAACAACAGGCGGTACCTCAGCGTCCGGAGCCAGCACAGCGGGGGCTGATGGCCGAACACCTCAGGCTCCTCGCAAGCCAAGCACCGGCTGCCGCCCCGCACCGACGGCTCCCGACCCGCGCCCACCTCCTCGGGTCTTCCCCCCTCCGCGCCTCTCCGTGGCAGCAGCGGCTGAGAACGGGGCCGCTTCCAGTCGGAACACGGTGAAGGGCTGCGGGACAGCCGCTCACGCTGCTCCTGAGGGGAGGGGAAGGGAGGGGAGAGGACATACCCGCCTCACGCCGTTCCTGAGGGGAGGCGACATTCCCGCTTCGTGCCGCTCCTGAAGGGAGGGCAGGGGCATTCCCGCCCCACGCCGCTCCTGGGGCACACACGCCGAGACACATTCCCCCCTTCATGCAACCCCTGAGGGGAGCTCAGCCTCCCCCGCCGCTCCTGAAGGGAGAGGAGGGGACATTCCCGCCTCACACCGCTCCTGAGGGGAGGGAGCATTCCCGCCTCACACCGCTCCTGAGACGCACACACACATTCCCGCCTCATGCCACCCCTGAGGGGAGACCAGCCTCTCCCGCCTCTCCTGAAGGGAGAGGAGGGGACATTCCCGCCTTACACCGCTCCTGAGGGGAGAGGAGGGGACATACCCGCCTCACGCCGCTCCTGAGGGGAGGCGACATTCCCGCTTCGTGCCGCTCCTGAAGGGAGGGCAGGGGCATTCCCGCCCCACGCCGCTCCTGGGGCACACACGCCGAGACACATTCCCCCCTTCATGCAACCCCTGAGGGGAGCCCAGCCAGCCTCTCCCGCCGCTCCTGAGGGAGGACAAGCCCACCTCACGCCGCCCGAGAGGAGACAAGCTTCACAGCGCCCGTGAGATGAACGCCCTTTCCCCGCCGCCGCTCCCTTTTCCCCCGTCTCCCGTCGCCCCCTCACACGCTGCCCCGCCGGGGCGGTCAGTCGGTGGATCCCTCACGGCCGCCAACCATCGGCACCGACCGAGGTAAACAAGGGACCTGTGACCGCCGGCGCGCGCTGATGGCGCGCAGGTGACGTGAGGGCGGGGAGGGGCCCGGCACCCGGTTTTAAGGAAAATGGCTAAAAATCGGCGTTTAAGCGTTAAATCTGGGTAATGAGTCCAGTCCCGTTCTGAGGGAGCAGCCAGTGGCGCTCAGGTAAAAACTGTTCTCAGCCTTTCACTGAAGCCCAGAGGGTAGGGGTAATCCAATATGGTTTTTTTTAATATTTAATAACAAGTTTCAATTACGTGTGTTATGTATGGTAAAAATATACCGTTTTCCTAAGCATAAGCAGCAATTCACAAGAAGAATATCCAAAATACTGTGTTGTTATCTTACCTTCTGAAAGGCCAGATTCAGAGACAAAACTAGACTTTTCCTCTGAAGAGCAAAAAGTGTTTGAAATGAGACCTACCTGTTAAAATGCTAAATCGGTGACACAAAGAGGAAGAAAATGCAGTGAGAATTTGGAACCCTTGTTGTCACAGTGTGTTCTGTGACATGTACACAGCCTGCATTCCAGCAGGTCCTTGGCACCTCCACACACTCCTGCTGACACAGCCTGCGTTTTTAAATAAATAACTGAAAACACAGACTAAGTTAGCCAGCAATATTTATGAAGAATTTTATCTAAACACAAGAGGGAAGATCAGACCTGCCAATTTATTTTTTATCATTTCTGTACGCTTTGGTAGAGTCACAGCAACAAGTCAAACAAGTTGGCTCAAGAACCAGCAGACAACTGGAGGCTTATAAAAATATTTATTTGCATTTGCTGAATCAGCTGAATAATCAAAACAGATTTTTTGGTTTGTTGTCCAACATTTACATAACTTGAAAATAAAGAACTGAAGAAAAGAGCATCACTTCCTGAAATCTATTTCAATGTCTTTTATCATTTACAGTTTTGGCCTCTGAGCAGATTTTCATAGTACATTTTACTATGTGAGTTCACAGAGAAGTACATTTTAAAAGAATTGTTGTAGCTTGATTATAGTTTTTCTCAAAATAGCCCAAATTCTCAATGATACATATATGTAAAGATAATCCCTTGCACTCTACCCATTTAATTTAAATATAATTTCTCACCATTCACCATTATTTCTGTAAAATACCTACTGTGATACTGTTTCCAAGTAAATAGGACTATTTTAGAGGCTTTTCATATTTAATTCTTCTGATTGCCTTCACTAATATAGTTACTGTTTGTACAAATAGATTCACATTCCAAAGAACAGAACTGTATTAACACCAGAACCTGTTGTGTGCTTAAGGTTCCTGATTATTTTGAAAACACAAAGCTGCTGGGAGAAGCAAGAGGGTACAAGCAACATTTATGTCTACCAAGTAATTTGGAAACAAAACCAGTTATGCAGCAACTCACCTTTTATGCCAACTAAGTTAAGCAAGCTACTGCTGTTATGCATGCTAATAAAGTTAAAAATAGCATGTAAAAACAGAGGTCGGTGTCAGTGTCTTCAAAAATTAATTACTACATAAGAAAAAAATCCAAAGGCATTACATTAGTGTATATTTGCCATATTCGTGAGGGGTTTTTTTTATTTCTTTTCATCTCATTAGGATCTGCCAGCCTGTGTTTATTTCAGCTGCTTGAGCTGATCCTATCTGTGTGACAGACACAGCACTGGGAATGCTTTCAATCCCACCAATATTTGTATTAATGTCATCTCTGTCAGCAAGGTGAATATTTTGCCCCTGAGCGGTTTCACGCAGATCCCAAAATGAACAGCACTGCTGGTACAAGGAAGTGTGTCTTACAAAGCAGCAGCTGCAACTCAGGAATGAAATTCCAAGGCCAGGTGCAGAAGCTGCCTCCTCCCAGTCCCAAACTGCATCCACTCAGGAAGGAATTTCAGAGGTTTATATAGTTTATATATATATATTTACATATTTATTTACAGAGGTTTGTATAGCAGTCTCACAGCTACATTACTTCAGCTCGCTCTCTCCCCTTCCATCAATTGAAAATCCTGGCTGTACTATCACCTTTCTGCTGATGAATATTTCACTGTGCTTCAGTAGTTTCCAGAGCAAACATCTTCTTGTTTAGCTCCCAGCCATAAGCATGGCAATAATGCACCTTACAAACCCCAGAAGCCTTCTGCCTCCTGAAGTGTAATTTTCATTTAAAAATGCCCTGTGTTGCCACAAAAACCATCAGTTAACCCAGCAAAATGTTGAAGTACCCCATTTATCTTGTGTTTTATGAGTATTTGTGAAATGGGATTGAGAAACTGCTCCCTGGAAATGTCAATGCAAACTTCTTCTTCGTATAGTAATTAATGAATCTGTGTAATAGAATAAAACCCTCACAGACCAAGTTGATCTAGCCAAGTAGCCTGTTTCCAGAATGCATGGGAAGCTCAGACCTTTCACTGGATGTTCTCCCGGATTCCAGTTACCCATGATTTAAGGACTTGGAAGGTGAGGGTGAATCCAAACCATTAAGCAGGTGTGTGTGCACCCCAGGAACAGAATCCCTTTCAGACCCCTCTTAATATTTTGGACTTCATAATGTCCTACTGCAGGGAGTCTTCACTTTGCTTTCTGCATTTGTTACATAATTGTTATTTCTAGACATAAAGGGAGTTACGGCACTGGCACAAACTCATTTGTTTCCATGTTCCAGTGCAACACCGACACCCCATTAAAAGACACAGCGCAGCAGTGACATGAATCAGCCCCTCAAAGAGCATCTCTCATCCTGTAACCAGTCTGTTTGAACCCAAAACAGAATCAAAGCAACTCTTTAATGAATAGGAATAAGAATAAAGCTGAAAACTGAAAACCACAAGGTTTATCGCCACGTGATTCATTCCAGCAGGAGACTTTGCTTGTGTTTGGGTCCTTAGTGCTTTCAGAACACCTCAAATTGTTAAGAACAGAATATAAAAGATGAATTGACACTCAGTTAAAGGGGGAGGCTTTCAGAGAGCACACTCCTTTCCAAACTGAGCTCCTGGTCATTTGGGCCTTCATGATACAACACAGGAAGTACTTTAAGAGATTTTAAGAAAAGTGAAGTCAAGACCTGCTCTCGGACTGCACCTTGAGCAGTGTAATCCAAGTAATACCAGAGAATTCCTCACATTTATTGTTCACTGCTGAGGTTGGATGATTCATCACATTTAAATTCTTTCACATGAGCTTAATAACTTCCTTCTTTCATCTGTTATCATCATATCTGAAAAGAATTAATAATTTTTATCTTAAACTGAATTATGCTGTGTGGTATCTAACACACAATAAAACATGCAGAAAACGTGAAGTAAAAAAAAAGGAACAGTCAAGCAAACCAAGAAGCTAAAGCATTTTTACTACAGAAAAATGGCATCTCTAACAATATATTTGTTTCGTGTTTCCTATTTTTGCTTTCTCCCCCTCACCATCTGCCTCTGTTCTGCTTTTTCTTTCAAAAAGCATCCACCTCATTTAGCTTCACTCATCCCATCACAAGATTCAGCCTGAATAAAAACAAAACCCCCAATTCCAAAGCCAAAAAAGCACTACCTCTTCATAAAAGACCTTAGAAAAAGAGCTCTCCTTTTTCTTACAGGAGCTGCAGATCTGTTAGAGAAGCAGTCCATCTTGACTCAGTGCTTTGCTACACACCCTCTAGACAAAGGAACTTGAGCTTTTTGGCCCCTGATAACTCTGGGTTGTACCTGTACCTTCAGTGGTGCTCTTTTTGCCAAATCTTGCCCTGTTCTTTTGGTAGCCAGCACTGAGTCCCACAAGAATGAGATCCTGTAGTGTGGAGAAAGAAGGTGAATTACAGAACATGCAGTTCTTGAGCAAGAACTACTTCTTCCATCATGGAAGCAGCTAAGCAATGCCCAGGGGAATTTGCTGTTCTGTGGAGCAGAGTCCCACTGCTTTGCTTAATACACCCTGCATGAAAACAAAACCATTTTGGGGAGACAATCCTCAGAAGGCAATAGTGAGAAATAGAGAATGCCCGTCACTGACATGTGTGCCATGCAGTGATCAGGAGAGCTTGGCAGTGCCAGAACCTGCACTGTGCTGTGTGCAGAGGAAGCAAGGGATAATGAGGAGAAGATGAAATACAAAAAGGTACTAACCTGTGGCAGCACAATAATCTGACTCTGGAGGCAAGTCCCTGGAGGGCCAGAAAGGTCATGACAAACGCTCTCATTTGTGAGTCAATTCTCTGCAGCAACCATAGTGAATTTGTTACTGCAGTCAGTGCATGGACTAAGGGAAACTTCTGGATCCAGCCAGGGTACAGCCCTGAGCCTTTGGATCTCTTGGGCAGAACATGTTCTGTGCAGTGCAGCGAGGAGCTGAGCCAGGTCAGACACCCTCCCAAGGCACTGGGACCTCAGTGCCCGTCCTTGTGCCTTCAGGGCCAGCAGGACCTTGGCATGGGTCCTGCCATGTAGGAAAGAAGTAAGGGACCCGCTGTCATCCTGGCTGTGTCTCTGGTGGTCCTGGGAGCTGGTGGGGCGCCAGAGGGGGCTCACAGGATCACAGAATCAGGAAAAACCTCTGAGATCATTGAGTCCAACCTATGACCAAACACCGCTTTGTCAGCCAGACCATGACACTGTGTGCAATGTCCAGTTCTTTCTTGAACACCTTCAGGGATGGCGACTCCACCCTGCGCAGCCAATTCTTATGTTTAACCACACTTTTCATGAATAAAATCTTCCTGATGTGCGACCTGTATCCTCCCTGGTGCAGCTCCGGGCCATCTCCTCCCCGCCTATCGTTGTTACCTGCGAGCAGAGCCCGAGCCTCATCGAAGGCCACCCCTGAGCTTCCTCTTCCAGGGTTGGAGGGCTGGATGGGGCGAAAAAATATGGAACGCTTCACGAATTTGCGTGTCATCCTTGCGCAGGGGCCATGCTAATCTTCTCTGTATCGTTCCAATTTTAGTATATGTGCTGCCGAAGCGAGCACTATACCACAGCCCTCCCCGAAGCTATTTGTACCCCTGGGATTCCGGCTCCGCCAGGTCAGGGTGACCCGGGCGAACGAGCCGGCGGTGCCGGGGGGCGCAGCAGCAGTCGTGCACAGCACCCCGGCCGAACCGAGAGTCTGGCGGGCAGGGGCCGGCGGAGAGGGGGCAAGAAGACCCAAAATCCGGCATAATTCGCGTTATGCAAAGAGTATTGCTGTATGCAAATACGCGCAAAGCACTCTGGGGCGGGGGCCGTGCCCGGGGGCTCCGCACGGGTCCGTTCCGTATCAATAACCCTCGGCGGGCTTCAGAGCGGTGTTCGGCTCTGCGCAGCTGGGAATGTGACACTTTTCCGTGGTGACGTACCTAAATTAGTTAATATTAGTTAATAAAGGGGCGATATGCGGGTAGTTGAAGCCATTTGTTGTTTCACAGAATCGCAGAATCGTTCGGCTTGGAAGGGCCCTCTGGAGATCACGTAGTCCAAGCCCCCTGCCAAGGCAGGGTCACCTGGAGCAGGCGACACAGGAACGCATCCAGGTGGGTTTGAATGTCTGCAGAGAGGAAGACTCCACCACTCCCTGGGCACCCGTTCCGGTGCTCTTGCCACCCTCAGCGTGAAGAAGTTCTTCCTCTTGCTGAGGTGAAGCTTCTTGTGTTTTAGCTTATGACCATTACTCCTTACATATTTCGAGTGTATCTCCGGCACACGGCAGCTGTGGCGGGACCGCGTGGCTGCAGGGACAGCGAGGGAATGCGGTCGTGCACGGGGGACGAGGAGCGAGGATCCGGTAGCCGTGTTTGTTCTAAGGAGGGACGGGGGAAAACATTTTCAGGCGCAGCAGAGTGGCGCAGCGGAAGCGTGCTGGGCCCATAACCCAGAGGTCGATGGATCGAAACCATCCTCTGCTAGCACAGTGTTTTTGGGTTTTATTCCCTCGTGTGCCGGCACAGCGTCCGACGGCTCCGTCCTCTCTGCTGGTTATTTTTGGGTGTGGGGGACGGTGGCGTTGCCGGTGCGAGGACAGCTGTTTTTTCCTAAACAATCTTGGCGACACGCAGTACAGCGGGTGCGAGTAAAGGACGGGCAGAACACTGCACAGTGTGATGCCTACAGCCTTTCTTCGAGTGTAATTGGAAGGTCTCGTAGGGTCACAGGGTGGTTTGGGTTGGAAGGGACCCTTAAAGAACGTTTAGTCCCACCCCCTGCCATGGTTAGGGACGCACCAAGTTGCTCAGAGCCCTGTCCAACCTGATTTTTAATGTTTCCAAGGATGAGGCATCTGCCACCTCTCTGGGCACCCTGTGCCAGTGCCTCAGCACCTTGTGGTAAAAAGTTTCTTCTTTATTTTTCGTAAGAAAGCTCCCTTATATATTGAAAGGTCACAGGGTCCCCCTGGAGGCTTCTCTCCTCCAGGATGAACAGCCCCAGCTCTCTCAGCCTTTCCTCATAGAAGTGCTCCAGCCCTCCGAGCATCTTCATGCGTTCGTCCGGACCCGCTCCAGGAGGTCCGTGTCTTTAATTAGTCTTAACAAGCTCGTTGCATACATTTGTAGTTTTTCCCTGTCTTGCCCGTTTAAATGAAACATTGTGGCAATGTCAAATATATCAAGGAGAGACTCAGCACAAAATGCAGGAAAGCAAAAGGAAAACAAACGTGAAAACTTAAATGTCAATGCACGTGGTATTGAAAGCCTGTATTTGGCCTCTGGATCGCATGATCTGAGGGAAAGGCTCTGTGAACTTATTTAACGCCACAGCGCTTCACAATGGGCATTGTTTTCAGGGCTGTAGAATGTGAGAAATAAACAGTGGGATTTTTGCGTGGAGCGAGTACGTGCAGAATACATGAAGGAACAAGGCGGGGATTCTGGTTACAAATCCATGGAAAGAACAATCGTATGGAATGCTTTTCCCGTGCATTTGGCTCAGTAGGCGCGGCTCGGGGGACCACGTTGTGCGGTTCCATGGTGTAATGGTTAGCACTCTGGACTCTGAATCCAGCGATCCGAGTTCAAATCTCGGTGGAACCTGAACGTTTTTGCCGCGGGCAGATTTCTTCGGTGCTCAGAACCGTGGAAAGTGACTTCAAGGCGTTTTTCATGGATTGTGAGAATGCCATAAACATCCCATGCCATAAACATCCCATGCCACGTGGAAAACGCATCCAAAGCAGAAGAGTAACCAATGGGAACATTTTCCCGTTTTTTTCCCCCCCGTATCTATTATTTATTGAAGCCAGGTTAGTAGTTTCTGACACACATCATCTGAAGAATCTCAGACACGTCACAGCATATTGTTTCCTTTTATTTCTATGCTTTGAATCGCCTGTGTGGAAACACGGTTCTAAAATTCTGCATCAGCAAAGATGGTGGCAGCTGCTGAGCTCTGGGGCGGGGATGAGGTTTTGGGGTGTCTCTGACAGCAAATGTTCTCCCAGTGTTCATGTTTGCTTTCTGCCCTCACTGTACCGGGGTGACTTGCCGGTGTCCAAAGGGGTTCCAAGAGAGCTGGAGAGGGATTTCGGACAAGGGACTGGAGTGACAGGACGAGGGGGAATGGCTTCCCACTGCCAGAGGGAGGATTAGATGGGATATTGGGAAGAAATTCTTCCCTGTGAGGCTGACGCGGCCCTGGCACAGGCTGCCCAGAGAAACTCGATGCTTTATCACTGGTAATATTCAAGGTCAGGTTGCACAGGGCTTGGAGCAACCTGGGCTAGTGGAGGGTGTCCCTGCCCACGGCAGGGGCTTGGGACTGGATGATCTTTAAGGTCCCTTCCAACGCAAACCATTCCGTGAGTCTGTGAAGACGACGAATATTGCAGAAACTCGGGACAAACATGGATATTTAGGTCGTGTTCAATTCCTGTCGGTCATCCTAGGCACAAGGGCAGAAAGGACAGCGATTTCCCAGCGGGATTTGTTTGCTATGGATTTATTAGCGGGGCTGGAAGAAGGAAGAGGCACCGCCCGGTTCTATGGTGTAATGGTCAGCACTCTGGACTTTGAATCCAGCGATCCGAGTTCAAATCTCGGTAGAACCTGCTCCCGCTTTCCCTTTTCCTGCCTCCCCGCGCGGACCGGACCGCGGGGACGCTCCGGGCGTTTCTGTGACCCGAACTGCGTCACGCTCTGCCCAGTTTTGTTCAACGCAATGAATGTGACAAAGGATTTTAAATAATTATTACTTTTTATTTAGGTCTTTCATTGTATTATACTGCTGTTTTACATTAAGTATTTTTTTTGGGGGGGGGCATTTACACTGTGGAAAATTTCACCAGGCAGACGTGCAGAATTTGGACATTTTTCAGATGCACCCAACTACTGACTTGGAAAATAAGGGCGGAAATGCAGTGGTTTTGGAATGGATATGATACCAGATTGATGCACAATTTAAATAGATATTCCCTCTGCTTTTCTAACACAACCCCCCAGTGGTTATTTTTCATTTCCAGAGTAGCTAAGGTCATCTTAACACCTTGGCTCCCCTCCTCCAAACCTGTCCTACTAGTCACTTGTTTACACAGCAACAGGAACAAGCCTGCTCTGTGACAACAACTCCTCCTCCTCCTGCTTTTCCTCTGACCAGGTAACCCTGCCTTGCTGGCCCTTGAAAAAAAACCACAGAACACCTTCAAATGGAGTTATAATTTAGTAGAAATCCAGGTCCCAACTGCTCAAGGAACATACAAAAATGTTTGCTCAATTCATTAAATTTTCATATAACCTCCAGATGAAAAAAATCCCTTGTCTATGTCAGGGCTAACTTTCATCCTTTCCCCAACTGCTGGATCAGGCCACACAGAAATAAAGATCCTTCCCTGTTCACCAGTGTTTAACCCACTCTATGCAGTAACCTCAGCACAACTCTCACTGGCTGGCTTCATGCACCAACAGCATTGTCCCCAGGCACAAGAGCTTTAAAGCCACAGAGGCTTGTCTGCCTTGCAAGGATTCAATATATTAATTTACAATTCTAGAGAGCAAATTACCATTTCCTACAGCAATCTGGCAACTTTCTCCTTTCATTTACCAGAGTCTGAGGTGCAGCTGTAATCCAGAGCTCCCATAAAGTGTTGATGCAGCATTGGTGCCACAGATGTGGCCAGCACTCCTGCTCAGTGCCCTAGACAAAGCTCCTGTGTGGAACCAGGTGTACTGAAAGAGTTTACATGAGACAGAATCAGCGCAGAATTGAGTACCGAGATTTATTGACGACAATTCATGGTCATGCTGCATTTGAAAACAAAGCACCGAAATTTGGGTAATTGAACATCATCCAGATATAATCCAGCTGAGACTGCTGCATGTGGATACGTGCATTACTCTGGGGGAGAGCACAGCCCGGGGCTGCCCAGGTCATTGGCCACAGGGGACACACACAGGTGCTGTGGCTGAGGGAAACCTCCTGCACCAGGCAAAGGGACTTGGCAACCCGCTGGAGCACTCTCAGAGTAAAGCAGTATAACCCCAAGAATCCAGCACCTGACATGCTCAAGTCAGGAACATCCCAAGACAATTTTATTAATTCATTTAATGTGTCTAATTCCTTTCCCACAGTCCCTCCAGTTTATAATTCTCTAAAAATCCTCTTGTCTCAGCACAATATTCAAGGGAGTGGTAAAGCACTATGGCTGTGGCCATGTCAGGAGCTTTTCCTGTTGCTGAAAAGACAGTAGCAATAGAAATTATTAGTAGCCAAAATCCAATCAGGGAACTAAATAGTTTTGTAATTTCAGAAGTATGGCTACAAACACGTATTGCCAGCAATAACGGACTTTGCAACTGCAGATTTAAAAGCCAGAATCAAACCTCAGGCAAGTATTTCATTATATATGAAGCTGCAACAAGGTTGTCTGATATATGTTAAAATTTCAGTGAAAGCAGGTGAAGGGGGAAAGTCTTAAGGGATAGAACTTTCCTTTCCTTTTAGACTGGCACTTTCAAGAAAAAGCCTTTAAAAAACTAAAACATTTTACTCCAAAAAGTCTTATAAAACAAAAGCTGACAAGAAAAATTAGGCGAGTGTCAGTTACCTCGGTCACTAATGATAATACATTCTGTGTAGCCACTACAAGCTCAGTTAGATGCCTTCCTTGTCTTTAAAAAAGAATTCTGAAGCAGACAAATCATCAACAGCTCTTTGCACTGTGACTGCCTCAATAGGTTAGAACACTTGAGCAGATGGAAGAAATGGTGGATGCAACTGAAACAGGTTGTATTAGACACTGAGCCATTGATTTCCCTTGCAGTGGGAGCAGAGCAGATTTATTTCACCCACTGCCCAGCCCATTCCTGGGGTCCCCCAGCGGCACAGGGAGCGAAGCCCTTCAGTGCAGCAGGCAAACACTGGCCAAGGTGCCACCCAGCCCTGGGGAGGGTCCATCACATTGTACAAACAGTTCAGGGCTCTGCTTTCAGAACAGCAAGGCAGCTCTTGTGTAGATTACTGCAGATCTCCTCAGAAAAGCAAACTGGTTTTGTACCATTTCACCCAGTAGAAGCACATAAAAAAATAAGCACACTGTACAAAGAGCAGCAGTGATATAATTTAAACATGCATCCAGCTACAAACCATGTATACAGAGAAACAGGCCTATACAAACAGAACAGGACCACTTTATTACGTTAGAATTCCGGTGGAGTTTTTGGAGGATGGCAGATAAAGAAAATCAGACCGAAGGTGGTGTATGTTGCTTCTGAAAGTAATCTGTTCTGAAATGTCACACAACACCCCCATCTTTCTCTAGCAGACATCTATTACAGTTCCAGCTACACACAGCTCTTCCCACGGCTCCTGGACTCCCCCTTCCCATTCAGAGGTAGATTTCTGTCGATGTTCTGATATTGCACCACGTTAAGCATCATGTTCTTATCACGAAGAACAACTTGCAAAGGCTGATTTATTAATTCATGGGCATAATCTCGTTGTGGGCATTCAGGTAGTGCAGTAATCTAATTCATTTGCACTTGAAAGAAAACCTCCCTCCAAGCACAGTGGTTTGTTATTTAGGTGGAGGTCCAATGGAAAGCTGCAATTATTAACAGCTTCACAATTAAGAGAGCTATTTCCTGTCAGCAGGGTGACACTTCATTGTGTCTCTCCTTTTCAGCCTCCCTGGTCTAGCCAATGCCAGGTCTTGCCCCACCTTCCCTGATGCTGTATCCCATTCCCCTGTGTCCAAGTTAAATGTGCATTTCAAACACACACAGGTTTTTGCAGGATTTCTTACTCACACAAGCAGTTGTAGTATTAAAGAAATTTTCAAGAAGATTCATTCAAACTGCATTAAATGGTTAAAAAAGCCCATCCACACTTTCAGGCTGCATAAGGAAAGCTAGAACTTTGCTAGCTTCCAACAGCCAATAATCGTGAACAGATCTGATGCTACCAGGAAAATCTGAAGAAGTCTGGCAGGAGTCTAATTTCTTTTGTCCATCACATTCTTGAATAACTCTCTGACAACTGGGGAAGTTGCAGACAAGCTGCATGGCAGTACCACTTCACAATGTCTGTTAAATGAACCTCTATAGCTATTTATAAAAATAAGTGCATCAAAATTAACGATGCTGATGTATCGTAACTCTGATGAGCTCACAAGCATTGCTCAGTATTTTTTCTCAGAGGCACCCCAGAAGTTATTTTTTGCAGAAGTCTTTCAACACAGAGACAAATGAAAGAACAATCTGGGCATGTTTCACTGTCAGAGAGAAGCCAAAGCAAGCAGCAGCACCACTCCTCCTGGCTGCAAGCTTGGCAGAAAACTTACAAGGAAAGAAAGTTCTCTTTTTGTACCAACCAACCTATTTGGAACTATTTTAAATTAATCATTTAGCATTAGCTTCGCAGGTTCAGTTTCTGTGAAGCATTCTGTGACATTAGATCAGTAAGAAATGGTGGCTAGTTTGGAACTGAGTATTTTTTGCTGGATTATGGATACAAGGCTTATAGAAATTCATTACATCTCTCCATATACTCACTTGGCCTTTAAAAGGGCCTTTTCCTTAACAAGGCAAGTGAATCCCAAGTTACTTCACACCAACTGCATCAATACTGAAATTTCTGTTGACTGTTTTCCTGTGATGACAGGGATTGCAGACCTAGGAGTAAAATCATCTCACCCTCTTGGAGGAGCCCATTTTGTGCAGTGAACCCTTCACTTCAGGGAGTAACTTCATCAGGAATGACACTCCCTGTCCCTGGCAGAAAGGGCTTATGCACCTTGCCAGATCAGATTTTTGAATGAAGAAATCCATTGTAGGCAGGAAATGACAAACAGTGAAAGTTAAATGACAGCGGCAGGAACCAGGGCTTTTGGAGACTTCTGTGGTTTTGCAAAGCAGTGGTTCTTCCCAAGAACAATCCCGAGCTGGGCAGAGCCTCACTCACCCCCTCGCCGGTGCCCAGCGGCCGTGACTGCACAGAGGGTTCCGGTGCTGCCCCGTGACCTCAGCACGGCTCTGCACCTTCAGCCGTTACCACTTGATATCCAAACTGCTCGTGCTTTGATTTACAGCACTGTACGTGGTGTGCAAAGTGTCCTGGACCTTCTTGGAGTCCATGCCCTCCAGCCAGTCCTGGTACATCTTCTGTACCTGCAGGTTGGTTTCTGGCAGCCTGACGGGAATCGCAGTGTACACCTCTTCCATCTGGGCAAGCAGGGCTCTGTCTGGTTTGCCATCCTCAGTCTGTGCCTGGCCCTTTCCATTTAGGCATCCTTAGGAAAAAAATCAATTAAAAAGATGGAAGGTGATGGAGGATTGGATATGAAAAGAAAGTCTTTGTTAACTCAGAATTCTTTTTTGACACTTCTCTAAAGAAGTTTTCTCTTTAAACTTCCCCCCACGCTGTTATAATTTGTATTTACCTAAAGTGACTCCTGTATCAACATCATCTTAATGGAAATGAGGTTTCCATATCAACAATCTTTCTCTGTATTCTCCATGGTTTAATGACCCTAATTATGTTCCTTGTCTTTTCTTGCCCTTGACAACCACCATTTCAGAGAACTTCCTCTGAGGCTTGGCAGCACAGTGCTGGCACTTATTTATAGGTCAGAAGAGAACAAATAACATCGTGGCTAATTTTAGAAAACTCAATCATTTTTTGAGCCAACCCTGCACCTGTAATTGGTGTTTTAGACCCTTCATTAAATAGTGAGATTTTAAGTTATTAAGAAGAGAATTAAGAGGGAATGAAATGAAGTGCCTGCATGTGAGGCAGCTTTCCTTTGAGATTCAAGATCTATGTGCAGAACAACTGGGGATCCACAATTATTCTTACCTCCTGGGCAGGCAAGGACTTCTACAAAATGGTATAAAAACTTTCCTTTTTTCAACTTCAGGACCATGTTTTGGATATTTCTAAAGCCATAAGCGGCTGCAAAACGCAGCACTGTCTCCCCATCCTTTTCAAGGGTAACTTCTTGAAAGTCCTTGTTCCTGTCAAGATACACAGAGAACATTTTAACCCCCTGCATTCCCAGAGGAACAATCCAACTGTGTCAGTTTGTATTCAGATGCTCTAAAGAGAACAGAACAAGTGTAACAGTGAGAACAAGGTGAACTCTTCCACTTTCTACACTGAGTTAAGCAGAAGTTGGGGTGGAACTGCAGGTAAGTTTTTAATAAAATGAGTACCAGCAGGAGCTGATTTACAGTGAGAGACTTGCAGGTTTAGAGCAGGTTTATAGCCTACCAGCTGCTTTCACTGCAACATCAATCAAAGCAGGGGAAGTCCCTGGGCTTCAGGAACCAGTTCCTTGCCAAGAGGGTGGTCAAACCCTGGAACAGGCCTCCCAGAGAGGTGGCCAATGCCCCAAGGCTCTCAGTGCCTAAGGGACATCTGGACAAAGCCCTTAATAACACACGTTAACTTTTGGTAGCCCAAAGTGCTCAGGCAGTTGGACCAAGTGATTGCTGTGGGTCTCTTCCAACTGAAAATACCCTACTCTGTTCTAGCTCACCCATTCTACATAACAAGGATTCAAAACTCCAACTTACTTTAATGCTTTGTAGGTTATCTCCTTGACATCCATGCCAAAAAGCTCCTTTGCAGCATGTTTAAAAATGTGCTCCAGGTAACCATCAGATCTCTTCCCATCGTGCCTTACTATATCTCCCTCCTTTAGGTCATCAAACCTTAGGAAACAACAGAAAAGAAGATCAACTCCAAAATTTCATTCTTTCACTTCAATAAAGTAGTGTGTTTCTCCCTTTCTCTATCTCCCCCACCAGAAAGTGTTTTGTAGCACTAAGTGAGAACATATTAACATTTTTATTTATTACAGCTTAAAAAATGTAAATTATTCAGGACAGCAGTGAGATGTTCAGAAATATCAAGCAACAGTCATTTATAAGAGTGCACCTTCATCACAACCTGAAGGTTTTGTTAACAGCTATTTACTGCTCAAGAGCCATTGGGGAAAAATTATTTAAATAAATGATCATTTTTGCCTGTGAGAATACAAAGTACCTCAGAAGTTACAAGTCTTTGCTGACAATTCTCCTGCTTTAGAAACTGTTTGTCTGTAACACTGTGCCAATAAAGCAACACCAAATCAGTACAGCTGCAACCAGGTTACAACAGTGTACCCTGAAAATAAGTGCCACACTGTGGTTCAGGAGAGAAAATGGGAGGTCATATCCCAAGGGCATCTCCTGGAAGTTCACCTCTCCCCCACAAGTTACTTTATTCATACAACTTTTTTAATACCAAGCACTTTATCACAAATTGCTGCTGTGCTGGGACTTAAGAGGATGACTTCAAGTTCTTTAAATTTCTCTGCAAGATCTACTTTTAAGACCCCGGAAGAGTAAAAATTTATGTCATTACATCTCACGGTTGAACCAGCATTATCAGATTAGTCCTTTTAAAAATTATTTTCCAACATAAATTGAGGGCACTTGGCTTGTTCAGCCTGGAGGAGACTGAGGTCAGTCTCTGGATCTGCAGCTTCCCTGTGAGGGGCACCTCCGATCTCTGCTCTCTGTCACAGTGACAGAACCCAAGGAAAGGCTGGAGCTGTGCCAGGGAAGGGGTAGGTTGGATATTAGGGAAAGGTTCTTCCCCCAGAGGGTGCTGGGCACTGCCCAGGCTCCCCAGGGAATGCGCACGGCCCCGAGGCTGCCAGAGCTCCAGGAGCTTTGGGACAGCGCTGCCAGGGATGCCCAGGGTGGGGTTGTTGGGGGGTCTGGGCAGGGCCAGGGGTGGGACTGGGTGATCCTGTGGGACCCTCCCAGCTCAGGATATGCTATGATTCTATAAATTGAGCTAATAAACCAGGTACATTCTGAATAACAACTTGTCCTTTTACTGGACAGGCTGATACAGAATTAAAAGACTCTCTCTAGGTGATTCTGATACAGAATTAAATGTCTGTCTCTATGTGATTATGCCTGCAAGAACTCTATTCATTCTCACTGTGTGTGACAATCTCTAGAAGCAATCATAGGAGCTGTACTACAAACACAGCTGTGAACATGTTCCCAACTGACCCACTCAAATTTCTCCACTCTAGGTCCAAGCAGAATACTAGCTGGAACTGAAAAGGATTTTTCAAAACTTCCAGAGCTTTCTGTTTTGTGCAAGACAGCACATTTATTGCTCCACTACCACCCCTTTGGAAAGATACCAAGGAACATCTGTCACAGTTGAACAAAGATCAGGGGGAGCAGCCTCTGTAACTGAGAATTAAACACCACACATGCTGCCCCCTGAGCCAGGCATAAGGGATGGAAACAAAACCTCTCCAATGCTTTGTGTGCTTCTCATCTAAAGCACAGTTCAGTTTTATCTCATCTTGAAAAACTGACTGCTGTCCTCAGTATAAAAACCAATTAATTACCATTTCTTGAAAGGGTGCTGCTTCCAGCAATCTACATGAACATATTGGGGAAGGGGAAATTTCCTGTCAGGATGCTGCTGTGAAAGAGAGGGGAGCCCAGAGCAGATGGTCAGCCCCAGGACTGTGTCCCAGCAGCTTTGTGGGAGGCAGCTGGATGGGGCAGATCAGACTGTTGGGCTTTACACAAGGAGCACAGGAGAGCTCTGAACAGGGTCAACACCCCCAGTCAGTCACACTTACTAGCAAGGCTTGAGCTTGATACAGTCAAATCTATTATTACTGCATTAAAATATAAATCAGGAGCTACACAAATCTTCAAGACATACATTTTAAAGGAGTTAATGTATAACTTCATTACCTCAAATTATCTGCCTTGTATTTAAACAGTACATGCAGGTTTATGTTATCTGTTTCATATTACTTTTATATATAGCAGTGAACATCTAAGAGAATATTTTTGTGGGTTTTGTCACTATATAAAGAGTGAAGCTGTGGTATACTCAGGCTTTGAGGCAGGTTTTTTTCTCTAAAAAGAAAAAACATTCTTCTAAGCAGCTTTACATTTATCTTGAATATGCACCAACTTGTCATTTGTCATCAAAATAAGGAAGCAATCCACAACAAAACTACTTACAAACTATCTACAGCTACTTCAGTCACATCTTTCATAGACACATTTTTCTGTTCCATTATTTGGACAATTTCACCTGTAGGAAAATACATGACATTTTACTTTCTACACAAAGCACAACACACACTGTGCCTCTGTTTCAGATCAACGTCCCAACACCTGCATGTGCTTCGTGTCACATTCTCCAGCTCTTCCTACAGTCACTTCCCTCCAGTAACTGAGAAGTCTGACACCTCCAGCCCCAAAGAAAAGGGGCCTTCAGCTTGCCCAAGCTCTGCTTAAATCCTCAGCCTGTTAGGCCAAGTTTGGAAATACCCAAACTACACTGCAGGACATGTAGTATGGACACTAAGGCTGAAGACAAGATCCTCAACAAAAGGCAACTGGTGCCACAAATTAGGAATAATTCCAGTGGAGATAAAATAATGACCACAGACAAGCCAGACAATAATTTTAAGTATGGATTTGCATAACTTTTACCTTCCTCAAGAGGCTGGCAAGATACCTGATTTTTCAGATTAACAGCAGCTTAGAAGGAAAGTATGTGTCACTCTGCCTTCCCTGTGCAGTATCTGTACTCCCAGGAGCACAAAAAAATGTACTAATTTTTAAAGCAGAAAAAAAGCCAACCTTATGACTAAAGCAGACTTGAAAAAAAGCAAACTCTGGCATAAAGGTTATTCTAAAAATGGTGATTTGCTTCTATATTTATAGATGGTTAAGTTTAAAAAAGTTAACCTGATGTCAGGACACAATCAACTTCTGGTGAATTATACAAGGCAGTGTAGAAATCTTCCCTCAAGGCTTCCAGCTTTTTGTCGTAACAAGGTGCCACAACTACATGGAAAATTTTATCAGGAGACAAGTTCTGTGGAAAACAGAAGGGAGAACATGCAAATTCAGCAAAGAGCAAAAGACAGCTTGAAGGATGACAAGGACAAAAAAATAGTGACGTAAACCTCATGCAGGCAATATGAGGAACAAGTCCCTACCCAGTAAATTTAAAGAATGCTGCACACAGATAATGATTTGCCAGAAGTCACAAAGCATCAGCAACAAACTTCTGAAGTCTGTCTTCTGGCTGGACCTTATTCCCTCAGACCACATTTTCTGCAGCTTTTTGATTGCCTTAGAAAGTGAATGTAAGTTAGGAGTTCAGAGTCCTGGCTGCTGTCACTCATTCACTTTCACCCACAGCAAGCCCTCCAGAATTTGTCTGTCCATGTGCAGACAGCAACCCTTCCCTACAGAACGTGGCTGCAGTTCCATTTAAGTATGATACATAAAGGACAGCAATTTTTTCAACATGCAAACTTGAGAAGATAAAAAGGTTAGTTCCTAGGATACAATGCTTTTATTGATCCCAGATAACAGGGCAATTTTCACATTATTCTCCTCCACTCCTGTTTTGGCTGTGCTATAGAACTACACAGGCAGCATTTCACAAAAAAACCTTCAACAACTATGGATTTAACTTTACCCATAAATATCTAAATCCATGTTGCACTGGGGGTGCAAGGATTGCTGCCAGCTCATACTGCACTGTATGAAATGATGTTCTTTGCACACTCTTCTCATCATGGGCACTTGTACAGCAGCAGAGCACCATTTCTTCTTCAAGTAAAGGACAAATGTAATACACTAAGATCTGTATTTCAGTATTAAAGCCCATCTTTTCTATTTAGAAGAATATAACAGTAAAAATAAATCAGAATTACTTACCTGCTGCCTGGCAAAGTAGCCCTTCACTAGGGAGCCCATGATCTGCTGTGGAGACTTTGCAGTGCAAATGTGAGAAGTCACCAGGTTGGTGAGTACCCTTTCAGCATATCGGATCCAACCTGGAACGACAAAAAATTACAGGTAGAGAGAAGTGGCCCATAAGCACAGCAAGGGGCAGCAGCCACACAACAGCTCCTAAAAATGATGGCACCTTCACAACAGGCAGGACATTTCTGTACAGGCTGGAAACCCCACCTTGAGAACTGCAGGAAACTTTATGGCTCTGTTAATAATGCTCTAATCAATAATTCACTGTGTCATTAATTCTAGACCAAGGGCCACTGTGGACTTCATGACCTGTTTACCCCCCTTCCTCATGCACAGACTTAACAAAGCAGGAAGAACAAGACCCCAGCTAACAGGGATATTTTGACCTTCTAGACCTCAGCCCTTGGATCAGCAGATACTACAACAAATGCACTGTTTGGCTGCTTAGCTGTAACCTGCTGTTGCCTGAGATTTAATATCCACACACCCAGCTTGCCTCCTCCTAGAACAAAGAGTCACATGAAAGCACTATCACAAGATGCATATGGATTAAGCCTAGGAAAAAATGGCTTCTTTTACTATTGTTAGAGTAGCCACACCTTCAGAAACACCCCCACACTCACAGGAACCACCTGAAATCTCTCTGTATGCAACACTCTGTCTTTAGTTACTCAAGAATCCCCCTCCCTTTCACCAGATCCCTTCAGCATTCCAGCTGAGATAAGCTATAGATACCCACAGCACCCCCAACATCCAGAGCTGTTGTATTATTCCCCACTGGCAAATGAGCAAATCAAGGTATTTAGGGTGTGCAATTCTTTCTTAGGCTCTGTAGCTCTTACTGAAAAGCCCAGAATATTCCACAGCAAGGGTTTAGAGCTTTTTTTCATCTACATGACACCTACATTGTGCAGGAGAGTCAGGCCCAGCCTTTGAGGCAGGTGTGTTGCTTTTGGTGCTAAGAAATTGTGGAAAAAAAATCGTGCTTTTATCTTCAGGCAGATTAGTGATTACATAAAAGAGAGAAACTGCTGTGCAGTACACGCTGCCCAGGAAGGGGAAAACCTGTAGCTTAATTTTTAAGCTTGAAATTACCACTTATGTAAAAACACCTGGTACTGTTTAAGTCAGAACAACAGCACAAATGCCAACAGCAGCACAAAACTGGGATGCAAGCAGTGTTCAGATGGTTTGTCTCTCTATAGCAGAGAAAGAATTTTCCCAGTGTAATAAAATTTTACTGATGAAAATGAGAAGTTGCTAAGTATTAGGAAAACCCAAGGATCCTCCAGCTGTTTAAATAGTCCCAAATCTTGTTAATGTACAGACTTCAAGCTGGTTTCCATGAAAAATCTCCAAGGCATACACCATCTTCAACAAGCATTCATTTCTGCTGGAGGAAAAGCTGAGGACCACGGATTTACCCATCAGGACTGTACTGAACTGCCAGACTCTGAATTGGAAGTTTGCCTAATGACCACCTTCAACTGGGACTTTAAGTCCAAGACATTACCTGCAAAAAGCACTGAATTTACTGGTGCTTGGTAAAAAGCTGTATTAGCATACTGGGCATGATAGGTACATCCTACTGCTTAAATGGCTTTAGTCTCAAGTGCTGTCTAAACAACAAAAACTGCTTCAAACGAAACAGGGACAGTTTTTAAAAACCTTGTACTTACCATTGTAAAAACCATTAATCACACCAGCACTCCTGCTATAAGGCTGGTTCCTGGAATTGCAACGTTTTGGATATTCTAGTCATGAACTGTAAGGAAATTTCACTCAATCCCAAGAGACTTCTGACAGGTATTGTCTGAAGCAATTCCTTAAATTGTTTCTGTCCTTGCAGTGGATGGAACAAGTGTCTCATAGCTGCAGCTCCCAAAGATCACTAGTCTCATTAGTCACTGGTTAATTGTATAGGCAGCCTTGGTGAGCAAGCATTTATCTCCACTCCACACACACACTGCTGTTTCTGCCCACTCATCACAGGGCTGAATTCCAGAGCCACAGTGAGGGAAAACCTCAGATACCCTATTCTTATATCAGGGTACACCTGCACTCATCCAGACCTACACCCTTCATAAATTCATTTGGATTCTTGGCCATTTGCTGGCTTATGTTGGCATCAAAGAGCAAGAAAGCACTATAAATCACCCTATAAATTCTTGCAGATGTAGCTCAGAACATGTTATTTTTGGTGGTTTATTGTAAGATCACAGAGATGCAACTATATATCTGTAGGAAGTGCAAAAAACCTAAGAAAACTTTTGCTACTGTAAAACCCCATTCCTGGAAAAGGAAATTGATTGACTGGGACAAAAGCATTAGAATCCTCAATACTTATGTTCTTCCTGCTGCTGCAAGTCTGCCCCATTGGCTTTTCTGGGAGTACACAGAGGCTGGCAGTGCCTTAAAAACACTGGATTTTCCAGAGCAAGGGTTTCATGTTGCTCACCACCTTGGTACATTACAGAAGGGAACTGATTACTTTGAGATATTACATACACGATCAGTAGTCACACCACTGTTCTTTCAACAGGAAACAAACCAAACGTGAGCTCCCTTTCTCCCCAGAGAGCAGCAGGAGGTGAACAATTAAGACAGGGACAATAGAACACCTTTTCTCAGGTTCTGGACTATGCAGGCTCTGCTCTTTGCCCATGGTAGATGTTACACCTCAGAGTGCTGCAGAGGGTGATAGGTCTGTGCAAAGTCACACATCAAGATAAAAAAAAGAGTAAAGCATTTATACCTGAGTTCACACTGACCTTGCATCTACAGAGCTATATAAAAACCATTTGGTGATTAACACACCCAGTAAACAACATCTCTGGGACAAATTTATGTAATCTGGGGGTAGAAAGAGGAAGGAGAAGAAGGAACAGAAAATGCACTCAGACAAATAAGGTCAGGAAACACGGTGAACAACCTCACTTTAAAGATGACTAATCGGGATTTTGGCTTTCTCTAATTGCTGACAAAGAAACAAACCATGTTTTTAAAATGGGTTTACAGTGATATTCTGGGTTAGTTTCCCAGAAATGGAAAGCACCCATGCTTCTGTTACCATCTCTATCACAACAGAGAGCTGACACCAAAACCAGCAATGAAACCAGAAATTATCTTATGCAGACCAGACAAGGACAAGAAGAGTGCTCCATTAACTATTTTAAAGTATTTCCACTGAGAGCAGCAGATAACCTGAGCTCTGTTTCTAGATGAAGAAAATTAAAATTATCTCAGAAATTCTAAAAGAAATCCTCAGTCTTTGAATTTTACCTAAAGCACATAAGAGACAACAAAACTGAGTAACTGGGGTGTTTCAACTGCACAGGTTTTACATGAAAAAAGGCAATATATAGGATGTCTGCTCCTGAAGATAAGAGGTTACACTAAGATAACAGTAACAGAAAAAAAGAGACTTATCTTTTTAATACATATATGTAGTACTTAAAGCATAACCCACTACAAAATACACAGAAAGAACAAAAATACAAGTATAATTCAAATAGCAGTATTTAAACTTTAAATAAATGACAACAGCAGGTTTTGAGGATCACCAACTGCAACTCATCATCGCTCTACCATTTCTTTAACGAATGCAACCCATGAGTTATTTCAAAGCTAGCAAGAAATATTTTGGTATTTTTATCAGCCTTTTGAAAAACAACACTGTGAACTTCAGGGTGAATTTGAGGGGGGATGTTAGGCAAAGGAGTTACTTCTATCTCCTTTTTGATACTTCTTTTTTAGGAATACAACTTTTTACTTGAATTCAAATGGTGCTGTGCTAAAAAATGGAAAAAGTAAACAGTGACTGCGTGTTCTGCATCTTTTCAGTTGTTACAAGTGCAGGTTCTGCTCATAACAGAACACATTCTCAGGTGCAAGATTCTCAGAAGTGAGACATTTAGCGAGTCAAGTCTGTGGCATTTCATGTGACAATTACTTTCCAAGTGTCAGACTTAACCATCTCACAGTCATCACAAGCAATGTCACTTGCTACTTTCCCCTAGGCTTAAGTGGCAAGTTCTAGATTTTGCTTAAGATAATGGAGGTTGTGGTTTAATTACATCAAAGTTCCTTTAAGATTCTTTTCAATGACGAAATGCCCTGTTAAACTTTATGGTCTGAACACACAAGCAGCACCCACTAACTCCTCCATTCCAGTTCTGATTCTCAGTTCCAAGCACTGCAATGGACTCAGGGTGACCAGTGATACTGGGAACAAATACTGTGTGTTTGGTGTCCCTCAAAACCAAAAGAGAAATGCTCTAAGTTATGTAAGGCTCCCAAAGGAAGCCACCCTTTCCTCAGCTCCTTGGTAGTTCCAATGACCACGAGACCAGTTTGAAGGGCAGGAAGGATGGATAAATCAGTTCTCACCAGGGCAAGCAGAGGCAAACATTGGTAAGGCATGTTCCTCCTGGTTCCTCCGTTGGTACCGCTGCACAAATTCCCTCTGGCTCTCCAGGATACTGAAATCTGCAGCTATAGTGGTGTCAAATACATAATGCACCCCTAGGGAAGCAAGCAGAAAGGAACAGAGAATTACTAAAATGTTTTCCACCTCACAAACCCCTTTCAAAGTTCCAGGCCTATGAAAACCCTTGAAGGATCAACAGGTATATTCCTTCCCCTCTGCAAATTTTCACAAATAGTAGAGCCATAAATAAAAGCCATACACTGGAAAAACATCTTCTATATCCTGAGTTTAAAAGGACCACCAAGTGGTTAATGCTGCAAGCAGCACTGCAAACACTTCTCTGCTTCCTTCTGAGCACTTTGCCACTCAGCATCTATCACTTTTAGTTTAATTAAGCAGGATGTCACGTCTCCTGGGTGACGTGCAGTGATTCTTGTAAAGCAGTGACTCTTGTAAAGCAGTGTTCTCTTCAAGACATGCTGAAGTCACAAAAAAATATATCCAGCTGAGAGGCATATCTTCTACTGCTCAAGCTGTCTGCAGAGGTACAGGAGCATATCACCAACACAGCAGAGACCTTCTGGCTGCTCATTCAGCAACACACTCCCTATATGCCTACGTAACACTGAGCACATCCCCACAGAAGTGAGTGTAGATAATGAATGCATTCTAGGAAAACTGGGGCCCACCAGAACTTAGGAATGCCTTGAGATGAAGAATAAACGCTGGGTACAGAGATGCATCATAAAATACATGAAAAATGAATATATATAGATACATATGGGAGGAAATAGTTTACAGGTTTATTACTGTCCTTTGTCTTCCTCCAAGATTAAAAATCCCTTGAAAAGCTTGTAAGCAAAGTGGCTTTTGCTTTTTATTTAAAACTTTGCATATAATGAGCAAAGAAAATACAACTTTAACATAAAACAGGCAGATACAACAGCTCTTGCATGTAATTTCAAATGACAGAAAAAACCAGAACTGAGAATTTTCTAGAGATACAATGTGTCAAAAGGACTGAAAGGAATTTAGAATAAGAATTACCTTCACCCTCAAATTATAAAAAGCTTGTAACTAAGCTCCCCCTGATTTCTTGGTAGCGAAGGTTTTGGAGCCAGCTCTACAATGCCCTTCTGTTCTGTGACCTTTACTGTGAGCAGGGAATGTCTCCAGTCTGTTTCTCACACTGGTGTATGTGGCACTGGTGGTCAGTTGTAATTTCACAGAGCATGGAGTTCAAATTCTGACCGAGGTTGTGCACTGGCACCTTAGGACTGCATAACAAAGTATCACAAAATGGAATCCCAGCACAGCTTTGGTTGGGAGGAGCCTTAAAGCTCATCCAGTTCCATACCCTGCCATGGACAGGGACACCTTCCACTGTCCCAGGGCGCTCCAAACCCCATCCAACCTGGCCTTGGACACTTCCAGGGATGGGGCATCCATAACTCCTCTGGCCAACCTGTGCCAGGTCCTCACCACCCTCATCTCTTCCTAATATCTAATCTAACCCTGCCCTGTTTCACTCCATGCCCTTGTCAAAAGCCCTCTCCAGCTCTCTTGCAGCCCCTTCAGGTACTGGAAGGCTGCTGAGAAAGCAAAACCAACCAAAACAATCCCTCCCTTTCTGCTTCACCACCTTAATAAACCCAAACTTACCAAGACTTTTGAGGAAACCACAGAGTCTCTTGGCTGCTTCATTCACAGAGAGATTGAATTTAGCAGCAAAATAAGGCAATGACTGAGGGCATATAGACACTGCCAACACTTTGTGTTTTGAGGTATCACATTTCTGGTAAATGAAACAAAGGAAAAAAAAAAAAGATATGTCATGACAACAGGATAAGGCTCCTTGCTTTCCCTTCCTTTCCCATTCCTGGAGTTGTTCCTTAAGACTCTTATGCTTCAGTGGGCCAGATCATTAAAAACCCTGTGAAACAACCCTCAAATTGCAGCAGGACAGTGTTCATTGACAGTGTTCATCTCCAATCATCTGTAGATGTTTCTTTTATATAACTCAGGGAAATCCATCCCTCCTAGGACAATCCTGTGGGTGGTTTCCACATGGCGTAAGGAAAGTTAAGGGCCATTCAGCACCTCTGATGTTCTAGTAGGATGAAATATTCTAGCAAATATGAAAAGAGCTGGATGTTTAAACATTAATAAATAATGTTTACAGAAGCAGGGGCATATGAAGCTATAAATACAACCCAGCAAATTACACATCTGATTTTTTGTTAAGACTCCTGTGTCTTTATCAGTGCAGTTGTTGAGGGAAAGCAGCAAGATGGGACTCTCCACAAATCAGCATTTGTGGGAACTGAGGAATCCTATGAAAATACGCAGTGTGTGGTGTGGCACTGTGCAGCTCTAATGACTGTGGCATTTATTTGAAGATTAAGCCTGTGTTTTAGCTGGGACATTTTCCACACCAGTGGAACCCTTGGAAAACAAACCAGGGCTATGCTACAGACAAGTCTCACCCTGCAAAGGTCAGAGCCACGGTCTGTACTGATCTATGTGCTGGGCAATGACCCTTCAAGGAGAGCTCTTGACTCAAGAGCTCATGACTACCCCTTGCTCACTGTCCTCACTTGGACCCCTGGAGTTGTGACAACTGCCTTGCTGTTGGAGGCTTCAGACCTTTAACAGGACCCATGTGGCCCAAAAGGATTATTTTCCCCCTTTCTTTTCTAATTTTCTCCTATATGACAACATCGTTCTGTATGGAGAGTTAAACTCCTTCTACGGAAATTTAAGTAATGTGTAACGAATCCGTATTTATAACACCTATGTACAGATCAAGGAAAAGTTTCAATTCCACTAGCTTTTGCACAGAAGTCTGGAGCAGAGCTACAATAATTAATTTAATACCAGGTTCTAAAGATTTGAGCACTACACAGAGCAAATTCCAGAAAAAACAGAACTAAGCAGAAAATAAGACAGCAATAGAACACTTACACGGTTTGCTAAGATTATGGACAAAATGTATAGATATTAAAAAGAATTCTACTTTCAAAAACATGTTTTCCTAGGTTTGTATGTAAATACATTAGCACCAAAACCACCGAGAACAGTCCTAGTGAGGAAGGTATGAATATCTATAAACACTGAACTACAGAATAATTTGTTAGTACAGTAATGAAATCATTACATTGCCAATACATTTTCCTTCTGCAGGTGCAGTAACTTTCCTCTGGTGTTTACATTAAGTGCTGTGACCTTGCAACTCTAGTACAAAATTACTTGAAGTACTTTAACATTTGTGTTGCCTAAAGTTTTCACTTCCTCTTTAGAAAAAGCGTATCCTGACAAATCTTCACATTATCTGCCTTGGGAAATCAAGCTGCTTAGTCATTCTGTAACTGCCTCCTCCTCACAGAAAACAGTGTGTTTTTGTTTGGGTCACTTTACCTTATTAAGGTTGAGAACGCGAAAGAACTCCTTCTGATTCTGTTGGAAAACTCTGGCTCCTTCTTCCAATGTCATGCAACTGTCACAAGCTAGGCAGTCGCTAAGGAGTATTTTAGCATTAGCCAACGTATCAAACTCATTTTTCTGGTGGCAAAAAAAGAAGTAAACGAGTATTTAATAATGATCGAACGATTTTCAAGATCTCTGCAATGAGCCAGCTGAAGAGCAAACACAGTATCAGTATTTGGTTTAAAACAGAACAATCCACAACACTTGCATAACATCTAAGATTATTTACAGGTAATCAAAATAATTTGTTCCATGCCCTCCATAGCTCTTACTGTGAAACTGCAAAATGTTTAAGTGTAAACAAAGATCTAAATTTAGCCCCTAGTCCATATGCTAGCACATTTGCACTGTGCTTCAGAACTGACAGTCCCCATCAACTCACCAAGCAACTGAGAAAACTTTCCCTTGAACTATTAAAGCTCTTTAACCAGATGCCCCTCTAACAGCAAGATGGCTTGGGCTTTGTACCATGAGATAAAACAAACAAACACAGGCCTACAATTGCACTGAACATACACTGTGAGATCAAGAGTTTCATACTCCTGGCTATGACACTATTTGCAGCCCAATTGAGGAGAAGGAATACTTGAATATAAAGAGTAAGTAGATATTTTGTCCACAAAATTCCTCTTTTCTCCTTATAAGCTGTCCCTGTTCTGAAGACTTCATATAAGAATTTTGGTACTCAAAATTTTTAGAACTCAGAATTTCTGTTTTGTGTTTGCATAGTAAGGGGGTTTTATCTCACCTTTTAATGAGATTTTTGATTCAAATATTATGGGATGTCTACAAGAGCTCATAATTGTTTTCAACTGCTTGTTGTTTATTGTTAAATATATTTAATACTTTAAAGTTGTCTCCTTATAACCTCTTTGGGGTGCACAACAACAAAAGAATATAGTCTAATACAGGTTTTAGAAGGAACATTACCTCTTCAGAGCCATCATTTGAACTCAATGCATCAACAGATGTACTTTGTGTATCATCATTTTTCTGTTTTTTACTGCATTCCTGAAACAAAACATGAAATACGTGGATTATGCAAAGCCTGTTTACCATTCTGTAAGAACACTTCTGCAGAACTGTTCGTGTCATTAACCACTGATAAGAGTTATTTACAGGGAGACTCTGTATTCAAAGTACAATTGCTACGATGGAAATCACTTCCCAGGAATTCCCCTGCTTCATCGGTTTGAGAGTTTTGGGTGGTTTGTTAACCTGAGGGGCTACCCCGCGCAGGCACAGGAGGAGCCCAGCGCGCTCCGTGTCTCCCGGGCACAGCCACGGCCGCATCCCGGCGATAACGCGCTCGGGGCTCTCCCCGGAGGTGTCACGGCCGGGCCGCGGGTGAGGACGCGGAGCTCGGTGACCTTGGGGCCGGCGGCCAGCGCCGCTCCCCCTGCCGGGGCTCCCGGGCCGCGGGACGAGGCCGTCTCCGCTGGCTGCATCCCCCCATCCCCGAGACTCGGACCCGGCCGCCGCACTCACCTTTTTGGTGCAGTTCTCGCACTTCATTTGCAGCGCGGCCGGTGCAGCCCGGCCCTGGAGCGGCTGCCGCGCGGTCCTGGCCGCCGGGGCTGCGGGACAGGAGAGAGCGGGACGGGAGGTGAGACCCGCACGAGCAGCGCCCGCCGCCAGCCCGGCCCCCGCTCCCCTCCCTCCCGTCCCCGCCGCCCTTTGTTGCCGCGCCCGCCCCGCCGGGCGGTCCCGGGGCGGGGGCGGCCCCGCCGCGCTCACGTGTCCCGCAATTCCCTCGCCCAGAATTACCCCGCAAACGCCACCGGCCCCCACCGCTGTCCCGGCGCTGCGGATGGCAGCGAGCGGCCTCGGAGGAGACGCGGGGCGGACAGCGCTGGCCGAGCCCCGAGGGGAAGGTGCCCCCGCAGCACGGCCCTGGCCCCGCACGGGGAGCGGAGCCCCCGCCGCCGCACCCCCGGCTCTTCAGAGCCCCCCGCACCGAGGTGACGGGAGAGCGGGCGGGCCACGAGCCGCAGCTCATCAGCTCCACGGGAAAAAAAAAAAATAACAGCCAGCGAAAATCCCCCCGAAATCCCCAAAGCAGCTCATCAAGGGGGTAGCGGGGCGCAGGGCCGGGTCCCGTACCTGCCGCCGGGGCTGTGCTTGTGGCCGCAGAGCGGGCGGGGCGGCACCGCCTCCTCCACCGCCTCCCCCGGCACGTCCCCGGCCGCGCCCGCCGGGCTCATTGCGGACCTGCGCCGCCGCACGTACGCGGAAGGGACTCCCCCATCCCGATCCCCGTCCCAATCCCCATCCCGACCGGGACCCCCGGGCCGCAGCGATCCGCCAGGCAGCTGCCCTCCGCGCCCGGCTCTGCGGCGTGGCTGTGCCCGAGGCTTCGCTGCTTCTCTGGAGCGTCCCTGCGTATTTTTTACAACGCGTTCCTCTCTGTTTTATCGTACAAAGGGTTCCCCCCCCCCCCCCCCATTTCTGCTTTCTCCCGATGGCTTTAAAACGAAATGACACTCTGCGAGTTACTAAATACAGCACCATCACAATTTTATTTAACCAATATGCTGCGATTTCCCATTTCTGTAACAAAACAAGTACCAGCGATGCTGTTCCCAGGCAGGAATCACAAATCCTCATGAACAGAATTATTAAACAGACATCAGCCTTCCACAGTCTCAAAGGCCCCGAAGTATTAGTTAAAATGCTTATGATTTCTTGTCTTTCTAAACCTCAGGTTGCAGGACTTAGACAGAAAGGTTCAATCAGCGTTTTGCTCCTTCTTCAACCCCCGGCCACATGAACGCACACATACAAGCAGACGCCTACAGCTACACAGAGAAGTTTTTCAAGTGTAAAATGACATTTTAGAAATTAAACCACAGAACTTCCAAAAAACATGCAATTTCCTGCCTAAACTGCAACTCTTCTTTAACACTGAGTAAATCCCCTCCTGTTACAGTGAGCTCTAATGCTTTAAGCCACAGATGGGTTTTGAGCACAAGGGCTGGAGACAGGCACGGCCACAGAGGTTTGTTATCCAAGGACACAACTTTAAACACTTGTTCCGTTTTAAGGATACTAAAGATAACCCCAGAGAAGAATGTAGTGCTTCTTTTTTTTTTTTTTTTTTTTAATTTGCAGACTATAGGTGAGCCATCACTGAGGTCAAAGAAATCAAGAATTCCTTAGCTTAATCATGATGAAAGCAAACAGAAACGTTTTCATACTGCCCATTTAAAGAAAAATAAGCTGATGCCGCTTTACATATAGCCTGGAAAAATATCACTAATCCTGGCTTGAGGTAAAAATTGTAATAGTTTTGGTAATAATTTTCTGTGCCTCTGCTCTCTTTATTCAAAATGCTCTCACATTTCTTCTTAGTATATTAGCCCAAGCTTTTCAAAAGCACCACAACCACTCCTGAGCGATCCCTATGTGGACCTAAGGATTTGCATTTCCTACAGACTTGCTGAAATGCATTATCTGACATCTTTCTTGTTCCTGTGGATGAGTATTTTCATACAAGAAAAAGCTGTGCCAACCTCCCAACTCATTCCACCAGGATACAACAGCTACAGTTGCATTGACCAATACAGTGATAGGACAGATGAAAAGTTCTAAATTAGAAATGTGTTGAGATTTGCACTTAAAGGCAAAGCTAAAATCTTCCTAGTCCACACTTTGATTGTACTTAATATTTATTATCCAAAACTGATACAGTGATTCTTCAAAAGACATGTCAGTTTTGGATATTTCTGTAACTGCACAGATCACATTTAAAATACTTTTAATTTCACAGAATTACAGAGTAGTTTGGGTTGGAATGGACCTTTGAAGGTCATCTAGTCCAAACCCCCTGCCATGGGCAAGGACACCTTCCACTAGACCAGGTTGCTCCAAGCCCTGTCCAGCGTGGCCTTTCCAGGGATGGGAATCTACAACCTCTCTGGTCAACTGTTACTCTATCTGTAACAGGACTGGATTAAACACATTCTTCTGCACATCATCAAAAGGCAGAGGACTAAATTTCCCCCCATATTTCTCATATTCACAATGAAAAACAGAGAACTGCATGAAAAATGAAGCATTTTGCAGAAATATTGAAGACATCTCAGATACATACATTAAGTATCCCTATTTCATCCTTCACTTTAGGAGTACTTGGACTGAATTGGTTTCAATTTAAAAATTCAAACACAAGGAGCAAAAACACAAACTGAGGAGTGTGCAAGGAATCTATTTCAGTGCACAGTATAATATATATTTGTGAAATCATTGGTAATAAGATGTCTCATTTATTTTATTGCCAAGAGCACTCTATGCTTTCCATTAGCTATGGGTGCCATTTTCCCACAGAACAGTGGATCTTTGATCAAGCATCACACCAGGCCTGACAACCTGAGATAAAAAAAGCATCATCCTGCTTTAATCTGCCCTGGGGAGGTAATAGTTACCACCTTTTGCAGGGCTGCTTCCCAAAAACCTCACCCTCTAAAAGCTTTCCTATGCCAGTAGTAGGTAGCACTTAAAGGCATCACTTGCTTTTATGGCCACTGTTGATGTATTTGGCCTCCATGGCTCCATGTAACATTTATCCCTGCACCTGAAGCATTTACACCCCGAATGAAATGGAGAAATAAGTATTTCTCTGAGAAAACAGCGTGCTGCAAGCAACTGCAAAGTGTTACAGGCTTTGCATCAGTTCTGCAGGGCAGTGCCAGCTGTAAATGCCTCCTTGCCACAGTGACAGCACACACCACTCCACAGCTGTCAGAACTGGGCAATGAATCTTGGCTACAGCTGTTAAACATGTATTCCATGAAATCAGTGCTCTGC
The DNA here is from genome assembly GCF_000738735.6 of Corvus cornix cornix. Taxonomy (NCBI): domain Eukaryota; kingdom Metazoa; phylum Chordata; class Aves; order Passeriformes; family Corvidae; genus Corvus; species Corvus cornix. Next base: position 3,251,507 of record NC_046347.1, read on the forward strand.
AGGCTGCACACACACTGTTCCCATGGAGGTCAGGGGCCACCACAGAGAGCTCATTCTGTGGGATGAGCTCATTTCTAACAGGACTTGCAGCCAATTCCATCCCCAGCTGCAGCATTTGGTGGCTGCTTCCAAACAACTGTGGGGAATCAAGCACTCTGGGAGTTTATCCTGGCATGCTAGTAAGATCACATGCTTATTGCATAGCTGAATTCCTAAGTTTAAGACCTTAGGGGGGGAAAAAAAAAGTATAAGAAGTTAGAAAAAAATATTTAGGCAAATAGTCTGAAATAGGAAAAAGCACCAGAATTACAGACAAGTCAAACTAATTCAAAATAAAGGCCAGTTCTGTTCTATCTGCATGTTCTTGGGTTTAGATCAATGACTTAAAAGTTACAAGTGTATTTACTAAACAAATATAAACAGAATATAAACACTTCTGCAGAATCTATTTTTATATTGCTGAGGAAGAAGTCTACAAATAGTCAATCACATATTCCTGAATTGTTTATTTTGGAAAACAGCTTTTGTTTCTGCAGCAACATGGTTTGGAATTCATGCTGTTCTTTAAGTCCAGGATCAGGCTTTCAAAGTGTGTTCCTTCTTCCTTTTTCTACTGGTAAGCATAACAGCACTCACCTACTTCAAAGTCCTGGTGTAAAATCCCCAGATTTTAGAAAAAATGCTGTAAGAATCATTAATGGATAGCAGAAGCTTACAAGGATCCTTGCCACATTCATTTTGATTGTGTGTGGTTGAAATAATTTCCCCGTAACATCATAATTAAATTAAGTCATATCAGGTTATCCTAGTGTGACCTTTGCAGAATGGGAGAAGTAGAGAATTGCTGATGTTTTTGCATTAGGAACATAATAATAAAATAGGGTGACATGCTGTGTGGTTTATGCTGAGTAGAGGGGACAGATGAATTTCTTACTTATTTCACTCTGCTCTACACACAAGAAATCTTTTGTCTTGTATCACTCAAAATGGCTTAACATTTGGTTTCCAGAGAAACCAGTTACTTATAAAAACGGATTGGCAGCTAATTAGACATAAATTTCTTCCGAGAAGACTCAGTCAGCTGCTTGTTTGGGTTGAGCACACGTGATACTTATTACTTCCTATTTTTCATCCAAATCCAGCAGCTGGTACCTTGTGACTCACAAGCAGGCCAATTCATTCTTGCAGTTCCTCACCGCCTTTTCCCATTAACACAATCACACAGCAACTGCAGATCAGTTGGTATTTTCCAGTACTTAGACTCAAGGGTCTGTACCATGGACTCTGGCGTTTTTTTCCCTATTTTCACTCTGGATTGTTATGAAAAACACTGTCTGGTTAAAATCGCAGTTAAAACAGCATTGAGAAGAGCTAAACAAACTTCTACCATGTCATGGCCCTGAGCAAACGCTCCAGAATATATTCATGTTTGGAAAAAAGTCAAAAATTGAGGATTTCATTCACGGAGGACATTCCTGTGCAACTGAGAGAGGACCAAATATCATTCATAGATGAAGTTACACACTGACTTACGTAAAGGGAATTTAAGAAGCTAAACTACACGTCTGCACTTCACCCATCCTGCCTGACACAAGCAGTTGCTCTAATGGATTGAACAGGAACAGCTTTCCCATGTGAATGATGTTTGACTGAAACACAAAAGATTTTCCAAATGCAGCCTATTTGTCCACAACAGGAAAATTACTCAGTATTTCAGGTGAGTTAGAAACTTCCCTTCCCAAATAACAGATTTTCAAACCCAAGCCTTCCGCTGACATACAAGTCACAAAACTCAGGACATCAATGTTGGACCTGTAAGATTATCACGGATATTTCTGCTTTGCAAATATAAATGATGTCCAGGTGTTAGAAGAAACAAGTTATTGGTTGGCGGAATTGCCTTTTTAAAGTCTAGGGCTTAACACACTTTAATGACCTCAGACCTAGCAGAGGTTAACAAAGTCTGAGAAAAAAGGATGCCCACTGGCAGTGGACACAAAGAATGCAGAATTTATGGGCCATCTGGGAAGAACTCCTAAGCTAAGGAAGAAACTAATAAAGCCAACTCAGCAACTGTGCTGAAATCAGCTCCAACTGGGTACGAGGTAATTCTGGCAGGGGGGAAACCTGCAACCACTGACATATGGCCACTGACATAAGAAACCCACCTACAAGAAGAGAAAGACTGAGCATGCAGACTTCTTAGCATGAGAAGTGAGAAAATCATTAACCAATAGAAGACAGAATACTAATTATTAAGAGAACTACGTAACCTGTAGCCAGTGAACACTAATGTCTTTGTTTGCTAAAATGTGTAAGTAGTTAAAAGTTTTGATGTGCTTGTTCTGTGGGAACCTCCACCTTGCATCCTGTGCGGAATACGCAACGTCTCCTTCCTAAACTAGACTCTGTGTCTGTGTTTAGAGAGCTCCTAAAATCGGCAACACCCCTCCGCAGACATTCCAAACCCACCTGGACGCGTTCCTGGACGCGTTCCTGCTCCAGGTGATCCTGCCTTGGCAGGGGGCTTGGACTGGGCGACCTCCAGAAGGCCCTTCCAACCCCAACCACTCTGTGCTTCTGTCATAGCCGAGGCACAGCACCAGCGCTTTTGTGACAGCGGTGCCCCAAGTGCTGCCATCGAGAGCCCAGAGGTTTCCTTGCCTCCACAGAGGCTTCCCGAGACTGGGGACAGCCCCCACGGGAGCCCTGGTACAGTGAGGGGCTCCCCGGCCTCCCCGGCCCCCTCAATGCAAGGGGCCATGTCCACCTCACCCAGCCCGGCTCGGTCCAACTGTGTCCAATAAGGCTCTCCCGCACACCCAGCCTCACCCTACAGCAGTTCACTCCTCTCATCACGCGAGGCTTCTCCTCTTTCAAAGCACCGCTAAAGTAAAAGAACCGAGGAAGCATCGACGCTCTTACTTCGGCAGCATCCGCGGGCTCAGGCGCCATGCTGAGCATTGGCAGCGCGCCGCCATCTTGGCGCGGCACCGCCCTCACGGGAGGGGAGGTTCGTGTCCCATCCTCTGCCCTCACCCAAAATGGCTGCGGGCGCTTCCGTCCATCCCTGAGGCGGGATTAGTGCTGAGGGCGCGGGACGCGGAGGCGGCCGCGGATCCCTTTAGAACGCGGCTGGAGCCCGGGCAGGTACCGCGGGGACGGGGCTGGGAGAGGGTGAAGGAGGGGGGGGCCTTTCAGATTCCCCACGCGTGGGGGAGCAAAACCCATCTTGGGTGGGTTTTGGCAGGGCCGGTCCCTGGATGGGGAGTGTCCTCCCCTCCCTGAGGGGGAGAGCAGGCTGTGGGGAGGTGGGAGTAGGTGCAGGATTGGGAGGTAAAGAAAAATGAGCTCTGTAAAGAAAATTCACCTGATGTGTGGTCCTGACTTGATGGCTGTTGGTGGTGAAGATTTCAAGGTGTTCCTTCTAATGGCTTTTTCTGGCTCGCCCTCAACCGAGAGCTTGGAGGAAGCATGAGAATGTTATTTTGATGCTGGAGATCAGTTCAGTGTCAAACCAGACAAATTCAAGCAAAATTGAGTTCATAGCAGCCCAAAAATACCTCTTTCTCTGTAATTATAACATTGTTGTAGTAAAGCTCTTGCATTCGCTTAAAGGGGCATTAATGATTTATTTATTAAATGTAACTTTGGAAGCTGCTTTGGTCCTTTTTGTTCCAAAGTCTGTCTCTTGCAAGCAACAGCCTGTGAGAGACAATGCCATTGATGTTGAGTGTCCAGCATTAAACTAAGATTGGCATTTGCCTGGTTGAACTTCACTAAATTAATATAGGGGTAGATATCAAAGTTTGCGTTAATGCACTTAACTGATATGTGTGAGAATTATGTTTTAAGTAGGGTGTAATATTTGTGAAATGCAACCAGATTTCTGCAGTGATCTCGATGTATTTGATAACAGGCAGGAGAAGACGTTGTAGAAATATTTTCCGGTGTATTGAGAGCAACTCACAGGAGTCATTTGAAAATTAAAATTTGATGCTTGACATCCGGAGGAGATGGAGCGTGTCTTATGCATAAGTGCTTTTGGCTCTTTCGGTTTCAGATGCTCTCAGATGTGTTGCTAAGAGATTAAAATCAGAGTTGTGGGTGTTTTTTGTTTAACTGAAAAGACCTGGCTAAATCTGCTCCGCTGGAGCTTTGTATCCAAACTTCCAGAACTGCAGGAATGTCTTCTTGCATCCAAGAACAGCAGGATAACTAAAGGACTGAAAATCACACCTGCCATTTGTAAGAACTTGGATGTGCTCAGACCTGCTCTCTCTGTGTTTTCCATGGTTATTCAAAACCTGATGAATGTTGGCATTTTCTGGAAACCTGTTATCATGGGCAGCTAACTGCAGCTTAATGCCAGCCTCCTGGAACTGGTTCTGTGGGACAGGCTGCCCGGGGAAGTTGTGGAGTCACCATCCCTGGAAGCGTTCAAAAAACATATAGGTGTGGTGCTTAAAGACATGGTTTAGTGGTGGACTGCGCAGTGCTGGGTTAGTGGTTGGGCTTCATGATTTTAAAGGTCTTTCTCACCCTAAACAACTCTGATTCTATGCTGTAAAATAGTAAAAACGTACTGAAAATGCTGCATGGGGTTACCCAGCTCGTACTGGTTTTAATCAGTACCTTTCTTTTTAGTCTCTACTGTTAGTTTCTGCCTAGGCTGAAGGCATGGTCTTGTTGGGGATGGACAAACATACTTTTGTTGGGAGCTTCTCGTTATATTCTTGAGGTGGCTTGGAACATGGGAATGCCTTCTGTGGCATTATGGGATGCTGGCAGTGTTTGGCTGTAGCTGGTGTGTCATCAGGGGTGAGAGACCCCCCATGTCAGAGGGGCAGAAGGCTGCACTGTCCTGCCCCAGCTCCCAGACTAGTCCTTCACCCTTTGAGCTCGCAGGAAAAATGCTGTCAAAGAGGTTTCCATTCCTCTTGCTGTTTTATTTGTTTGAAGGGCTGCATGAATTAGCAACAACATTGTTCTGGGTTCTTGTTTTTCACATTTTTCTTCTGGAATCTGATTATAATAGAAAGAGACTTTTACCCCCAAAATGAGAATTTTCTTCCGAGAGTTCAGATTCATGTTGTTGTTATGCAAGTCTCCACGACAGTTTTACTTTGTGGTTGTTTTCAGTGTACATGTTGCTCTTCCTGTGCAAAAAGACTGTGTTCTTACCCTGGACATCTTTTATAGTCTAGATTAAGAGTTGGTAAGTCCTGAAAAATGCTAGGAAGGGGAACTGGTGGAATCGTCAATGATTTAAAATTCTTGCTTTCTTTTTTTTTTTTTTTTTTTGGTCCAGTGCGGTTTCATGAGTCAGACTGGGCTGTTGGGAGTTTCTTTTGAAGATGTACATGTTGGTTGAAAAACGCACGAGTTCCCATCTTCATCTAAAGAGGTCGCCTGGCATCCGATCCTGGTCTCTCTGTGTTGGTAAGACCACAGCATTCCTCAGCTTATTTCAGAGCTTGCTTTAAGGGAAGAGGGTCACTGAATAAATTTCTGGAAGAGCCCCTAGCGAAATGCCTGCCTTCCAGGTGTTTTCCTTTCCAGAAGAGGAATGGTTGTGCTTTGAACTCTTCCTTTATCATTGCCACTAAATGAATCTGGAGCCTCAGCGTGGCAGTTTCACTGTGAGACTGATCATTTTTCAGTCTCGTCTGGAGAACCTCAGAGGCTCATGGATAGAATTTTAAGGGAGTCCTGAAAGCTCAAGAACAGAAAGTTTATTACGTGCCATGCAGCAATATAAATGTGAAGCTTCTGAAGGGGCTGTTTAGTTAGGTTGAAAAACATCTCAATTTTCATGAGTGGAAGACTGGAGTGTGGCCATGCTGGGGTTGGATCATGCGTGTGGTTGATGGTGAGCTCCTAAGGACACCGTGTATGAAATGAGAAGTCATACAGGATGTTCTGAAAGGCATCTTTATAAGCACTACTGAATATGCAGGAAAAAGAAACTTGTTAGGATTGTACTGAGAGAGCTGGTGGGGAAAATCTGACATATCCTGCTTTCCAGCTGAGTAGATCTCACTGCAGCAACACCACAACGATGTCATTGCTTTCAGGGATGCTGTTGAGAAGATCTTTGCAGTTGCAGCAGCCACTGGGGCATGGAATTCAGATGCTTCCTTCCTCCTCTCTGGGAGAAAGGAACTGGCAGTTTCTGACACAACTTTACTGCAAAAGTTTTCTTTTGGCTCCATGGAGCACTTAAAGGGGAAAATAACTGTTGCAAGATTTGTGTCAGCACACTCCAAGTTGTACTGTGCTGAGAGGAAGTATGGTGTAATGGTTAAATTGAGTCCCTCTGAGGTTTCCAGTTGTGTCACAAAATTTTTATTTCTGACCCCAGCCCCTGTGCTTTTGATGTCTTTGCAGAATAGAAGTTCTTTCATACTGAGTTCAGAGAAAAAAATAACTTGACTTTCATATAGTGATCTATGTTGCAATCACGTTTGTCATTTTTTTGAAAAGTGATGTTTTTCATCAGGAAATTTTAGATGCTTTTTGAGCTGCTTATTTGTCCTAATTCTCTCCTCTTTCCTCCTAGGAATAGCCTCCATAGGTTTGGCTGCTGCTTATTATAGTGCAGGTAATGACCTATCACTTTTTGGGAAGAATTGTTTCTTTCCTGTTGATCTGTTTTTCATGGTGATGACTCCTCTGCAGCTTCTGGCTGGCCTTACAAAGGTAGTGGAGGTACCTCTCCCACTTTGTGGTGTGAATAATAAAACCAATAATAGCTGTTGCCTCTGTGACTTGCTGTGCTTTAATGCTCTATTTCTTACTCAGCCTGCTTTTCCATCTGCAAGTATTTTTAATAATGATATTTAGTACTCAGTGGCATTTTGTACTTTCAGTGTTTTATAAATGTGATTAGCTGGTCCTCACAGCTCTCCTGGGAAGCCATGTAATGATTATTTGACACCATAATGAAATGATTACTTTGCCTTTGACGGAAGTTCTCTGTTTCTCTGGAAACTGTCACATCATCACTAGCAGAGATTACTCATCCGAGCACCTTTAGAGATCAGACAGCTACTGCTGCTTCCTCCCCCTGCAATACAGCAGACTGCACCAAATGCCAGCTGTCTTTCCATCGATGGGATTTATCCTGGAAGCTGCCCTGTGGTTCTTGTGCTGCATCCTATTAACGTCAAATTTTAAAACTTAATAGTGTGTAGGAATGTGCTACCAATACAACCCACGAATTTTTATTTAAAGAGCAAAATGCAGTGAAAGCTGCTTGAGCCACCAGCTAAATCAGCCTTGCTTTTCTTAAGACATTGCAACAAAGTTTTCTGAAACAATCCTGAGCACAGTTCTACTGTGCCTTCAGATAAAAACCTGAGTGAGCAAATTGTTCAGGCTGTGACATGTAAACATTTCCAGGACATGGAATGGAAATGTTTGTTTGTCAAGAGGACCAACTGCTTCCTTTTATGCAGAAACATGTTTGCTTCATTGAATTTTCGTTGTCCTTAAGTCCTCTGCAGCACAAATATTTGGTGTTTGACAGCAGGTTGGCAGTTTTGTGGATGCCTTTTAAAATGCCTTTGCTTGTAGAGAAGAGAAAGATGTGATGTTACAACCTTGCCAATAATACATATGCTTATAATTCTGCGTGGTTTGAAGCCCAGCGTGAATGAAGTCTCTGAAAAATATGAAGACTTTCTGTGTTTTCATCCTGGGAAAGAGCTGTAAAATAGCTTATAGTACAACTAAAGGCAAAAAATGTTCCATCAGAGAAACCTTTTCTCCTTTTGTTGCTTTTAAAGGGAGCTTGTTGCTTTCAGGATTGTTTAAATACCAAAGAAGGGGGGAAAAAAGCTAAATTTATGCACTTTTTGCATTGTTCAGACAGCTTGGCATGGAAGCTTTTCTACATGGCTGGGTGTTTCTTTGTGGCAGCACAGAATCTGGAGCAGTGGGAGGTAAGATGCTGAACTCAGGAAATGAGTGTCTGTGAGTAGGAAGCAGTTGGCAGATGCTGATTCCAGCAGCCCCACGCACTTGCTTAGTCCAAACAGAAAAGTTATGCTTTTCGTTTTGAGGAAACCCTCTGGGGTTGCTATACAGGGACTAGAATTAGGGCAATAAATCTTTCACTACACAAGCATGAAAATTTGAAGCTAAACATAGGGGTATTTTTAAAGGGAGACTTTCCCCAAAATGTTCTGTCATATAAAAGAGGGAGGATGATCAGCACATTCAGCTGCACAACATGATTTTGAACTTACCCTTCAAGCTAATGGCAGAGCAACCATTAAATAAAGGAGCTCTAACCTTCCAGACTGCTCAGCTGTTTTTCTCTGGGACAAGCATGGTATATGCTGGTTTAGAATCTCATGGATGTTGATTTGGTAGGAGCAGGACTGAGAGCAATAAGCCACCTTGTCACCTTGCTGACCTGAGTTGTGTTAGAATGAGCAACTCACCTAAAGAGAATGAGATCCTCTTTTCAGCGAATGTCAGGGATATTTGAGATCTGTGTAAGCCTGGCCCACAGAGCACAGCACTGGAATGTCAAATTCACCAGAAGTGAAAATTATGGGAGTTACAAGTTGGTGTTCAAATTTGCTTCTAGGCAATGTTTTTATTACATGAGAAATGTGGCAAGAGGGACAATGAACCCACTTCTGACTCCCTACTAGAAGTCACAGGAGATATGGTAAAGTCTCTGTTAAAACCAAGAGCAAGATTGTGATTTTCAGAGTCTAATAATAGAGGAATGTCTCTAAACTAGCTGTGTATTTTTCTGTTACCAAGATTTTTTTCCCACAGAACTATTTTTATTTTACTTTGAAGCATAGCTAGTGATGGTGTTTTCAGGAAAATCTTAATTTTCATTTTTCAATTTTTCAGGAAGCTGTATTTGATAAGAACAAGGGAACACTCTGCCTAAAAACATTCAATCTCTACAAGAAATTATTGACCTTATCAAAAGGAGGCAATGAACAAGGTGAGAAAGCAGCATCTGTGGTAGAAAATGTGATGAGCAGCAGAAGAGATGGATATGTGCCCATTTAATAGCTTCTCTGGAGTTCTGTACTCAAATTAAGTCACATCTGCTTCTAGATCTGCTTTGTTCCCAAGCAGCAGATGTAACAACCTGCCTCTCAGGGCCCAAATGCTTCTTCTCAGTGTGCTGAATGCATCTTGTTAATTATTTTAATCCAAGGTAACTAGGCCTACACATTGCTTTCCATAATAATCGTAGCCATTCCTTTGGGATGTTAATGTGCAGGTTTACCTTTCCCTTGGCTAGCCTGCTTGGCAGCTGGGACTGGTGGAAAAACTTAAATATTGGATCCAGAAGTTGAGATTCCTGTAATCACATCTGCTTTGGGGAGCAGGCAAATGCTTAGATATCATATGCAAAGGCATGCTACATCCTGCAGATATAGAATATGCATTTAAAGCAGCATGTTCAGGAGGCTCAGATTAATGCAGTATTTGGTCTCCTTTGGGCTTCCTGTTGGATTAACAGAAGTTGCAGTATAGCCTGTGAGGTGGTTGAGTCACAGTGAATTGGGAGTTCTATTGCAAACTAGGATCTTCTATTCTATTGCAAAAGAAGGATCCTCTTCCATGTCAGAGTTTTTATTCTACTTCCTACTGTAGATCGAACCAGCTCTCAGTAAGCTCAGAAAAGTGGCCAAATTTGGAATGACCTTAAGCTGAATTGGTTTTTAAACAGTTCATTTTGGAGATGGAAGATGTAGAGAGAAGGATGTTTAATGTTTCTGAACTTTCCTTTAGGATACATGTTTTCATTGGGGAGCTGAGGACATCTCTTCCTCTTTGATAATATCTGGCTTAGGATATTAGGTTTAGGATTTGCGTGAGGATGCAGAGATCAGCAGGTGCTCTGAGCAGTTAAATATTTCAGTATTTGTTCAGTCTCAGGAGACTGAACACCTGTTTGCTTACTCTGTACAGAAAAATAGTTTAAACTGCCATTAAAGCAAGTGGGAAACATGAGTAATAAAGGGTACCTCAGTGCCTGGCAGGCTGTACATCTTGTTCCTTAGGGCCTGTACAGCTACAGTGTGCTGCATCCACACCTGTGGATGTTTGTTTTCCCCGAGCAGCTCGGCAGCTGTTTGCTGCTGCAGGACTGCCCCACTTGTGTGGGATCACAGCAGTGGTGCCCAAGACCGGGGTCCCCATCACCCAAGGCACCAATGGCAGTGCTCAGGCTTTGCAGTCATGCTAACAGCTGCCTTGTTTTCCCCATCTCTTTGCAGTCGTGGCTATGCTGAATGAGATCCGCGATGTGAACGTGGAAGAGGAGACCGTGCGCTATTTTGGGAAGGGTTACCTGGTCGTGCTGCGGTTTGTCACTGGATTCTCACACCCGCTCACTCAGAGCGCAGTGTTGGGCTGCAGAAGGTGCAGTGTGGACTTTTTAAAATTAGAATGTGTAAGGTGGGAAATGCCAATCACGTGGGTCAGTAATAGCCAACTCTTATATCTAAGCTCAGTTTTCAAACTTGCTGGTACAACCTTGTGTTACTCAGTTTAACCTTTCAAACCCCATAATGTTTCCATTTGCAGACATTTGGGTAACACCGTCTATCAGGATCATATTTAGATATCTAAGATCCTTTTAGTGCTGCACATCTGCTGGAGTTGCCTTCTTCAGCTATGCAATGGCAGAGGGGAGTAATTCTAGTTAGCAAACATTCAGTGTATTAGTTAACAGAAAATTTATCTTAAGCACTGATAATAAGGAACCTTGCAGCAGGGACTGGGGAAAGGACTGATTTGTTCTGATGTGGAAGGAATGGCTTGGTGTGGCATGCTGTCAGCCATGCTTTGCCCAAATGACTTTCCCTCTAGCCAGTTATTCTCAGGAATTAGCATGCCTGTTCTTGTCTTGTCAGCACCACAGCTCCACTAACTTCCATTGTTTCTTCTTTTCCACAGTGATGTGGAAGCAGTTGCCAAACTCATTACTAGTTTTCTGGGACTGGACAGAGTAGAGACCCCACAAGATTTCTCCCAGAGCAGCGAAACAGAGGCAAGTGATGCAGATGAACCACAGGTTAAATACTGATAGTCATTGTGAACTGAAGCAAGCAGAGGCTTTCAAACATCTGGAAAATATTCTGATCGTTCTTCAGATAAAGAAATCCCTCACAACCTTGACCTGGGCATTTCTCAACACGTGCATTTACAATGGGAGGAACCTGTCGTAGGGCACATTGTTTAGTGCTAAACTGCTTCAAGACCCTGCATGTGGACACTGCTGGCTTTTGAGCTTTGTCAGCTCATCAAACTTGTCTAGGAATAGTTATTTATTAATGAATTGGCTTGAGATAATTGCTTTTCCATTAATGAAGTGATGATACAGATGTGAACTTATGTTTATTGCAAACATTTGCTGCAGGTACAGTATATGAAATGTAGAAGAGTTGAATTTGTAACTCATAACACAATGCTTTGAGGTTTTCCTTTCAATATATGCAATTAGGGGATGCAGATTAGTGGCACTTTTATGTTCTCTACTACTGACTTGCCATTGGATATCTGTGGAAATTAAAGTCTGAGTGCCTCTCTTGGAATTCTAAATATCAGGCTGAGCAACCCGTAACCTTGTCTTATCTCGGACTCACCAAGGAGCCAGAAATAGTAAAGGAAAAATGATCTTTGGGATGTTCTACCTTAATCCTGTTCTGCTTAACCTCTGGGCAGGACAGAATAATCTTTCTCTAGACCTCAATGTTTACTATTGAAACTGTGTATTTAGAAAGGAAGCAGGGACATGTGTAACTTTAGGTAGGGAAAAGACTGATGTCAAACAAGATGGTAGCCTAGAGTTGTTTAGTATTTCCTCACTTGAAATGATACCGAAGTGCTAAATAATAACTTTTTTAAGGTAGCTGGCATAGATTCAATGTTTGACTTGTAGCTGTGTTTTACTCCAGGTGTGTGGTGTCCTCTGTTCTGACTGATGATTTCACAAATAGTTAAAACATAATTTTTTCAAGGTATTTCTGAAGTGAAAGCTACCTCTGTTAGTCAGCATATTCTGTCTAGAACTAGTACTCCATCATGCTTACATTAACATATCAGTTCAACAAAGAAATTGTAAAAAGCTGAAGGTTCCTTCAACATGGTACAGCTGCTTGTATTGTAGTTCACTAGGTTTTATTTAGCAATCTCATGGTCTTTAGACCTGATTTAGAAAATATTTACACAGTTACTTCTAGGAGATCTGAACAGGGTACGAGGTAACTGTGTTGTCTGCTTTCACGGTGGGCCAGCAGGAAATGCCTCCTGGCAGCAGCCTCTCTAGGATTTAAAAGGGCCTGTGTTCTTGTTTCCAATCACTCTACCTCTACAGAGAGAAAGCTCTGAAAAGCTTTTAGTAGAAGCCACGTCCTGTTGTGTGTTCCAGCTTGGTCCGAAGCTGAGCACCTGCTCATCAAAGAACAGCTTGGACCAAGATTTCCCTTCCAGCCGTTCAGACCTAGGATGTGAGCTGAGAGGCAAAGGCTCGGGCTGTCAGTGGGAAGGTACTCACACTGCAACAGGGAGATGGCTGTTGATGTAGCTTGTCTGCAGCACAGAAGTGGGTCTGTTTCCTTTAAATAAGACAAAAAACTTGTAATCACATCAGGTATCAATACAGACCTCTGCTGTGTATGAATGTGGGAAAATGAGGTTGCAGGCAATTAGCTAACTTTGCCTTTCTTCTGAAGCACAGCTGTAAGCGAAGCATAATCATTAAACCTATTCAAAAAATACTGCAGGGTGTCACACTTGTAGAGTTGCTCATTTAAATCCACTGTAATGTATACCTCAGGTAACGCTCATTTTAGAGAGAGGAGAATGAGATTTGGGATTTGGAGGACTCTTTTTTTCCCCCCCCACAGTGTAAAATGAGAACAGTGAGTGTTCCCAGCACTTCCAGTAAGAAGTAATGTCCTAGAGTATGTGATGGTGTAATGGAAGCACAAGGGCTCAGCCTGTGGTAACTGCTGCTTTGTACCAAGGATATTCAGAGGGCATTCTTGGTGTGCATTGCACTTACTCTGTGCCCATGGAGTGGACCATGGATAAAACAGACAAAACTACCTGCCTTTAGTCTTAGCTATGCTGGCTTTCATTTGTATTCCCATGAGAGCTGACATTCCATGGAAGATAGAAACCACACTGTAGTTTTCCAGTTCAAAATCAGCTTTTGAAAGGTACATCTGTTGCTCTAACCCTGCACTGCATCATGTGTCGTGCTTCTGCTGAGCTATAGTGCATCCAGCTTGCTGTGCATTCATGGTGTTAGTCATGTGTGTACTTATGGACTATGCAATATCTTCTACAAAGACTAAAACAGTGTAAGGAAAACTCAGAATCTATAGAAAGGGGAATGATCTATAGTAAGGTACAGTGTAACTTGAAATACATCCTGTGGAGTAAGTTGCCTGTTGAGTTGATGTGCAGTGATCACCTCTTTAGAGGTGCTTTCTAGTATCCCACTCAACACCTCAGTATCCTGCTGCGGTAGGCGGGGGGGATGGCTGCTGCCATGCACTGTGTGTCTGAGAGGAATATTTTGATTCCTCAGCCTTTCACTTGGAGCAGCTGGTGCCATCCTCTCTCGTGCCATTTCCATTTTGCATTTGGCAGCTGTCACTGTACCAACAAGTACAGTTTCAGTGGGAGCCTGAGTTCTGTAGTCTGAGCTAACAGGACGGGGCCCTGAGGACATTCTGCCAGGCTCTGGGTGCTGCCTGCGGGGCTGTGTCAGGCACTGCTGGCTGATGCACCCGGGAGCTTCCTGTGGCACTGATCTATCTGAGCCTCTCTGAGCTTGGAAATGGGACACTGCACCAATGTTATCACAGGCTGATGGGGTTTTCTCTTGTATTTCTCTTGATCCACGTTTGGAGCTTCTGCCCTCAAAAACTTTACTGTTTGTAGTTGGAAGACATGGCCAGATGTGATGCAGTAACTGTGTGCATGTATAATTAACTTGCAATTGCTGTTCACATGGATTTGGTTGTGGCAATGTCTGTGCTCCTCAGCAATGTTATCAGCTTGAAGAACTGTGGAAAGCAGGTGCTAACTCAGGACAGGTTCCACTCTTCCTCTTTGGACAAGTCCTCTCTCATCCTTCTCTTCTGCCACTTTTTGCCATTCTGCCAAAGGCTTTTCTGGATGGCTTTCCTCACTTCTCTTAGGCCCAGCAAAGTCAAAGGCCCAGGAAACAGAGCCTTACATGTGCCTGCTGTAAAGTGACTTGTTCTCAAAGGAATGATGTGAAAGACTAGTTTTGGTTAGGAAATTAGGTACTCCTAGAAGACTATTACAGCAGATGTACTCATTAACTTTTGCATTTCAGGCCATCTAGAGACTTGTACCTGGACAGCTGTAGTTTGCATGACTTAAAAATTATTTAAAAACCTGGATAGCAGACCTTAGGTTAGATCTAACACCCTGACCCCTAAAACCAACCCCTTCTGTCATATCCTTTACCAAGCTGTGTGGTAAGTGCCACTTGGCAGATGGTTCAGCTTATGTTTGAGCAGCACAGTGGCAGCTCCTCGCATGGCTGTTGTGGGATGGGATTGTGGCCTTGGCTGCTGCAGCGAGCAAAAGCCAGAGTGCATCTGTACAGAGGGAGAGCACTGCTTTATGTAAGATGCAACCTCATATTCTGGTACTTCACAATGAAATACTCCATTCCTAGCATCAATTGTGCAAGTCTCAAAGAAAAGCAAAATATTTATAGTTGAGCTCTGACTCTTGGACTGTATTTATGAAGTTACACAGATACCAAAACCTTAGCTGGCTTACATAATAAATAAAGCGTGCTAGTTCTGACAGTGTCGTAGATTGCTGGGAGGCAAAAATACTTCTGGAAAATGTTTAGAAAGTGCTTTTTTTTTTTAACTTTAAAATTGCAAGTAGAATTTCAGCAAGGCCTTGTTGAACTGCCTTTTTTTAAAAAATGTTCATTGGTAAAATCAACTTTGATAACTTGTTTTGCATCACTGTAGTATTTTGTATTGTTTTTAATTAAAATTATTAAAATATTAATGGCTGTCTAAACTATTCCTTGGGACAGATCTACTGAAGGAGTTAACCAGGGGGAGGACAGAAGAGAGGAAGCCCAAATACCTGCTTAGAAGTGACCCTGCTGACACTTTTGCAGCAGTCCAGCTTTTAATTCCATATAAGCTGATAGATCCAACTCTCCACTGGTGAATATTTCCATCTTCCCTCCTTTAAACCGAACCAACATGCCACACACACGAAAAAGAAGCACATTTCCACAAACATTTTGAGTATCAAAGGTTTTATTCAAGTAAAATAAAGATCTTGTTTAGCTTAATCTATGTGACAAGGATACACAGCAATTGATTCTTTTTAGATAAAAATCTGCATGTGGACCTAGTAACTGAGGCTCTCATTGAGTAAGCTGAAGCTTGTCTTAGGCTGTAGTTTTACTTCCTGTATCTCAGGATTTGTTCCAAGAAAATTTCAATACCGGTGCTTCCAAAAAAATTTAAAGAAAGGAATAAATGAAGCAAAAAAATTTAAATATTTGGAATATTCATGGTGAAGTAACATACTTAAATACAATACTTCTGAATTATTTCCATTTTGGTGAATATCTCAATTCTCCAGTAAAGTCCCCAAAATACATTGCTGTACATTATGAACAGTTTGACATTAAAGCAGAATAAACCAGCACTGCTTCCTCATATTTAGTAACTTTAGTCATGGCTCAGATAGGGAGAAACCTGGAAGTGCAGGTTGCAGTTTCAGGTTTTACACAGCTGAACAGATGCCTCAGTGAGTGGGATGGTGCTTTTCTGGGGGAATGAGACTACGCTGAGCTTAGGTGATACAGCCCAATGTGTTGAGGCAGTTTTCCCTCCGAGCCCAGGTGTCACTGCCTCAGGAGCTCCCTCTTGCCCATGATGGAATGGTAGGACACAACTCAGAACACAGCTGACAGATGAAGGAGTTACGGTACAGAACATGACCCTAACATTTTTAAAGTATCCTAAATATTAGGGTAGAACTTTGCCAGGTCATTGTTATGTAAGAGTCTATTGCTACAAATCCTGAATTTGGAAGAAACTGGGTTTTTCTCCTGCCTTGTAAGAGAGTGAGCTGTGACTCACTCCTGCAGTTATGCAAGGGGAGCAAACCTGACTTACAGGCAGGTGAATTAAGGCTCAGCATGTGTTATGGCAGGAAAATTGAGCTGAAGTGTATAATGCTAATAAATTCCTTCATGCCTTCAGGTCACACTTGTTTAACCACAGTTGATGCTTCAACTCTCAAGATGACAAATTCCAGCTCAAGGACTAGTTGCTGATTTTCACTAGCCATGTTTTCCCAGGGAATGAGTCAGACTAATTGAAATGCCCCTAATTTTGTGCTTTTATTGCTTCGTCTAAATCATCCACCACTTGCTGCAGCTTCTGTAGGCTGGGGTGGACATTCTCCTCCATCCATTCCTCTATAGTACACTTGTGGAAAACTTGCTCCATGGCTGCTTGGAGGTCTTGCACCACAGCATTCCACTTGGAGAGAAGACTGAGCAGAAATGAGAAGAAACAATGACATTTGCAGGTGAGATCTGCCTCAAGGGAGGGTTGGCTGCCAGGCCTTTGGAAGGGAGTACTGTCCTTAAAACCACTTTACAGGAAAAGAAGCATCTGGTACAAGAGCCCAAAGGACTTGATTTTGTTCAGATGGCAAAAGGTTGATGCTGTTTCTGTTTAAGTTCCATTAATTTTGGCACTTTCCTCATGCAAAGACTTTTGAAGTACCAAAATGTAAGCTCAAAAAAACACTATACACCTTTTAAGTGTAACTGAAACCCACTGTGAGACTTGTTAGGAATTTAATTCTGGGTTTTATCAGAAAGAGTAGATGCAGTTGGATATTCACCTTACCACAGCAAAAAAAATTATAAATTAACCTTTTAGCATGAATTGGCATAATGTCTGGGAGAAGTTCTGAAAAGCCCATGGTGACAGGGAGCAAGGGGAAGGGCCTGGCTTTATTCCAAGCCCTGCCTGGAATCTGGCCCAGGGTGAGCTCCTACACCAAGGCCAACCTCTGCTTAAGGTGCAGCAGGACTGTGCAGGAGTAACACAGGAGCAGCTTTTGGAGACCAATTTCCTACTTGTTCTCAAAGAAGACAGGCAAAGATAAAATTAGAATCATAGAATAGTTTGGGTTGGAAGAGAACTTTGAAAATCATCTAGTTCCCATCCAAATATGTTGTATAAAAACATATTATGGATACTTTGTCTGATTCCCACTGATGCTTCTGAGATAATTATAGAAAGAGGTAAGGACTCACAACTCTCTGTACCTGAGTGCCCAAAATACGTCAGACTTTTATTTACCCTGTAATGCAAAACAAGTGGTGTTACCTGACTGCATCTGGCTGGAAGTGGTGCATTATGATAGGATGAATAATCTTCCTTTTCCTGTGGTAGGGGCTGAACCAGCCTGTGACATACCTGGAAATGGATGTTAGTGGGAGCAGTGATGAAACAGCAGCAATGTCTGTGTTTGTCACTGACAGGGACGCGGGGAAGGCTTTAGCTGAACTCCTGCACAGAGATGATGCTTAAGGAGTAAGTTTATTTAAGTCTGTATATCTTTGGAATTAGCTTGTGAAAGAGTGTTCCTGGCAGATGATCACCTGATCATCTGCTGCAATGTAAGTTTTATTACAAGCTCCTTTTTTTTTTGTAACTCAAAATTTTCACTTTAACTTTAAATAGCAGTAAAATGTAATTAAGGAAAGAACTAGATGCTTCAAACAAAGCAGCATACAGTATTTAGGAATTTTGCTGAAATATTTTACATTTTCATCTAAATATTATATTCTGCTGAGGTGTTAATGACACCCGAAATGCAGAGCTTGATATTTAAATCACTTTTCTGGAGTTGTGCCCCACTTTGAGATGATAAAGCTCTAACACTCCTGCAGCCAGGCAGAGAATCAACATAACCCCCATTACCTGTTCCTTTCGAGAAGTTCATCCACTGATGACTTGAGGTAGAAACTAACTTGTGTCACAAGTGTGAGGATATTGCTCCCAGGAAAGGTCCCCAGACTTGTGCTGTCCAAAGAGGATCTGTTAGTTTCTGAACTTACCACACAAGGAGAAGCACCTCAGTTCTGCAGCTGGAATTTTACCTCATGAAAGTATCAATTTCCAGGTTAGACATTCCCAGGAGCTTTTCCACATTTTCTTTAACCTTTTCAGAATAGCCACCTGGTAGAAGACAGTGGAAATGAGTAAAGAGCCTAAGAAACCAAAATGTTCATACAAGAAGGGTTTTCTGGAGTGTTCTGCATTGGCTTAGTAGTTCCCCTTTGGTGAAAAATTTTTTAAAAGGTAAAATGGAAATAAAAGAAGGAAAAAACACTTGTGGGTGGGAGCAGGAGCTGCAGTGGTCTCATTTATACATCACTATTGTTTCAAATCAGTTTGAAAAGCAATTCTGCATCTTAAATTTATTTTTCAATATAAGCATGAAGTTTTTGACCATTTGTGTGTTAGGTCACAATAAATGATGAGTATACAATGGCTATTTTTAAATACTTAGGCCAAGAGGCTTCTCTGCTCCCATAGTGCAAATTGTAATTTATTGTTCATAATTCAGGCTGTGATCAATTCAGCAAATCACCTCAAAATATAAAAAGCCTGTGCCAACCTTAGGGCAAGGTCACTTCACTCCTGTGCTAAGCATTAGCTGAGAGAGAAGAAAGTTGTCATTGTACCATTCTCTAGTGCCTGCAGACACACGGCCAGTGATGGAATTGCCACGGGGAGAAGCTCACACAAAACAGAGAAGTGATCGTACCTACAGAAGAAAACATCCCTTAATTGCACATTTTGCTGTTAGAACATACTAAACAATGGGAAATTTTAATATTTCAATCACTAAAATTCAAAGAGCCTTAGAAACATCAGTTTCTGTTTCAGAGAAGGGATCACTTTTCTCTGAAATGTGAAGTATTCCTGTTTTACTAGTAAGAACAGATACAAACCAAATTCTCTTCTCAAGGCAAATTAGGATCAGAAAGTGGAATTCAACTCTCTGGTATTCCCTTAGACCTCCTGACTTGCATAAAAATGTTTTACTCCTTCATTACCTGAACAAGTTCTTGTCTCTTATGCAATTTCACTGTATTTGAGTTCCCATCAGACATTCAGATAGACACACCATACATGAACTACAGTGTCTATGAGCAGTTCAAGGTGGCACAAAATCCATTCAAGCCTTCAAACCCAATCTGCTGGTGGTGGTGTCCCCAGAGCCATTCCTCCTGCTGGTTAGTGCTGTAGAGCTGATTGGAACTCTGAAATCCACCCTTCATAGTCCAGGGGTGAGGCCCAGCAGTTACTGACAGGAAGGACTGCAGGGTTGCAAAGTTCCCTTCTAAATCTCCAGCTTCCCTGTACCTCCTAGGGAGCTTTTGGATGGAAGTTTGCTTATCTGTGACCCTTGGAACCACACAAGAGGCTGTTCCTCACCTCTGCCAGCCGGTCAGCGCGATACCTTCCAGGACATCAGCAGGGCTCCTGCTCGCCACCTGCAGCCACCCCAGCTGGTTCCTGAGGTGGTGCCCAATCAGTGTTAGAGACTGATTCACTCCCGTGGCTCCCTTAAAGGCACTTGCAAACCACACCCTGGAGAAGCCACACCTGCGGTACTTCTCTATGAGCTGCACTGCAGTGAGACACAAAGGCACACGCACAGGATGAGCTTTCTCCAGTTTCAGCCCTGACTGCAGTGAAGAGGATCACAGCTCCAGATCCAACAGGCTGCTGAGCCTCTTCCTGTCAAGCTTTGAGCATCAGCAAGGATGGGGGGATTTGACACCCTATCTGAGCAGCCTTTTGAGTGGATGTCCTCCTATTTTCATGTGCCAGTTACTGTATTCCACTCCCTTGTATTGCAACCATGCTAAGAGCTGTGAGCATGTAATAAGCATACACAACATCTGACAGCTGATTCTTCTTGCAACAAAGAAAATACCTGCATGCATGGTAGATGCCTGACTGGAGCCTTTAGAAGCTTCCCTTTGAATTCTATAGATGTATGAAGCCTTGAAGCTTCTTTTGCAGAGCTGTTCAATACAGAGTTATGTGCTCCTACTGGTGTTAATGCAAGGAGAGTTAATGTAATAATGCTTGTGGAAAACCTCTGAATCTCCTATGAGTAATTCCATAGCCCTGCTGAAAAGAATTAAGCAGCATACAATGCAAGTCATTCATAGGGGAAACATAAATAGAAAATAAGTAATAGCAACTATGATGTGGAATCATACAAGGGCTGTATTTATGCTATTAAAGCAATAAAAACCAATTTAACAAAACCAGAACGTTTTGGTGTCCAACTAAGGTATGTTTAAATGATAGAATTTTGCTTTGGCTATTTTACTTCTACACAGCTCAGCAGAGAAGTACAAACCTTTGCCCTCCATGTCGATGTCTGCTGCGTAGTCCCAGATCATCGGCTGCACCAGCTGTGGGACCCCAGACCCTGAAAGGAACAGAGGTTTTCTAAGTAATGGAAAACAGCCAGTTAAAATGAGAGCTCAGTACAGGGTACTGGTGCAGCAGCACATGACTAGAACTTTGGCTTGTCACTTACAGTGAAGTGCCCTGAGCATTTTCAGCCTGGCCAGGACTTGGCACATGCCCGGGGCCACTGTCCTCAGGCATCGTGAAACCACTAATATGGAGGAGCAGTGGCAATATATCAGAGACCCCATTCGCCCCAAGCCCACCTCATTCTCAGCTCCTTGCATCTCTGTGTGTACCACTGGCAGAGCTCTACACACAAGATTTAGCTAAATTCAAATGTAACATTCACCCTTTCACTTACAGAGTGCCTGGGCTGTGTTTGCACAGAATGTAGCTTTTCAAGATGCCTTTGAAGTACAAGTAAAGATACAAATTTAGCTTTAAAGCCTTTTATAATCAACTACACAGCTAGCTGTAAACATGTGAAACTGACCCCTACAGAAACAACAGTAAATTGTGCAGAAATTCAGTGTTTTAACTCCATCACATTTTAATTTGCTGAGTCCATTACTGCCTGTGGCAGTAGAGTGCACTTAGCTAGATCTGTACTGCTCTTGTGGAACTCCATGGGTCCCACCTGCATTTTTGGGGATGATTTCCTGCTATCAAAGCCTTGAACAGGTCAGTCACTGCTAGATGAGCTGCACAGCTCTTCCTGGTACTGTCTAAATCTGTTTGCGGCAGCCATGTAAGGCAGCTCTGAAAATGCTGGAACTCCATCTATGCTCAGACTACTCAAATTTTAGCAGTGGTTTGGTATTTTTCAACAAACAAGACCTGTGATGTCAAGGTCTTGGAGCTACCCCACAATTCAGTATCAAAGTCCTCATGATGTGCACCATGATCACAAAGATGCTCACAGGGCTGCAGCTTCTCTGTGGGAGTTTGCACCACTGGGACCAGGTGCTGCAAAGGGCAGCAACAAACATTAGAAGGTGGTGAGAAGCACAGAGGTTTAGACTTGGACCACAAATGTCAATAGGTTGTTGTTTCAATGTGTAAAGAAAGTAGAATTGATGGCAGCCACTGCAGGGTGAGCATTTTGTGATGGAAAATTAAAGTGTTCAGACTGGCCCACACTCACACAGGGACTCTGTGACAGCCAAGGACTGAGTGCTTCTATTCTCTAGTCAAACTGACCACACCTCAACTCTTGTCAGATTTGTTGTTTTCATTATATTCAGCTGCCAACCAATCTGTTTTACCTGGCTGTGTAAACCTGCCTCACCCCATCGCTGGTCACACACCTGCCAGGGTTTCCTCACTCATCCCCCTGAGCATGTCGTCCCACACGATGGGTGTCACCATGGGGTAGGATGAGGCCAAACAAGTGGCAACTGCTTTTATGTGGGATAAGCACAGCTTCTCTGGAGTGTTGTCTTGCTGCTGCAGCCACTGCTTTGACTCCTCTCCTTCGCCAAGGCAGTAGACCTGAAACACCAAGCAAATAATCCTGACTTCTTGTATAGAACTAGAGAAAGTGAGTTAGACAATATTCAAAACCTTTGCCCAGATGTGACCCACTGAGTGGACACATTCAAAAGCACCTCTCAGTGCTGAAGACACTGCAGGCATTTCTATCAGTCTGCAGAAGACTGTGGCCATGATTACATGCATCACTTAAGGGAATTTTCCTGCAGGAATTAAAATATCTACAAGCCCTATTTGCCTTTGGAAGGTCTGTCCTTGGAAGTAGCTCTCACCACATTTATTCACTTCAAATCTTGCAACACATCAGGACCTGAGGTAGATAAAATGAGTTCCTATCTCGGGGAAGGAGATCATCCAAATGTGGGTCTAGAAGTGACTTGGGGACATGTCCAAAGGTGGCCCAGCATACTTGGTCCCATGCAGAGAGTGAATGCTTTAAAATGTGCTGGTTTAGAGCAGGTTTTATTAAAACATGTTTATTCTACATAAATAGCATTTTGCTTTAAAAAAGCCTGCAGCTACCTGGCTAACCTTCCCACCAGTTTCAACACAACAGGATACAAAATGTTAAACTAAGATCAGTACAGGTAAGTGGTCACAATGAATTCCAGGGATCTGTGTGCCATCAGGATGGTTTTAAGAAACTATGAAAAAGAGAAACTTGAGTTTTCTCCTTTCTCAAGGAGACAAACTACCAAGATAAAAAACCCAACACTTCCCACCACAAAAGGGCTTACTTTGAGTAACTTGGCCAGAATAATGAGCCAACATCTCACATCAAACTTACAGGATTCTTAATGAACAGCTCTAATTGATATCTCACTTCAAACACTGACTTGACCTAAACCCAAATGCTGAGTTAGCTTTAAGAAGCTGCTTTCAATACTTTGATATTACACTCGTACCTATGGAAATGGCAACCTGTGCTACTGGAATCAGTAAAAAGACTTTTGTCAAAAGACTTTTCTACACTGGCTTGAGAGGTGTTTTCCGTCCCCAAAATCCCACCCAAATGTGGCCTGGGCACCACTGAAATGCAGAAGCCTTAGCCCTTACTATCATTCCTCAAAAGAAAATGAACATTGCTGGCTCAAGAGAAGTCCCACCTCATCACATCCGATGTGAAACCACTGTAAGTCCTCGTGCAGGGCCATGACCTGGTCAATCATGGCTTTGACCAGTGCCAGCGACTCCTCCTTGTGCGGGTTCAGGGTGTTGGGCAGCGCCTTCACCTCCCGGAGATGGGC
This sequence comes from Corvus cornix cornix, assembly GCF_000738735.6. Lineage (NCBI taxonomy): Eukaryota > Metazoa > Chordata > Aves > Passeriformes > Corvidae > Corvus > Corvus cornix. Next base: position 3,274,782 of record NC_046347.1, read on the forward strand.
AAACTCCCTGTGCTTCAGCACAAACTGCAAGGGAAAGGGGAGCTCGGGGACAGCTGCAACGTGAGGGGACAGCAGCGTCCTCCTGTCACCGAGGCTCTGAGGGCAGGTGTCCTGCTAAACCTGGGGTTTGACTTGACTGAGCCCCGGGGACAGGCTGGGGGGCACAGCTGCTGCTCCACGGTGCTGGGGAGTCTCTGACCCACAAAGCACCTCACAGGGTGGGTGAAGGAAACAGGGAGGTCACTGCAGTGTGACCCTGATGTCAAATCCTGTAGCTGGCGGAGCTGGATAACCAGAGCACTGGGACTCAGATGGGAAATTTCCCAACACAGAATCACAGGCTGGTTCAGGCTGGAAGGGACTCCAGTGACTCCTCTGGCCCCACCTCCCTGTTCCAGCCGAGCCACCCCAGAGCACAGGGCACAGGACCGTGTCCTGATGGTTCTGGAACATCCCCTGTGAGGGAGACTCCACACGCTCTCTGGGCAATCTTTTCAACACTCGGTCACTGCACAGGAAAGAAGTTTTTCCTCGTGTTCAGGTGAAACTTCCTGGGCATCAGTTTCTGCCCAGAACTACACACAGTGCTCCAGATGTCACCATCCGAGCAGAGGGGCAGGATCACTCCCTGCCCTGCTGGCAGTGCTCTTCCTACTGCACCCCGGGATCCCACCGGCCTTGTTGTCCCCGTGGGCACTGCTGGCTCAGCACACCCCCACTCTCACCCAGCCCAGCACACCCCTGCTCACCTCCATGTGCCCGAAGCTCTGCACCAGCGGCACCACGTCCAGGCCCTGCGCCCGCGCCCGGCTCAGCAGCGCCCGGAGCTCCGCGGGGCTGCGGGACAGCGACACATCAGTGCCCGCTGGGCACGGCCCCGGGGCACCTGTGGGTATGCAGAGCTACCTGTGGGGTACACGGCGGTACCTGTAGGCGTGGGGTGCCCGCAGCAGCTCCAGCGGCCCCGTGTACGGGAAGGTGTCCTCATATTCCAGCAGCAGCCCGGTGGCACCCAGGGCGCGGAGCAGTGGCAGCACCTGCAGGAGGGAGGGGACAGTGGCGATGCAGCTGGGCTATGACAAGTGCCACCACCCTGTTCCTCTCTCACCTGCACCAGGTATATCCCTCACCTGAGCCCAATACATCCCTTACTTGTGCCACGTACATCATCCCTCACCCGCCCCAGGTTCATCCCTCACCTGCTCCAGACACGTCCCTCACCTACACCACGTTCATCCCTCACCCGCCCCGGGTTCATTCCACACCTGCCGCAGACACATCCCTCACCTGCTCCAAGTTCATCCCTCACCCGCCCCAGACACATCCCTCACCTGCTCCAAGTTCATCCCTCACCCCGCCCCAGACACATCCCTCACCTGCTCCAAGTTCATCCCTCACCCGCCCCAGACACATCCCTCACCTGCTCCAGACACATCCCTCACCTGCTCCAGGTACTGCGCGCGCGGCGCGGCTCCCTTCAGATCCAGGTGCACCAGGCGCCGTCGCATGCTCTACCCTCGATTGCTTTGGCCTGCCGCCGCGCCGTCCTGGCACACCCCGCCCGGCCGCGTCCCGCTGTGCCGGCCCCGCTGTCCCGGCGCTGCCCGCCCGCGCCCTGCTGTCCCGGTGTCCGTTGTCCCGCTGTCCCCGTGTCCCGGTGTCCCAGTGCCGCCCCTCCGCCGCTCCCGGCTCTGCGCTGGATCCTCCGACTCCCTCTCGGTGGCCGAGCGCAGGCAGGCAGGCAGGCAGGCAGGCCAGGGTGAGGCACGCCGAGCTCATCGCTCTAGCCGAAGGAGGCGCGATGGCTCCGCAGCGGCGGGCGCTGCCCCGCGGCCCCGACAGCGCCGGGCCGGGGCCGGGGCCGGGCCGCGGCGGCCGCCGGCACAGCAGGTACTGGCGCGGGGCCCTGGCCGGCACCTCCTGCCCGCTGTCCCGGGGGCGGCGGTGCCCAGGCCCGGCGGCGCTGCGGCTCCCGGGGGAGCCCCGGTGGGGAGGCGGTCGCGCAGCGCCGGGCCCGGGAGCGAACCGCGTGTGTTTGTAAGGCGTGTGTTTGTAGGGCGTGTGTTTGTAGGGCGTGTGTTTGTAAGGCGTGTGTTGTGCTCCGAACCAGGGGTCCCGCCGGTATGGGCCCGGGGCTCCCCGGTATCGGCCAGGGCGGTCCCTCCCCGCTCGCACTGTCCCTCGCTCATGGGGCCCGTTCTGTGCTCCCTCCGCAGCGCTAGGAAGGGCAGATTCCAGCAGGATCCCCGGGGAAGGTGGCTGAAGGCAGCGATCCTCCTGCTGCTGTCCGCTGCGGCCGGCGGCGGCCTCGTGGTGTGGAGCCGCCTCCGCGCCGAGGGTGGGATCCCCGAGGGTGGAACCCCTGGAGATGCGGTCACCGAGGTGCTGGCACATCGCAGCGACAACCTGCGGGACAAGTTCGTCGAGATCCCCTGCTCGGAGGACTACGACAGGCACAAACGATTTGAAGGTAACGGGACAGGGCTGTCCGAAGTGGATGGCGGTGCTCAGAGGGCAGGAGCAGCCTGGCTGCTGCCTGGGCCTGGGAACCAAACTTGGGCTGTAAAACTCCCGTGCTTGCAGCAAACTCCTGGTCACTGTCTCTTGACTAAAGCCCCAAAGCTCGTGCCCCTTGGGCCAGCCCAGAATTCTGAGTTGATTCTGAGGTGATGATTTTTCTGTTATTCCTACATAACTCTCTTCTGAAACTGCTTTGGTTGGACTCTATGAAATAAACCTTTTGCTAAGTCTGTTTCTGGTTTCTTTCATACTCTGTTGATTCCTGTAATAGGCTTGTTGAGTGAGTTTGCTGCTGGTCAGTACCGTACGGGGTGTGGAGTGGAACTGATTCAGGACATTGTCTGTGCCACCAGCATGCGGTGATTGTACAAGTGCCACCTTCTGACACGCTTGTTCTGAGATGTGTGGCTGCCAGTAGCTTGGCGGGGTGCCTGCAAAGCACTTCTTTGTGTCTTTCAGCTGAGCCTGTTTTCTGTCAAATTGGTACCTGTTCCCCCTGGCACTTTTCTTTTTTTGGAGTGTTGGTGTTGGTTCTTCAAGAGACATGGAAGATTTTAATCTTCTCTACAAAGAGCAGTGGGAGTCTGACTTGCAGCTTCCGTGGATGAGCAGTGCTGATGTTCTCTTTCAGATTTGCAAAGTGTGTTGTGGTGAACATTTTTAGTTGGTACAGCCGCCAGAGAGCAGCTCTGCTCTTGGTTTTTGTGAGCATGTCTGGCTGTGTGTTGACTGATAAGCTGATGGATCTACAGAAAGTAATACATCTGAGTTAAGTTTTTAGCCAAATTGGTGGTTGTATCTGGTTCATGATGTTGCTGAGAAAACACTTGCTGACACAAAGCTGGAGGCTGGAAGAAGCTGCTTGGAGCTGAGGAAGAACAAAGGTGGTCAAGGGGCTGGAGAACCTCTCAGGAAAGCCTCAGGTTGCTGGGTTTCCTTTCCCTGGAGAGGGCTCAGGGAGAACACATCCCAGTACTCCAGTACTTAAAGCGAAGCTACAGAGGACAGAAGCTCTGCCTTTGCAAGGAGCTACATGGAGAAGACAAGGCACAGTGGGTACAGCTTGCATTGGGCAAGGTTTCATCTTGATGTAAGAAAGAAATCTTTACAGAGAGAACACTCAGTCGCTGGAACAACCTCCCCAAGGATGCAGTGCAGACCCTGTGACTGAGGGTTTCCAGGGTGTGACTGAGCATTGTGCTAGGTAATCTTATCCAGGCTCTCTTGACCACAAAAAGCTGAACCAGATGATCTTTGGAGGTCCTTTCCCACCTGGGCTGTTCTGTGGTTCTGCAATTTTTAACTTTCTTCTGTGCCAGTTCTGACAGAAAGTGTTTGACAGGTTGCAGCCCCCTGTGCTCTTCAGGTGGCTGGTCCTGGTGCTGTTGGTCAAAAAGACTTATTAAACAAAAGTTCATATATGGTCTGGTGTCACATAGTTTTTCCTCAGTGCTGCTACTGAAGCATCTTTTTTTGGAGGATTCATCCTAAATGTTATTTAGACCAAGAAAACTGTCTTGGTACGGTAGGGTTTTTTTTTTTGACAGAACACATGAAAACATATGTTCTGTGTTAACTTTTCATAATTACTGTGAGGGGAAACTGCTGCTGGCTGCATTTGCATAGTGCAAGGCCAGAGAAAACTGCAGCTGGAGATTTGGTTGTGATTGAACTGAGTCTAAAAGTCTCTGGATTCTGCTACTGTGGTGTTTGCTTACCAAAAGAAAGCCCCCAAACCAACAAAACCTTATTTTTGCCTTCCCTGGCTTGCAAGAGCAATTTTTTGAGCTGTGGACTTGCGGTCTGGGCCATCCCTCCAGTTACTCTTTTCATTGTTTCCTTTCTATTCTTTAATTTTCATTCTATTCTTTTCACTGTAAGGAAAGCTGGAACTTCAGGGTGGGCAGGAACTTCAAGCACATCTCTCCAGGAAAAGAAATGGACGTGTTCTTCATTTCTGGGGGTATCCTGGGGAGCAGCAGGCTGCAGAGTGAGGTGTCACCTCTTGGCTTTGTATGGGGACCATTGACTCGCCTTTCTAATTAGCTGATCGCTTGGTGCTGCTGCTCAAGTGCCGTGATTGATGTGGGTTAGGAGCGGTGAGCCGCTGTTAGCTGGTGAATTGCAGCCGAGCTGCCAGCGAGCTCTGTGCTGGGCTTTTCCCCACGCGAGGGTGGTGATGAGCTGCGGAGGAGCTTTGTGTGTGTCCCGTTCCCCGCAGCCGAGCGAGGCAGAAAATGCGGATTATGGATCAGCTCGGCAGCTTTAGGCACTTGGGAAGTAGGTTTCTGTCACTCAATAGCTTTTTATTCTCACTCTTTACTTTGGCGTGGCACCCACAGCTGTGGGCTCTGTGTCAGGAGGAGACGCATTCCTGTCACTGCTCAGTGTCTGATGCTCAGCTGTGAAGTTTCCACAGCTAAAATGAGCTTTTTATTTATGCACCTGTCCCTGCTTCCAGCTGAACTTGGTGCAACTGAGCTTCCAGTTTGGTTCAAGTGATTTGGTAGCTGGTGTCAGAACAGGATTTATTTCCATAGCACTGCCTGCCTCTAAACATGCTTCATACCAAATAAAATTTGCTATGTTTCAGAGGCCAAGCACTTAACTGATTATATTTGCAGAAGGTTGGGTGCTATATGAGCACAGTCTCACCTGCATTCTAAGCTCTGTGGCCAGATCTTGGCCATTTCTGTTCTCCTGAGACACGTTAACTACTTACACCTACTGTGGCTACTGTGCGTGATGAAACCTTACTTCTCCTGTGTGTTGACATTTTGTGTCAGTGACAAAGCATCCATGGCCACTGCCCAGGAGACAGAGTTAAGGTGCTTTTCCAGAGACAAGGTCAGGGGAAGTGGAAAGCAGAGATGCCTGGAAAGGTCTAAGGCAGACTGCTGTGGGGATGGCAGCTGTAAATCTTTGCCTGCTCTTGTCTGGCTTTGAGGTGGATTGTTCCTGCCCAGGACAGGACATGGAATGAGATGATCTCCAAAGTCCCTTCCAACCAAACTTTTCTATGATCCTGTGCATCAGGGGAACATGTTAATGGAGATTTTTCCTCCTGTGAATTATCTCTGTCTCAGCAGTAAGTGGTTCTTGGCTAAATACCACTAAGTAGGAGACACTTAAATACCCCTAAGTAGGTGCACTTTGGGCGCTTGGTCCTTTGTGTTACATTCTGGTTTTTGTGCTGAACAGGAGCAGGGGCCAGAGACAGTACTTGTGTTTTTACATGTTTTGGTATGTTCCTCCTTTACCTTGATTTGCCCGATAGCCAAAGCTGATGGTGCCTTATTAGATAAAGGGATGGTTTTGTGTCTGTCTGCTGGGCACACATCTGTGGAAGCTCCTGGGTACTTGCCATATTAATCTGAATTTCTCCTGAGATTCTCCAGGTATGCCTTTGACACTTGATTGTTCACATGTGCCATGGTCTCTAAGACAAAGAGGACACATTCTTACTGCTGGAATTGTTTTCAGACTGTTCTGGTTTTTCCTTAGAATTCGCCCAGTGTTTGTGCTGTATTGTTGGTACCTGACTGACTTTATGCTGGACTACATTTTTCTGTTTGTTGGTGTTTTTTTCTCCATTTGGGAAAACTTACACTGTTGCCTTCAGAACACCTCCTGCTTCCAGTACTCTTTGCCAGTTCTCTGTCAGAGACCCCAGACATGTAACAATTGTCTGAGGGTAACCCTGTAGTTTTGCCAAGCCTGGACTCTCCAGCACCAGCCTTTCCAAAGGATAAGAGCTGTGCTGATATTTGCAGCTGGAAAAGGAACAAATCTCTTCTGAAATCAGAAAACTTTGCAGAGTGTTGTAGAAAGGAAGCTCTCAATAGCCAGGTTTGTCCTGGAGTATTGAATTTCTCCTTTGAGTTTACTCCTTCCTAATTCTTCTCTACTTAACATCAGGTTTCCCTTGGAAATTCGTACAAAATTCCTGGCAAAACTTCTCCTATCAGCCTGGTCGTTGTTATTAGTTGCTTTTGATCAGAGCAGACTGATGCTTTTGTCCTCCATGGGTGAATTGATTGATTTCCTTCCAGGAGTTTTGTGTTCTGATGAACAAATAATCCTTGAAGTGCCACTTAGTTCAGCAGCACTGAATGCTTTGGCAGGTGTCAGAAAACACACTCAGCCCATCTCTCCTGTGGCTTTACATCTGTATATGGATTGTCCCCAGAAAAGTGCCAAATCTAACATCCCAAGGTCTCTGGTGGCTCAGAACTGGTCTTATTTCTTCTTCTTGCCTGAAGATTGTTGTAACCAGACTTATAAGAACTTTCATATAGTCTTCACCTGGAACTCCTGCTGCTGACTTGTTACTCCCAGGAGCTTTTAAAATTTAATGTTAGATTTCTTAGCAATGAATTTTAGGAGAGCTTTTTTACCTTGCATATCCAAGCTGTGTGCTTCAAGAGTGACTTCAAGAGAGACTTTTGTGCAAAGTCTCATTTAAAAAGCTGCCCTTCAGGTGGTTGAAGTGGTTTCAATGGGTTCTTCTTCTTCCTCTTTGTGTTGCAGGGTGCACTCCTAGGAAGTGTGGAAGAGGTGTGACCGATGCTGTAATCACAAGGGAAGAAGCTGAAAGAATTCGTAGGTAATTTTTCTTTTAGCTCAAACTTTTAAAAGCACTGACTTCAATGACATTGTGCCAGTCTGAGGTGTAGGATGGGTGGAGCAGGATGGGTTAGACTGGTTAAAACAATGGAATTTTTGTTATTAAAGCCATTTTCCATTTTTACTGTAATGGGGGCAGTTCTTTCACACAGAATCTTCCTGTCTCTGAGGGGTGTGAACACTTCACAGAAAGAAAGGAAAATTAATTAAATAAGTTTTAAAGGACTTTCACTTGGCCTCCATTTGGCCTGTAAAAGCAGAACAAAACAATGTAAGCTTTATTGCAGCTGTGTCTCTGTCTGGGTAATCACCAGCTGCAGCTGACCCTGTAGTCCTCTGTGAAGGGACTGTTTTCAGGGTATTTTTGGGATTTGTGGAAGGGAGCTGCAAGCTCAGAAATGTTCTGCAACATAAATACTTTATTTTCATGACAGGCTGTAAGGGTTTCTAAGAAATGGGAGCTTCTGTTAACTCAGTGGGGTTATATCTGATGCATCAAGTACTACTTACTGAGGAGTTAGGTGTTGTAAATAAGGACATTAAAGGACAAAGTAATCAGACTTCAGTTCTCATCTGAGCTTATTGTTTTGCCTGCAGAATAGCAGAGAGGGGACTGTCCTTGGGAGGATCTGATGGAGGGGTGAGCAGTGTCCTTTTACTTTCTACATTCTTTTACTGCCAAGGCGAGATTATAAATGCATTTTTTTGGGGCTGAGGTGAGGAGATGGAGATTTTTTCCTTCCATTCAGACTTGGAAAAAGATTGGTTTGGAGAGTTATTTTCCATTAATAATACGTCTGCTAGCAGTGTAACTCCTGACTTCTGCAATACAGTTGCCATTTCCTTGTATTTATTTATTTATTTCTAGCACCTCTCTTGAACTGATTTTGTCTTCATCTGTGTTATAAATGTACTGTGATGTTGGCTTTTTGCGTGTTCCATCATTGTTATGAATGGATTGTGATGTTGGCTTTTTTCATGTTCCTTAATGTGAGAAAAGCTTTGCTTGGGTTCTGTAATGTAATGCTGTAGAATGGCTGTAGTTCGGGTGCTCAGTTTGGGAAGGGTCTTCACATTCCTGGAAAATCTTATCAGAAGAAAAGAACCCGAAACCAGATGGAATGGAGCCAAGGAAAAAGATAAGACTGATAAGATGATACTCAGCAACTCCAAAGGATTAATGAATGATGCATGATGGTGATGAATACAAAATAAGCGATGTACTTTTAAAGCCGATCTTTTGGATGTAGAGTTGTGCCTTTGGCTCTCTGCCGAAGCACCCGGCCGTACCGCCCTTTTTGCTGTTGTCTCCTAATTGTCCCTTTTATTAAACTTTCCTTCAAATTTTACTAAGAGTGAACCTCGTTTTTCACAATCTGGAAACAGTTGCTGTAGCAGAACTGCAAAAGTTTGACTTCTGAAAGTAAATTACAGTGTTTCACAGCATTATGTAAAGATTGGTTTTGTGTTGTGACAAAAAACCCATGTAATTTCTTAAGGAGACCTTGGAATAATACTCTTTAAATTGAAAGAATCCCACTTCTCTTTAACAAGCGCATTTATTTTAATTTATTTATTTTAATCTTTGTGCTCAGAATGTTTTTGTGTGTGGACAGGAACTGTTTCTTGAGTATTTGTAAACACAGCCACTTCTTTAGGCCTCTGCTGAATTAGGGCATGTATTAGCAAAAAAAAGGAGAAGGGTTTCAGTGGAAAAAAATAAGACTATATTGTCCTTGTGATTGCTGAGAAAGATCTGCAAAAAATACGAACTGGGGAACTGAAGCAGTGCTGCCCATCCTAAACAATGTGTTTAAAAAATTTAGCATTCTGTGTTCAGTTCTGTTGGGAACCCTTGGATTTTTTTCGGTTCTGTGGTTGCATTGCTCTGCCTGTTGGGACCCCCACTGTGGCTCCTGGGGCTGCCACGTGGGTTTCCTCTCCTCTGCTTTTGGGACTAGGTGTGATTTTTCATTGCTCTCCCACAAAGAGGGATTAGAATGGCAAGGTGGAACACTCAGAGCTTGGATCTGGAGCACAGAAAGGTGTTGTCCAGCTGGGGGTCAGGAACTGGGGAAACTGAGGCAGAGAAAGCTGGGAAGAGATGAGAGGGGGAGGTAAACACTGCTCAAAGCCCAGAGCTGGGCAGGGGTGCTGAGCTGGCTTAGTTGGACAACAAGCCAGAGTGACAGACAAATATAAATCCATCATCTCTGTTATTTTGGAAGCTTCATTGTGCCTTTTTTTTTAAGGGGAGGAAAATGAGGGGAAGATGATTCTCTCTCTGCAATAAAATAAATCTGTTAAAAATCTAATGTCCATGGAGAGGTCTGGGCTCTGAGCCAAGCCTTCTCACATGTCTCATCATCTGTAAATGTGAGGAAGTTTTTGTGTGCTCTTAATCCTTGGGGAAAGGTTCAGGAAGAAAGTGTAATGTTGTATTGAGCACTTACCCAAAATAATGGATAAAAACGGAAAGATGTTAGAAACAAGAGCTGACCAGTGTTGCTGGGAAACTGTAGAGTCATAGAATGGATCATAGAATGGTTTGGGTTGGAAGGGACCTTGAAGATCATCCAGTCCCACCCCCTGCCATGGCAGGGACACCTTCCACTATCCCAGCTTGCTCCAAGCCCTGTCCAGCCTGGCCTTGGACACTTCCAGGGATGGGGCAGCCACAGCTCCTCTGGGCACCCTGTGCCAGGGCCTCCCCACCACCACAGGGAAGAATCACATTCAGGAGAAGCCTTTAAATACACTCTCCTTACCTCGTTTCTTTTATACCTCTGTCTCTTGTGCTGCCATTTTCCTCTTCCTTTCCCCATGTGCCAGCCCATATTCCCGGTGTCACGGAGCGAATCTTTTCTTGGCAGTGCTGTCCTGGCTCTCAGATACCGTTGGATCCTGCTGCCTGTGTGCTGATGGGCTTTAGGTGAAACTGTCTGTCTTCATTTGAGCCTTTCATCTTTTCCAGTCTCTTACCCACAGAGCATACAGAATGTTTCAAGCCTTAGTTCATCCAGCTATGTTTGTATGCTCCCAAGCTTCCAGCCACTTGGAGTAGGTCTGGCTTGTTGCTTTAAATGTCTTTAGAGTGTTTGGATAATTCTGTCCAATTATGTCTGCTGTAAGACTAATTTTTCCTTTAAAATACCTCAAACTTACTGTTTAATTATTTTAAATTCTTTCTTTAGCCACTTTGTTCTTTCTGCTATTCCAAATAAAACTTCTGCAGGTTTCTATTGTGGTGCAGACTGCATTTTCATTGCCTGGGGTTTTCCTCTTAACCCCTTTGTAAGCAACATGTCTGGGGTTTTTGTTTTTTGTTTTTTTTTTTTTTTTTGCCTGTCATAGTTGTTATGTTTTGAATTCTCAGAAGTGGATTTGTGTCTGTGTGTCTAGATATAACTTACTGATTTAGAGGTCAAAACTTGCGATTTGTGACTTTGTCAGTTCTGTCTTCCCTTTGTTTGCTGCCCTTTCCTGGAGTACTGGAACATAGCACCAAAACTTGTTTCCCATTCCATCTTTTTATGTTGAGAAAGTCTTGACAAACATCTGAATTATTGAGGCTTCCCGGGGGGTCACACTCGAATTGTCACGCTGAGCTTTCTTATCTTCCTTTCTAACTTTTCCTGGCTTTATATTTATTTATGCAGACACACAGAGAGTGAAGCTAGAGGGGCCATGGTAATCTTCTGGTCTATCTTTCAGCAGAATCCAAACAGGAATATCTTCTCCACCAGCAAGCTGCTTTCTCTTGTACATCTGTCTCTGTAAAGTCATTTTATACTCTGTTTCTTATTCACAGAGTGGGAATTGCATTAGTTGTCTTGATGTTTGCCTCAGCTTAGGTTTTTTCTTCTTCATGTAAATGACATTTCCCTTCTCAGCCTTCTATGATTTTATAATTCTTCCCTCCTTAATATTTCCCTGCATGTCACCCCTGCTTGTGTGAACACTTCAGTCCTGACTCATTCACTCAGGTGTTGTAGGAGCTGCCGTCATAGCAGCCCTCTGGTGTAAATGAGACAACTCATTTACTATCAGACCTATTGGCATTTATTTCAAAGCCCCAGAAAAGAAATCCCTTGGTGAGCCAGTCAGCTGCAGTCTGTGTCCTGCCTTCCAGCAGAACTGGCAGGAATAGGCACCCAGACCTCCCTTTGCAGGGGAAAATTAAACTGTTTAGTCACTGGGAGAAGCAAACAAACTGTGATGCCAAACAAGGGGTTCTGGTGTGGGCCCTCCAGCCCAGTGGCTCTGCAGACTTATCCCTTGTTCTGCTTTCAGCCCTCTCAGCCAAAATCTGAAGTCCTCAAAATGCTGCCAGCTCTGCCTTTTCCAGGGAGGACATCAAGCCTGTGCAGAATGCTCATCCTATCTCACACCTCTAGTGCAGGCTGCAGAGTTTTCTTCCTTCCTAATTAGCCTCCTGATAGTGCATAGGAAACAAGTATCAGGGGTGAAAGATGCGCTTGGCAGCATCTTTCACCTTCCTTCCAGCTCTGTGTTGGTGTGATTATCTTGGCTGATAAGATAAGGAAGCTGGAGAGGAACTGGTTGTGTCCAGTCTGTATCTGGTTTAAATTCGTGCTGGACTCTGTAGCCAAATACTGCATTTAACTTCCCCAGCAGTAACCTGAACCTCCCCCAGGCTGGCTGAGTGTAACTCAGACTGGTTACACTGGTGTCTCCTCCTTAATCAGTGTAATTGGAAAAGGCATTTCCCTAAGACCAGAACCCTTGTCTGCCTGCTCGTGCTTCCAGGAGGGAAGGGTGTTTGAAGGTGGGATTGTTCTGAAGAGTGTGTGCAAGGCTACCTGCAGTGACACCACCTTTGCCGTGCCCATGTAGAACCTCCATTCTTGTCCCTCAGCTGGAGCATGTGAGCATTCCCACAGGAGCAGTGGGGCAGGGTTTGGAAGCTCCAGCTCCTCTAAAGACAAGTAGAAATAAGGGGTTTTTTAAATTTTTCTCCTTTGGGGAGTGTGTCTGCTGCTTTCTTTCAAAGTATCACATAAAACCTTTTACAGGCTGGAGGAACTGGTGGGGATGTGAACAGGTATTTAATGGTTGGCAATCCTTTCTAGTGAGGAACAAAGGCAGGGCCAGTCAGGCTTTCCAAGATGGGAAAATTGATCCTTTTTGCCATGTGCTGAGAGGTGCTGGGTACTTGCATATTCGTTTTGAATTCTTTTAGCAGTAAGAGGCTAGAGAATATGGGACTAACAGGTCCAAAAGAACATATGTTTGTACTTTTTATTTTTTTAAGGAGGTTCTGTTTCACTTCTATAGAGAGTTCTGTAAATCAAGATACGGGGGTAATTCTGTCAAACAGTCTGTCAGAAATAGGGGTGGGTGTGTGTTTGCCATCTTTAGACAAACCTTGTAGACCTTTCAGCCTGGGAACACTGTCCTGAACTGCACACTGGCCCTTGATCAGAGAGGGGGACTTGAAGTAACCAAGATTTGTTCTCAGTGTCAGAAATGATGCTGAAAAGATTTAATATTCTGAAGTGACGGAGGCCAAAATAGATGTGTTCAGGCTTCTTTCCTAGGTGGCTGTTAGGCAAAGAGCTCTGTGCTCATGTATAAGCAAGTCCCTGTCTTGGCATGCAGTTGTTTTCCCCTGTCTGAAACAACCCTGGAGAATGTAATTTCTTTTTCAGATTCCCTCTTCAGCCTTTATCTGGCTTTTCTAGGCTTTGTATTGTAGCTATTGCCTTCTCAGCTATGGAGTAATTACAATTCTTGGGGGTGTCTTTTATTGATTCCTTTTGTTATTTTGGCTCTTCCTAACTGTAATCATCTGGAGCTTGGGGAGTGAGAAGAAATATGTAAGTTTGAGAAGCATGTGGGAAGAGTTAGAAAGGCAATTTGTTTTTAAATTCAATTCATCTTCTCAGCTGTGTTGTGCTACTTCTTATAATCTACTTTAATATGGTCAAAAACATATTTTTGAAGCTACACAGGAGCAGTTTTACTTCTAGTTGTGGGTTAGATTTTTGTACAGAACCAGAATCCAGTAAATGTAAGTATTTTGCTTCTGAAGCTTGTGTAAAGCTTAATACAAGAGCTGCTCTTGCATGAGTGTGAGATTACTTGTTTTCTTAACAGTTCTCTGAAGCTTTTGGAGAACTTTGGGAATGGCAAATCTGAAAAGCTCATGCTGTGTCCACTTGAATAACTTATTACTTTGTGTATTTTTTCAAAGGTTATTTGAGTAGGTTTATTAAAAAAAGGTTGTTATTATCTCTTGTAATGCTCAGAGCAATTGAGGCTGCAGAGATTTTCTGAGGGACTGTTCCGAGCGTGTTCCTCTGTCACCAGTGTTAATTACTGCTGGGATTTTGTTAGAATAATGTGAATGGTCTGTGGTGCATCAAAACAATGCCAAATTCTGAGATGAGTGCCCAGATATTGTACATCAGAGATGTCATTACTTCAGTGCCAGTCAGGCACTGTTGCTATTTGATATTTCCAGTGTAAAAGACAAAAAGACTTCTATCAGACAGTTACATTTTTAAATACTTTTGAACTGATACAAAACAAACATGTATTTTGTGGACAGCAGGGGACATACAAAAGGGGACTTTATTCAATTTAGAGAAATATTTTAGAGTCCTGTGAGGTAGCTCTCTATCCTGGCAAGTCTGAATTCTAATCTTTGCAGCTTGTTGGGAGCTCAGCAGAAGAGTTTGGCTTGAATTGGATGAAGAAATGGATTGAATTTTCATATGTGAAAACTTTCCACTGTGTGGTTTTCTTTTACCGCAGCTTAGAAATTGAGGAAAAGAAAGTTTGGCTCAAGTAAGCCTTAGAATTCTAATTGTTCTTTTAAACAGACTTTTTAATGTCTGTATTAAATATGAGAAGTATACAGGAACTCATGTGAAGGAGAAGTTTTAATAACAAATGCAGGGCAATATAAACCTTAGTGCTGCTACTTGAGCACTTCACAAGTATTGGAAAATGATTCATCGTTTTGTGGAAGGGAAATGCCTTCAGGAAGGGATCCTGGAGCAGTGTTTTACCCTGAGCCCATGGTGGGGAGACTCTGGCATTTCCCTGTCAGGTTTGAGTCTCAGGAACAGCAGTCCTATGGTTTTTTTTAGAGTACCTCAATAATCTCTGCATCTCTTCAGGGATCTGAGGGAGGTTTGTAGTTGTAAAATAAATGTTATATTGTGAACCCAAAGGCTGGAAGCTACTATTTTTACTTGGGAGGCTGTGGAAAGTGAGAGCCAACTTTGGACAGTTATTAAAGGTCATAGTTGAGTAATGATAAAACCTTTTCATGCTCATTTTTCCTTCTTTGTTTCCTTTTCCAGGCATCAATTTTGGATTTGCACTCTGGAGCTCTTTCCCTGGGGAAGCATTTTGTTAATCTGTACAGGTAAAACGGGGCTGTGGTTTCCTGCCTCCTGTCATCCCTCCCCTTCCCTGCCCACTGCCTCTTCAGTGTCTCAAGCCCCCGGGCTGGGATTAATGATGAGAAACTCTGGAAGATGGTTGGATTCACCACACTTTATGTGACTTGTTAAAGAGCTTTCCTGGCATGAAAACGGATCTTTTGTTGAACTAGGCACTTTGAAAGCTGCCATTATCTTTATTTTTATGTTCTTGCACCAGTAAATCAGTATTTTTTTGCAGTTATAGTTTAGTTTGTCAGCAGTGGAAGAAATCAGATAGCCTGAACCCTTAAAAACTTGAATCCATGTGCTTATTTCATGATGTGGGAGGGGATTTTTTTAATGCCTGAGGAATTCCATTACCAGTTGCAGCATTTCAATCCTTTAATCTTTTAACACTTGATCTTTTAGCATTGCTTTCGGACATCATGCTCAAAAGCTTTTTTTGTAACATTTTTTTGTGTTGTGTTCTCACTTCCTGATTGTGGGTAAAGCAGGGTTGGGGATGAGCAGGTGTCTTGGTGTTGCTCAGTCTGATTCAGCAACTCCTCTTTTAGGCTGTTGTTTAATTTTTCAGGTACTTTGGGGACAAAATTCAGGACATCTTCACAGAAGAGGATTTTGCCTTATACCGGTAAAGATTTTCAATAACTGCTGAATGAACCACAAACCAGAACTTTTATGTCCTGGAGTGTTTTTGTAGAGTGCAGGTTGGGATTTGCATTCATACACTGGATTTTGCAGCTCAAAATAGTAATCTCTGAGAATTAGGATGAGGAAGAGAAGTAAAAGGACTTTTTGGTGACCAATAAACAACATCAGCTGCTTTGAGCTGCAGTTTTATGATGTGAATGTACTCTGGGTGCTGGCAGCACCACAAATTTCCCTCCCAGCCAGCAAGGAGAGCTGCTGATCTGAGCTCTGGGGGATCTGCTGGACCATGAGAGCTGGGATGGAAAATCCTTCATCATTATCTCCTCTTTCACGTGTTATCCAAGGGGTTGTGTGAGATAATAGCCACAATTCTGGGCTATTACTGCATTAGGAGCTTGGGGTTTTTTGAGGCACAGTGTAGCAAAACATTAAACGTGGTAAAGCAGGAAGTGGAAGGACTTCAGATTAGTCATGTTCTGGCTGGAGAAGCAGCCAGAGGATGAAATAGCTCTGTAATGTAACAGCTCTGGCATCTGATGCTCTCAGCTTTCCTGCAGCCCTGCTCATACACCTAACAAACACAACAAACCTAACGAGTTCCATGTGGCTGCAAAGGTGTGTGGCCAAAGTTTAGGAACAAGCATTCTTTGTTGACTAGACACAATAATTCTTTAGTTAATGCATTTCAGTTGGTTTCTGGTAATTTGAAATGTCCCTGATTTGAACATTTTAACTCTTTTTTTTTTTTTGGTCTTTTTTTCTTTCCTTGCCTGTGTGAAGGAATCTGACCTCCCTCTAGTGGTGGAAGGAATGTCAAGTAGCCAAATGGGTTTATTAGTTTTATTAAAATAATAATTAATACAATCCTAAAACACTAATCACTTTAAGCTTATTTCTGTTTAACAGCTGTTTTTAGATGTCATTGTCTTTATAGATGAACTTCTTTAAAATGTTTTTACTTCTGATCCCAAAATTGCAAAGATTAGATGATTCCTTGATTATTATTGAACTTTGTATAAAGAAAATGTGTAATTTCTGTTTCACATGAACAGAAGCATTCAATTTTTCAATGATTTTATAAATTCATGCTGTGAGCTGAGACAGCTGCTAGGGAATATCAATATTCAGTTGGGATTTCATGCCAGTATAGGAGATGTTTCAGCCTGCTGGATATGAAGCTAATACAAAATATATTATTAAATGCTTCTGTTCCTATTAATGACAGTGCTTTAGCATGGACTGTAGTACTTTATGGCCTTAATGAATGGTTTTATGCTATTTTGGGGAGCACTTATCTTTGTTACTTTCCCTTACCTACCAAGGTCACTTTAAAAATACACTCTTGAGAGAAATAACTGAATGTAATTCATGTCTAAGTATTACTGATTGCAACAATAACGCAGCTGAGTAGGCATCCTGAGCCAGGATTTCTAAACTGTCTCTGTCAAAATTATGTTGCTTCAGAATCAATTATGTTTTCTGGGTTGATATTTTAACCACCATCTGCCAAGCACATTACAGCAATCCCTCCTGTTTCACATAATAAATGAAATGTTTATTCAGAAGGGAGACCTTTAATCAGGATGCTTGCTGTAAGGGGTGACTTGAGCAGAAAACAGCACAATCAAAGATTTATTCCCAAAGCCTTACAGCTTATGAAGGCAGAGACATAGGAGGAGCAGAGGAAGAGCTGTTAATTTGCTTTCTCCCTGTGTCTGTTCTGTGTGTGATTGCTGTTAAAGCTCTCTGCCTGCAGGAGACCTTTGCTTTGTCAGCTCCCTGGGACAGTGCTGACAAGTGGCATCATCAGGAAGTTGTGTGGGATTGAGCTTTGAGTGTTCCTGTCACCGTGATTGGATCACACTTTGCAGTGGCTCCTCACTGCATTTTTTTGTTGTTGGTCTGGCAGAGCTTGTGTCTCACAGAAACTTCTCACTTTTAGCTGTCTGTGCTGCTGCTGCTACTTTGCAAGCTAGTGAGCTTCCTTTCTCTCAAGTTTTGTGTTCCTTGGACTTCCAGCTACTTCATTGGCTTTTTAAATTTAGAAGTTAAAATTCTTCCTCATCACCCTAACTCCAAACCAGTAACTGTTTTACAGAATGTGGTGGTCATGTGCTCCTTTCAGGGCGTTCTGGTCTGTCTTTCCCTAAGTCTGGCATGAGCATTTTGATATTTTCCAGTGACTCAGTGCAAATGGACAAGGACTGCTGCAGACAGATGTGGCAGGAGGATTAATTTGTTACTGATACTCTTGACTGGATGCTGTACCTGGGCATTTATTGCCACTGCAGAGCTCTGTTAGTGGATCTGCTCAGAGCCAGGGTACACCTCAGCAGTCTGAATGACACAAGAGTTGCTGTGCTTATGAAAACAAATGCTTATATTCTCCAGCATAAAGAAGTATTTCCTTTGTAGCCACAATACAGGAGAGCTGTCCAAACAGTTTTGAAGAGCCAGCAGGCCAGGATCAGTGAGGGAAGGCTCCAGCCTGAGGCTCCTGCTGCTCCTGGGTCATAGAGAAGTGGCTGAGGGATTAATGTGGCTCTCCCAGTTTTGGGCTTATTCATTCCTTTCTTGATAGCACCTTCTAAGCTGAAATTTGGCTTATGTTGTCTCTTGATTTACACGTGAAGTACAATGTGTTTGTCCTTAAGTATTTTGCCAGTAGGCTGTGTTTGGAACAGCAGGGCAGGGAATGGAATGAAAAACTTGCAGTTACGATATTGATAAATGTTGAAATTGCATGGCCAGCAGAAAACAGGCTGTACAGACGAGTTTTTCTAGGCTAAAAAGTGACCTTATTCTACTTTTCAAACCAGCTGTGTGCTGTGTTTGGCATATTGAGAGGGCTTTGCATCAGTCTTAAAGAAGAGTGAGGCTTTAACAGAGCCTTATAAACACCAAACAGCAAACCTTAATAGAAAGCTTTTAAAACTGGGAAATGAATCAGGCTGAAAGAAGAGGGAGGTCTCCTTACAGAGCAGGACAACTGCTGGAGACTTTGTTATGTCAAGGCCTGACTCCTTGGGAGTAGATTTATTCCAGCTGGCTGATGCAAGGGCCAGGGAATCAGCTGCTTTGGTGTTTGTGGCTATGAATTCTTGAGCTGGCCTGTTCAAAGTGCTCCCTGCTCTCAATTCACAAAATGAGTAATTGCATTTAATGCTTTCTGGGAGCCTTTCCTGCAGTCCTGCTCCTTGGAAAAAGCAGACAGGAAGATCAGCATGGAGAGGAAGGACCTGTGGGTTCTCTCCTGGTGTCAGTTTTGCAGACTCTACCATTATGGTGTAGCTCCCAACTTGAAACCTCAGTTCATGCAGCCATGTAAATCCCTGAAAATCCCTCTAAATTCATTGAATGCTTTTGATATTTCATGTAAAATAGCTTGAATTGACCCCTAAGAATGTGAAGTGAAACAGGTTAAAAAATCAAATCTGTGTCTGTTATTTCTGTTTCTCGGGAGGGACTAGGTGTGAACAGAATGAATATTTAGGATTTTTTAGTACTTGTGGATTTTAAGAGATGACTTTCACAGCCTGTAGACACACAGCACAGGTCTTGTTTTAGTTCTGTCATTTCTTTTTAGTCACTGTTTTAAGTTCCCTAGAGAAATACGTGGGAAAAACTTCTTGAAAGTTATGCTGAGGTTCAGTACTATCGAGTGGAGGAACGTAAGGGAACATACAAAACTACAAATGTAATTGCATGCACAACTTCAGAAGTGTGTTTTCTCAGATTATCTTGTTTGTACACTGTAATTGTGAAAGACATCTTGCATTCATTTAAAAAAAGTCTGGCAATAATACCAATACATATGTTGACCAAGAAGCCTGAATTTCATGGTGCCAAGGGACTTCACCAGTTGGTTTAAAAGTAGTTGAAGGTTCTTCAGAGGCAATCCTTTTATGAAGGTACAACTTTACTTTTCCCCGCTTTGGATTAAAAATACCTATGTGAAGGACCTGAATGTTTTCAGCAGTTAACAAGCAGTGGGATAGGAGTGGAATTAGTCAGGAAAACAGACAGAAATTTTAAAACCTAAGCCACAGGAGACGTAGTTTCTTTGATATTCTGAGAATTAAAAAAACCCAAAGCAACAAACCCCAAACAAAACCACTGAAGGGGTCTATTTATTTATTTGTTTGTTTGTTTGTTTATGTGTCACTGACTGAGCACTGTGCTCTGTGTGTGTTCTTTGCAGGGATGTGAGACAGAGGATCCAGCAAAGGATTGCTCAGGTGTTTGGTATCAGCTCTTCTGCCATGTACCTGACTAAGCCAACGTTCTTCTCCAGAATGAACAGCACAGGAGCCAAGACAACACACGATGAGTACTGGCACCCACACGTTGACAAGGTGAGGAGGAGGCTGAGATGGGATGCAAACATCTCCTGTTACTATTATTAGATCACCTTGAAATCATTTGACATTAAACAATCCATCAAACAGGTTTGAAAACTGATGCTTCAGGGATGAACCTAATGGGAGATAAGTGAGTTTTAGAAACAGAGGCTCTTACACCCCATTTAATTTTATTTTCTCTAATTTAGTTTTGCTAGAATTAATAAATTGTGAGAATGACTACTCAGAAATCTCTTTTGTCAGAAGCATTGATTAAAATGACCTGAATTGCTCTTTTAGCCAGGTCTAGCAGGAGCTGTTTCACAGTGGTCAGGTGGTCATGGTTGTCATTGTTCTGAGCCTCTTGATAAAGGCTTAATATTTGTATTTGAGCTATATGTGAATTGAGGCTTTTTTATTGTGTGTGTTCCAATGGGGATGTGGTACCTGGTACCCTCTTTCAATAACTTGGTGTTCTGGTCCTTTTAGAATGGAAGTATTGTGACATCCTTTCAACTGCACAAGTCTTCTCTGAAGGCTTATAGCTTAGTGCTTTGCATTTCTCAATGGACTTAAATGATCTGATATTGAGTTTATTTCTGAATTTCACTGAGTTCAGACGTTTTGTGCAGAACAGCAGAATGCAAACAATGGAAGAATCAAAGAAAAAAAAAAACCCACAACACAAAAACACCCCAAACAAGCCGAAAAAACCTCCACACTACAATACCCACATTTCATGCCTTCAGGATTTATAAATGAGTCACCCTGGAGTCATGGATTACCAAGATGAAACCAAATAAAATAATCCCAGCAAAATCCAAGTTATTCCTCAGGGCTCGAGTCTGTAAGTGGGCAGTGTACCTTGAAGTCTATGACAGTATTCCTTGCCTTAAAGTATTTCCTGGAAAAAGCCAGTCTGAGGAAGTACAATGTCTGTCGTTGGTCACAGCATCGGTGTGAGTTCCTGTGTCCTTGTCATGGGGGCAGAAGCAACTTTAGAAAATGTGGTGGTAGTGATGACACAGCTTATGTTTGACAGCAGAAAGTCCTGCAGGGTCGAATCTGCCAGGTTTTGGATGCTTCTGGTTTGAAAAGCTCTGATGTAACCAGTGAATAGGAGTGGCTCTGGATCGGGGGTGATTTTGAGGTCCACATTGTTCTGATTTGTGTTGGTAGGAAATGGCTGTAGGGAGCAGATTGTGCTGGTGGGATTCACAGGAATTCCATCATGTGATGCTCACTTCCAAGAGACCCTTGGGAAAAAGTAAACTGATGATTCTGGTTGGGTGAAGTGCAGTAAATTCATCAGTTCCTTACAGTTTTTCTGCAGTTTCAGAGAATCAGATTTCACTGCCACAAGGGTGGGAAAAGCAGGATATTTCAACAGCTGATGCCTATTTTCTCCACTCTTTTATTTTAGCCCCAAAAAAGGATATTTTAGAATTTCAGACTGATTTACTGCTGTAATGAGATTTGTGTCTGCACGAGCGCTGCTCTCCAGTATTCTCTTTATTCTTTTCTGGGTGTGTTTTGCATTGGGAAATGAGTAAGGTGGTTGGATAACCTCACAATTAAATGTTTCCACCTAAATATCTCCTGGAATGTAGAAGTTATTTTGTCATTTACATGCAAATAGGTTTCCATGAAGAGAATTTGTGGAAGCTGCTTTTCTGTCCTGTCATCCTGAGAGTGCCTGAATATGATGGACAGCAGGCTGAATGTTTTCCTGTTTTTATCCTTCTCTTTTGTCCATGTTTTATTTATCTTGCAGGCTGTCTGTTCAGGGAGCAGATACATCAATTGATTTGCCTTGGCTTTTTCTAACCCATCTCCAGCTTCAAAAAACAAAACAGGCAGAAAAAGTGCTCTCTTGGGCTTGGAATGCATAATCTAGACCTTAGTAGTGTCTATACTGAATAACTGGGTTGTCTGATTTATGACAGTGGTTGGACTCCGTGATCTTGGAGGCCTTCTACACGACCTAAATAATTCTGAGTCTCTGTGAAGAGAATTAACCCAGTTGGGGCAGTTACCAAACACCTTGTTCATAATCATAAATAGTTTGAGCAGAGACTAAATAGGATCAAGATGGGCAGCTTTACAGGTTGCCTTCAGTGCAGCCAGCCTGGTTTGTTTTTCACTTCCTCCAGCAAACTTTGCCACTTCCAGACTGCAGTTGAAAGAAAGGAAAAAAAATACATTTCTATTGATCTGAGGTAGGAAGTGCTTCCCAGAAAAGAGCATTAGTGTTCTCATGTGGCCTCCAAAGCAAGTGTGAATACTGGGAAGTTGAAGAAAGATCAATAAAACTTGCCAGTTTGTTGGATGCTTTTGTGTTGGATCATTATTTATGCTTTCCCCTTGGAACAGAACAAGTCACTTTAGGTATTTCTGCATAATTTAACAGTGAAGGTTACTCCTAGAAGACATCAGGATTTTTTTCTTGCCTCTTTCCAAAAGAAAGGTAAAATGAAGCCTGAGAAAAAGGAGTTCACTGTATTTTCTGCTTCAGAGTGACTTTGTTGTTAAAAAGACTTCTTGGCTTCCTGTGGCTTCTTGGAACACATGAAAACCCCTCTTGCCTTTTTCCTGATGTTGCTGAGTCTCCTGCAATTGTATTTCTCAATCTGAATCTCCCTGAAGGTTTTTAACTGCCTAATGGAGTAGTACAGATTTATTGTGTCTATCTGAGGCTTTGTTTTTTTTTCCCCTAAAATTTATTTGGTTTGTAGTTACATAGGAATGGAATCCCTGAAATCCCCTGAATGACTCATTTAATCTTGTTGAATTTATAAGCATCTAAATCAAATAAAGAGAGTGTTGGCTTAAGATGTGGAGTTTCATCTTGGATGGAATTTGTTCAGAACTGAGGCTTCCAAATGTCAAATACCTGATTTATAAGGGACTTGCTGTTGCACACTTCACGCTGTCAGCAGTACAACATTCTCTGGTAGAAGCAGTGTGGGGCTTGCAGATTTGTGCAGTCCCCTGCCTAGGCAAGGATCCTGTCATCCTTCACAGAATTGTCAGGCTCTGCCATAAGATGGTTTGGGGTTTGTTTTCCTTGAATTTCTTCTATCAGAGCTATTTCAGCACTTCAGTGCACATTTTCCCAAAATTGCTTGGGGTTGTTTATTTTTGCTTCAGCCTAAACATGTCCCTGATGAGTTGATAGCTATTTTTGTCCCTCCTTCCACCCCCATGTATTTATAGGTGGGAATCATATCCCTTTTTGGCCTTTGTTCCTCTGAGCTGAACAAGCCAAACCTTGAAGTCTCCTTACCTGCAATGTGCTCTCCATCTCCCCTGCCCTTCCCTGTACCTGCAGCCTTCTCTGGCTGCTGACTCTGTCACTGAGAGCAGCTGCTGTCTCTTCTAGCAGAGTCTTCTTTTCTTCCCCTACATTTAATAAAACACATCAAAAGATCCTATTTCTGCCCTGGGACAGCAATAGCTCTGAAAATTGAGGAGGTTGATTCTTGTGTCTGCTCAAACCCATCACCTCAGCTCACCTTGTAATTCAGAGATGTGCTCTTTGCTCCTGCATTGTCTGCTAAATAGATACTGCCAATAAACAGAACACTGGGAGTAGCTGTCAAGGCTGTTCTGGTGGTTATCTACACAGAATTAGGTGAAGGCTTACAGGAAAAGAGCAGTTTTGACATTTTTTCTGTGTGCTACACCAATGCTGATTGGAAAGTGAATTTTCTTCTGCACTGGAAAGCAGAGGATGCTGTCCTAAATATCCTCAGTATCTGCAGACATCTTGCATGGTCCTACAAGTGTTTAGTTGCATAGAAATGTGTCCCTCAAAAAAACCCACTGCAAAATGGGGCTGGCTAATTCTGGCAATTAGTTCTATTTATAATAATAGCCTTTAAAGAAGTGTCATATAAACATCATTATGAGCATCTACCATTAAATATTATCTGTGTTTGACTTTTTGGATAAAGAGTGTTCAAAAAGAGGACACTAACCATGTGACATAGCAGGCTGAATGGAAATATCTGCATTTTTTCTCTCGAGTTGTTTACAAGGAGCTGTAGAAATGTGATTTGCAGCTGTGTGGCTGCATGGCTTATCACCTGCTTTTAATGACAGCTTTTCCCACATAGTTTGAACTTTTGGTTCAATTATTCATGTCTGGTAGTGGAAATCATTACCAGGGTAACAAATATATTTGATATACATGGGGGAACTTCTAGCATTTTAAACAACTGAGTATAATTTCGTGCCTCCTTTCCATAGTGTTGCATTTCTCAGGCCTGGCTGCTTCTGAGAGTGAGTAATGAATAAGGACAGGAACAGAAAAGCCATTTTCCCTTGCACACTTCATTCCCCAGATTAGTCATCTGTAGAAATCAAGTGTGTTTGGTTAGGCTGAAATGGTTTGTAGTCAGCTCTTAGAAGTTTAGAATTGGTAAGGCCACCTTGGAGTGGAGGGAGAGTGGCCTGAGGGAGCAAAGATTGCTGCTCCACTGAAGAGTTGATAAAAACAATTCTAATGCATTAAACTTGCAAGTATGAGTTGAATGAACTTCTTCACTGTGCTCATGCCTTCACTGGCTGGAGACTTCCTTAAATCGACTGGAAGTTTTTATCACCAAATCAGTGAAGTGGAAAATACCTTTGCAAAGCTGATTTGCATGAGAAGGGCTGTAGAATGGGTGGTTTGAGGTGTTGCACTAGCACTTGCTCATTAATTCCCATTTATTGCCTTGTATTGCTACCAAGATTTGGGAAAATACAGGGAGAAGGGGATCACTGTAATATTTCTCTCATTTTTGTGATTCAGACTGTGTAGGGCAGCATATCACCAGATCTGGCTTTTTCCTTTAAGTCCTTATGGTCAAAATAATAACATGAGTATGAATGAAAATGTCTGCCTATTCCATCTGGTGTTGTGTTCTCTTTAGTCACTGCCCTTACAGGAAAATGTGTACAACTGCTCTAGAGCCAAAATTTAACTGGCACTAATGAGTATAACTTGAAACTGAAAATATTTAGAAAACTTCTAAGTTTGGAAGTAGCACCTAGCTCTAACAGTCAGCAGGTCAGTCAAAACACTCTGCAAATGCTGTGTATTTATGCAGTAGTGCTGTGCTGCACATTTCACTGTTTGACAGTGTAATGCTGAACTTTTGAGTTGTGATACACAAAGAAATTGGAGAATACAGACATTGATTTCAAGTATTTTTTAATTGCTGGTGACACATAGATATGAAAGGAAATATTTCCAGAATCAGCTAAACTCAGTGTTAAATATTTAGATAGCTTCACTCTGAGCATTAGTATGTAGTATTTCTTTTCTCCAACTTCAGCGTATGTGTCAGCTAAAAATAATGCTTTAAAAGGAAGGAAAAATCACCTTGTTATACTTCAAAAGTGGGGTGTTTGGTCTATAGACTGAGAAGAAGCAGAGACTTCCAAAGTCCAGTTTGAAGAGTTTTAAACAAAACCTGTATGGAGGAGAGTAGAAGCTCCTCCAACAAACGTGTGTTTACTTGGAAGTTCTGATTTACTGTTACCACGAACCTCCTGTGTGGTAGCTCATGAAAGAATACAAGTGAGGTATCCAGAAACCTTATAACCAAGATTAGATAATGAGTGGAAATCATTAGGCAAGGGCTATTCTTCTGCTTATTAACCTCCTGGTGAAATTTTATCTTGGAATAGTATAAATGGTGTCTTTTTGATGCAATGCACTTCTGACACTACGTTGTTTTTTGCTCTTGGGTGATACAAGTGTATAGGAGCATCTCTCTAATTATGGAAACTGTAACATAGAAATAATAAACATAACATGCTAGTCTTGTAGTGTCTGTGTAAACACAAGAGAATAGACAAATAAACATACATAATTTCTAGAAAATAGCATTCTTGGTTTTCAAAGACCCCTTTATTAAACACATGAAAAACTGAAAATTAGAAAAACCCACCAGATCTATCTGCTCAATCCTGCAGAGATAAGATAAAGAATTTGGTAATTTCTGGTAATTTTGGCTTTCCCCACAGGTGACTTATGGCTCTTTTGACTACACTTCTCTGCTCTATCTCTCTGACTACTATGAAGACTTCGGGGGTGGCCGGTTCGTGTTCATGGATGCAGATTCCAACAAGACAGTGGAGCCTCGAGCAGGTATGAGCCCAGGCTGGCTGCAGGCAGCTGGGCAGGTTGTGCCATTTATTGACTGGCTGGGCTGGCAGGTGGTGTGGGACTGTGTTTTGTGTCAGCACAAATAACGTGGGGTAATGTAGCACTCTGTGTTCAGATTGATGACATAAAAAGTAAGGATTAGAACAGGTTAAAATTTAGCCACAGGCTGCAATAGCTGGTGTTAAGCCACAAGAAGTGACTTCCTTGAAAGCTGTAGGGCTTAGAAGAGGTGGCTAGTTCTGACAGCTTAGCAGGTCACTGTGCAGCAAGAGCAGAGCTAGCTGTGACTGCAGCAAATCCAAATTAAACCCATTTATTTTAGACTGGCCTGAAATTCCTTTGCTGCTCAAGGTGGGACTTAGTACCCTGTAATGGCTGAGGGCTGGGTGTGAAGGTGATTGATGGCCACAGCTCTGCTGACCTGCTGGAACATGATGAACGATGATTACTTGGGTGTGAGTCCATCCCTGCTTCCAGGAGGCCTGACAGGGATGAACCTTCTGATGGCTGTCAGTTATAAATAAATAAAAAACCTTTCAGGCTGGTTGGAGAATTTTCTAATATGTGGATAATTTGAAACTAGAATGACTCTGGGGCTGCCTAGAGAGGAGCTCAGCCTCGGCTCATCTGTCTGGCAGGTGAGTGCTGAGCTTCCAGCAGTGTTAGCTTTTATAATGAAAAAAAAAGACAGAACACAGCAGGAATATAAAGTTGTCCTTTTTTTTTTTTTCTCCCTGCAGCAGTGTGGCTGATCTTGCAAGACATAAAAGATGGAAATTTACTCATTTAAAGAGCCTCAGTAATTGTCTGCTGCCAGGCATTACCCCAAGCAGAACTGACTTCAGACCACCACTGCTGCCTGCAAATTGGGATGGGAGTTTTTTGACTTATGGATCATAGTGATCCACTCACCTGCAGTGAGGCTGCTTTAGATAAACTCTGAGATTACCTGCATTCTGGATTTGCTGTTCAAGAATTGTGTGTTTGATTATTTTGTTTTTTCTGACTGGAAATGAACTCTAAACTGAAAGCATCATCTTTTGCAAAATGCTGCCGCCAGTATTTTGGAAGGGAGCAGATTAAACTGTTTCGTTTCCAGATGCAATTCTAAGATTACCAGGTTTTTATAGCTGTAGAAATCACAGCTGAATTCTAGGTATGTGAGGAGAGCTGTCTCCTCAGTGCAGGGGCACTCAGCCTGGCTGCAGTGTGCAATGTGCCCCTGACTTAATTTCCAAAAGTCTGTAACTCTGCAATTGCTTCCATTCAGCCCCATGTGTTAATTTGCAGGTTTTCTGCTGCAGGGTCTTTACTCTTTGTCGTTTTGGAGGAAAAAGGGGAAGCTGATGAAACACAGAATTTCTTTTTTGGCTGTTCCCTTTGCCAGGGGGTTGTATGGGCAACATGTGCCACAGGACACACCTGAAACAAAACAATGCACAGCTCGTAGAGAATAGCACAACTGTGCTTCACGGACACAAGAGAAAATTAATCTTAATGCCAGTTACACTTTTCCAACACAACTCTGTGTTACCACAGTTGTCAGGGGTCCTGTGATTATGTCACAACCTCTGGTGCACAAGTACCACTGATGTCCTGTGAGCAAAGGGGAAAAACTTTAGAGGTGAAGCACAGTGCGAAGGCATTTGCACTTGTTTTTCCTCTTGCTGATAAAATGTGTTTTGTGAAAGAATGACCCCAGGCTGTTTTCTGTCGCTGGTACAAGTTGATGTATTTTTCATGTTCATAATGTTCCTCTGCAGTGTTTTTTCTCTCCTGTCTTTTTGGCTTTTGTTTGTTTTGTTTTACGCTTGTTTTGATCCTTTGTGCTTCTCTTGTCACTCCAGCTCAACTTTTAAAACCACATGTTGATGATCTTTCATGCTTCTCATTTAGGAGCTCCAGGATTTTATAGGATGACTGTCATAATCACTGGTTCAGTTTTCGTGCTTGACAGCTAATTTACTTTTCTGTATTGCTTATGCCACTGCAGTCCTGAAACCTGGCACTTCTTGTTGTCTCAGCCTGCATTTTGGGGACCTGATACTGTGTGCCAAAATGAGCAGGTTTCTTTTTCTGTGAGCAGCAATTTGTTCAAGTGTCAGTGGGGAGCAGAAAGGCATTGTTAGTGATACAGCAGAGCAGAAAAGGAGTAATTGGAAATACAAGAAAAAGCAATTAAAAATAAAACATTGTGGGATGTCCTGTGTTTGAAAGTGCTGCCTGGGCAAGTCCCACTGCTGCTGCATATGCATTTGCAGCACTTTACTGATGAGGATCAGTGTCAGCCAGGCAGCTGGGGACAGGGAGAACTGTTCTGCGAGGAGTGGAGCATAAATTAAATTGCTTATCACTTCCCTCAGTGTAGATCACTTGCAGATTACCTAAGACGTCTGTAAGTCCTGACTCTCACATATTTGACTGAAAGACTCTCTAATTTGTAGGATGATCTTTAACATCCCCCAGTTTGGTTGTTGGCAAACATTAGCTTTAAGAAGGAATTATAATTTATTAACCTTGAGGCTCTTGAGATTATTTTCTTTTTAACAGAAATGAACAAGTCAGCACCAGTTCAAGTGTACAGACCTTTGGCTAATTCATAACCAAACGTGGCATGAAGGAACACATCTTTCTTGTGCCCTGATGGGCTTCAGAAGTGAATATGTGTCTTTTGACTTCAGTCAGGACCTCTGTCTGCCACAAGAAACTCACTGTACCACGAGGAAGAGAATTCCTAGTGCCAAGGGAAATATGACTTTGAAAAGAAAACATTTTTTGGTGACATAGAAACAGATCTGAAGTCGCATCTGTGCCTTTTAAATATATATGGAAATTCTGTTTCCAAAATTGTCATACTGGGATTTTTTTTCCACCCCTCACACCAGGGTTGGCTCTGTTTTTGAGAGACTATAAGAAACAGAGCAACATTTTGAATGAGGTCCTTCAAAATGAAGCCCTTTCAACATTAACTCTTTTTGCTGGTCTGAGACATGATTTAGTAATCTGCAAGACATACAGGAGGATTAAAAATAAATGGCAGACATCAAGGCTTTCCTTTTTCAGTCACAAAATTGGTATATTTTCTGCTGCTGCTAAACTTGTCAGTGTTTGAAGTTTCATATTTTAAAATTCCATATTTAAAATTTCATCATTTTACAGAGTCTTGTGTGAATTTGGGGTCTGGCAGTATGAGACAGGTCAGACTTCGCTTGATCATGAAGTGTAGATGAAACTCTGCTGTTGGAATGAAATCTCAGTACTGGTTCTGTGTTCCTTATTTGCATGTGCATTTCTTGGCTTGAAGGTCAGCTTTGCTGCACTTACTTTCAGCTTACAAGGGAATTTGTTCTTCATACAAGTCATTTATTATACAAAGGCAGAAGGAAAGGTCGCAGTCACTTCTGTGTGTTTCTGGAAGAAAATAATCTGGGGTGCAAAATGAATTCTGTACATTGGAGTCTGAAATGTGACTCCTCCTTTAATATCAGACTTAACATATTCTCACAGCTGTCAGAAGTGGGTGTTTCTGGAAGTGTAAAATATTTGATTTGAAGGTATAAGATATTTGGGAAGTTCCCCCCATATAGGTAGTCTCATCCTTCTCTGTATTCAATCCACATCATCCAGATTCAGTCTAGAGCATTATAATCTTCTGCCAATCCTAGCTTTAGTTTTGCTCCAATCAGTAAAAAATTGGAGCACATCTTGAAGTTGAATCAGTATCAGCTGAAAGCTGAGAATGTTTTTTTAAAAATCCACAGAAGTAGCTGTCAGTTCTGCTGAGGAACAAATGGAGCCAGCATGAGCAGCTGCAGTGAGCACCAGCCATGCAAAGGACAGCAATTCTTACTGATTTGCAATACTCATCACAAATTGTGCCAGGGACTGGTGAGGTGATTGCAAAGAGAAGTGGTAGGAAAAGGAGGACCTGCTGCAGTCATGTCAAAAAGACATAGAAAATAGCTCCTTATTTCTCTGTAGAACTTGCTTTTTGTTTTGTTATCTGTGGAAGAGTAACTGTCTTCCAGGCAGGTTTTGTATTCTAACGGTGTTTGATGACAGGTTGACAATGGCATTAAATGAAACACTGTTTTAACTGGGCCCATAAAGCAGTAGGTACCTGGGAGTGCAGGTCAGACCTGCACCTAACATGGTGTTCCTGTGAGTGACTTCTGATAAATTCACTGCCTTGTTGAGGCAGCTGTTCCTGAGGGGAGCAGTGGTCACCTCACACTGCCTGGAGCATGAAAGGATTGAGGAATTCTGGGGGAAGAGTTGTCCTGTGTTAGTGTTCCACAGAGCATTGTGAAGCACTGTCAGCATTGAGAATTGTCCTCTAAGGATTTTCCCCTGCCATGGAAGACTTGCTTATAAAGGACCACACGTAGCATGTCCCATTTGTGCCTTTAGGTAATCCATGTGCAGGCCAATATTTCCTGAATTTGAGTTGATACTGGTCAAGAAAATATGCAGCAAAGCTGAAGGTAGAAAGCAGTGGAGAATCAGCTTCAAAGAGTTACTCCATGAAATTCAGGTAATGTAACAGGTGAAGTAAAATAAAATACCAGGTTCAGCTGTGTCAGACCGTGGTTCAGTAGTGAGAGTTCATTTCTTGGTTCCTAGGCCATGTGTGAATGTCACATGCCACAGATGCTCTGATGGAGCCTCTTTAAGGGCCATTTTTGGAATCATTGAGCAGCAGAGCTCAATGTGCTTATGCTTCAGTGATTTACTAAAAGTAAGGACGAATTCCTTCTCTATCAGAAGCCCAAAACCCAGAACTTTGGCATCCATGTGATTGGACCACAGCTCTACTGGACATGCCATGTTTGGCAAGGTCAGGAAAAGTCAGATAGATGATCCTGAGGTTGTTTAATGTGACTGAAGTTGCAACACTTTGTTCTTAGTGAGAACATTTTGTAGGAGGCCAGTTCTGAGCCCTTGTGCAGCTGCTCTGACAGGGAGAGCAGAGCAGACCTGGCAGCACTGGTTGGGTGAGGTTGAGCACTGGAGCGGAGAACTGGGAGGCAGAGCCAGGGTGATATCCCTGTCCTTCTCTTGGCTCTAGGGAGAAGAGATGGAGCCAAAAGGCCTTGGGGAGACTCATTATTGATTTGGAGAGAGCAATTACTCAGTTTTCACTTCTAAATACTCCCCAGGGTTGTCACACCTTCAGACGGAGTGGAAACTGCTGTGATTTTGAGCAACCAACTGTGCTGGTAGGAGAGAAGCAGACAGGGATTCTGTTGATGTCTAAAAATGTTCATACACTTTTAGCAGGAAGTAAGTAAGTTCATTAATTTTCTTTAAAAACTGTAATTTGGAAGTTTTCCAGGCCCATCTGAATTTAAAGTAGAAGCAGCTACTTTTTTGAGAGTCTTGTTAATACTTCAAATTACAAGCTGGCTGTGGGAGACTTCACTATGTGAATCAGTGATTTTATTTATAACAGCAAGTAATCTCTGTCTAGTAACTAAATGTGGGACAAGTTTGTAACTAGGCTTTGATACCCATTGCAGGTAGTTTTTTGTTTGGGGTTTCATTTTTAGGCCATAGGGATTTTTATTCTTCTGTGCTTGACATAAATGTAGCAAAATTGTTCAGAGAAGCTTGTGCCCTCTCTTCTGGTGTGCTCTCTTCACCCCAGAGTAGGGCACTTGCAGACATTGTCAGTCCACATTCCTTTTGTGGGGTTTGCTTAAAGGACTTGCTTAAATTCTGCCCATTCAACTTTTTTTTCTATAAGTAATTGAATAAGTGTATCTGTTAAATAAGTTTTGTTGCATGCTTGCAGAAAACATTATTATCAGTTTATCTGCCTAATGATATGATGGGTTTTTTGGACACTCTACATGAGAATGAATTGGTGATTAATCCTAAACAGATGACGAGGATGAGAACACAACTGTTGTGCATTTTCCCTGGCAGTGCTTCTGTCTGGGTGTCATTCAGCAGATGAGATGCAGTTTTTCCTTCTTTCCTGAGTAACTTTTAGAGCTGATAAATGCTAGGCAGCCAGTGGAAGCTGTCAGTGCATAAGATGAAAGATGTTGACTAGATCTGTGGTGCCAAATAAACTGTTCTGCTTCCCTTTAACCAGACAGATGAGTCACTTCATTTCCTTCTGAGCAGCAGCTCAGTCTTCCCAGTGCTCCCAACCAGTTGCCATGGACAGTGGATGGTGGTGAGGCCCTTTCCATTCCCCCTGCCCTTCCCTGGTGTCCCCAGGGAGGAGAGTGAGGGCACAGTTACCATTCCCTTATCAATGGAGTGATGGTCAAGACAATCCAACACATCATTTGCTTTTTCTCCTTGAAGTTCTCATGACCCAAGGAGTTTACAAGGAAATATGGCAGTGAATTAAACTAGGAGAGCCAGAAGGGTGCTGCCAAGAAAGCAGAAGGGGAAATTCCATGTGAAGGATGGGAGCATGAAGGGGCTTAGAGTCCAGTGGCAAAACAGGCAAGCTGCAGAGAGAAGCAATGGCCAGAATTGATGCTGATGTGCTTGGCCTGTTCCATGTGTCATCAGAATAACTGGGCTTGGAAAGGACCTCAGGAGCTGGATGTAATTTAGGAATTGGCCTTGATTTAAGAAACGGAATTGGACCAGCTAACTTCCCAAGGGCTCTTCCAATCTGTTAGGCAACTAATGTATAATATTAGAGATATAATAATCATGGAGTATTTTTTCTTATGAGCATTGTGGTCTGTTAATTTTTTTATGGTTCTCAAAATCACTTCATATATTCCCCACATCTTGTCATAATTTAAACTGGTGTGCCCTACTAATTTTCCTCTTGCCAGAGAAGAACAACAGAAGATAATTTTTTAAAATACTACTTGTAAATCAGAGCATATGTTAACTGCAGAGTGTTTTAATGATGCTTACTAATTAATGTTCACAGAAACCTTGTTAGAATAGGTCAGTACTACTTTCATTTTAGAGACAAGGAAACAAATGACAGAGCAAGTGGTTTTGTTGAGTTTACATGTCAAGGGTGTAGATGTCATTGAAAATCGTTCCCTTTGTATTTCCCTCCAATCTGTATTGCCTCTCAGGACAGAGGTTAGGGAGCAAATTGAAGGCATCTTGTTTATGGAAGTGCAGCTGAAGATTCAACAGGGATAACGCTTCCCAAGAGAAGCCTTTTGGGAATAGTGAGTTTTGCTGTGAGATAGCTCTGGGTAAATCTAAGAAGAATTCACTGCTAAGGGGCAGTTCTGAGCTAAACCTGGGAAAGCAAAAGCAGGGAAAAGCAAAGGCTTGTATTTAATACATTTATTCCTCCAGTGGTTTTTTGTTTGAGTAATTAAATGCTACATAATTGCTGCACAGTGAAATCTCCATTGCTTTTGCTGCTTGTTAAATATTATTCCTTAAAATAACAGTGTTGCTTCATCTAAATTGGGATCCCATAAAATTTATAGCAGTGGGTCTTGTGACTGGCACTGGCATATCTTCTTAGATAATGATTCCTGTGGATCAGTGCAAAAAATGGATTCTCAAAATGGCAGGAGAATAAGTGGTTACCTCTAATACAATTAAGATCTTGCTTCCTGTAAGAGGTTGTTAGGAGTGCCCTGGCCTTGGTCACTGCCAGTGACCATCATCTGGATGAGGATATTGCCATATCTCCCTTGAAGGTTTTGTCAGATGGGATGGGAATTAACATTCTTTACCCTCTTTTTGAACATTTATACTGATAAAAACAACGTACCATGCAAAGAGTGTGCTTTTGCTTCAAAACTTTTGCAAAGGAAGTAAGTTTAAAAGGAATTCTTCCCAGCTGAGGAAAAAGCATCTTTGAAAACTGACTATAGCCTTGTTCAGTTACCCAGAGACCCCAGTGGATGCATATGGAAGCAGGTGATACCATATATATGAAGACATGTTTATTAAAGAAAGAACTTAAAAGACATTCAGTATAGCAAAAAAAAAAAAAATCAATTTAACTGGCTTAAACAACACACTGAACCTTGTCTAGCTCTGAATTACTTCGAGTCAGAGATCAAACAAAACAGCTTGAAAGTCAGTTTAAGGCAAAGCTTTGGGTGAGCCAGTGAGGGACCAATTATAATGTATTTTAATGAAGTTGAAATATGGTTTAAAAGGAAAAAAAAAATCATGACCTGGGGATTTTGTATGGAATCCTTGAGGGCAGCACTGTTCATGGCAACACTGGCAGGACAGGAGCACACTGCCTTCATTTAGGCTTTCATCCAGAAAAGCAGGACACCGAGGTGGGAATGAGCTGTGCATACAAATGGATCTCTTCTTTACATGTGTTTAACTTTGCCCTTTACTGATGTGCAGCCATGGGCTCAGAGGGGGATGAAATTGTTATCAAAGACTCTGGGCTGCACTCCGAGGATTAGATGTGAGCTGCAGCTGAACATGAAAGGGACTCAGGGATTAGTGGGTAAACCCAGCCCCATAAAGCCAGTCTAGTTTTGTCCAGATCTCCCATGTGTGCTGCTTAAGAGCATGCAAACAAAGGAACTTCTGGATCTTTGGGATCCCTTTTAGAAGAGAAACCCAGCTACAATGCCTGGTGCCCATTTCTGCCATGGAGGTGGGGTAAGAGTTGGAGTAGTTTATGTTGTTGTGCAGACTTTAAGCAGGCATCAGCTTCTAAACAAACTTTAATTTGAACAGTGGGGGAAAAGCCTGACTAGGAAAAGAGCGTGCTATTGGGATGAAGGAGCTGCGCAGGGGAGCGTTTCTGGCTTCCTCAGGAGAACTTGAGCAGTCCCACGAAGCCACGTCATTTGGAATTACTTGCTGGACATCAAACTTGTACATTCTCAGAACAGTTTAATACTGTGGGAGTGCAGAGGGCTCCATTCTGCTGCCTCATCGAGTGGGATGGCAGTGTACCTCTGCTGTCATCACCAAAGTCACTGCATTTCCATTTCACCCGATGCCACTTGAGGCCCCCAGTGTCCCCAGGCAGGGCAGGGATGGTCAAGGCTTGGGCAGGAGCAAGCACAGCAGTGAGCACTTGGATCTATAAAACAACTGCCAAGCCAGTGCATGGATGGAGTGGCTCTTTCTCAGGAAGGTGAATTTGTACATGGCTGATACATGACTTTGTAACCTGCCTGAGCGGCGAGTGATCAGACCAGGCACAGAAAGCGATAGCAAACACTCAGTACAATGCTGATAAGCTGCCACAGCTGCTTGTGAACCTGCTGAGGTTTTGTCACTGAAGACTTTTTGCCACCTTTGTAGTGCTTCCTCCTTCTGTGGTCTAAAATTAGAGCCAGGACTAGAAGGGGAGCAGGGAGGAAATCATTACACTTTGCTGACAGGTGCTAGAGTTGCGCTTTTTTGTTTCTAACTGAAGCTACCAAGAACTGACTTCTTGGCTTCCTCCTGCATTTTATAAACTACAAGCTGTGGTGGAATTGCATCTCCAGCTTCATGGCACGAAGGATTAATGTATGATTTAAACAGTAAAAAGCTGTCAGAGTGCAGCGTAAGCTCGTAGCAATTTGTCTGTGATCACCTTTGGGCTCTCAGGTCACTGGGGAACAGCTGGAGCCAGACAACAGCTGAGCTGTGTAGGGAGAGCTGCAGCTGAGTGGCAGACTCCATTCATGGGTTAAAATCTTTGTCTTTGCAGGCCGGGTGTCGTTTTTCACCTCTGGATCAGAGAACCTCCACCGGGTGGAGAAGGTTCAGTGGGGCACTCGCTTTGCCATCACCATCTCCTTCACCTGCGACCCGGAGCACGGCATCGGGGACCCAGTCCTGGGGTGACTCCTCTGGGCATGGGACAGGAGCTCAAATGAAGGAGAGAAGCCCTGCAAGAGAGGAGGAGAAAGGGAGATACCATCTCTTGTAACCTCACACGCAATTAGAACAGCCCAGCTGTGGGAACACACTGACACACACTTTGTTTTCACGTGTCTTTTTCCATAAACATTGCAAATGGTGGCTTAAGGACACCTTAAATTTGATGCATTCTGAAAACAGTGTGTCTTCATGTCCCAAAGGGACAGGCTACAAAGAAGAGAGGGTGAACTCTACAGAGAAGAGAATTGGGCTCTTCATTTTTTTATTATTTTAAAAAAATTCTTCAGTTTGAAAGGTACAGACAATCTTTTGGGCTCTGCCTTAATCTTGACTCCCCAGGCTGCCATTACCTGTTCAGTTCTTTACTCTCTTCAGTTACTAATGTGATGTAGAAAGTCTGACCCAAGTTAATTGAGCCAGGTGACTGTTACTCTCTAGAACACACCTTCTGTTGAGAGGGATGGATTCTCCTGAGTGTGGGATCAGTGGGGAATACACCTGGGTTTGGCTACTGGCACTTACTTGAACTTCTTTTAAATTGAATTACTACTGATTCAATATTCAGGAAGTCTCTCAATAGCTATTTTTGGACTTCTCTTTCCCAGTTTAGTATGAAGACTTCTTCTCTTAACTAGGACCACCATTCAGGTCTTCCCTGAATATTAAATTGTAGGGACTTCCAAGAGGAGCTTGTGTGCATTGCAGTACAGAGAAAGTAACAAACACATGCATCATCTTGCCAACTACTTTGGGTTTTTTACTGCAATCAAAGATTTCTGCGGGTCAGGAGGTTGATAAATAAATGGTAGAAAAAGCAAATTTTTTTTTCCTCAATCAAATTCTGAAGCAACCATGTTGATCTGGTGTATTACTTGGATGTTTAATTTCCGTGAAACACTGAAAATCTGGGAGTGTGCTTTGATTTTTTTTTTTTTAAATGCATACAGTTTGGACTCTATAATGTGCCCTCTTATGGAAATAATAAATACTGGGGGGAATTACACTGAAGAGCAATAGAAAGAGGAATGATGAGAGGACACTTGGACTTGTGGCAGCTCTCATTGGGCACACCAGCAAGATGAGTCCTCTGTAATTTCATTTCTTCTCAAACCTGAAAAAGTCTTCCTTGCTGTACTAACAAGGGAGAATTGTTAAAATGGCTGGATGCAAGGAAATAATAAAGTCAGTTGGGTTCCATATTGAAATACTTGTCCTAAAGCCTGTTTATTCCAAGGAATTTGCATTACACCATATTTTAAGTCTGTGTCAAGGCAGACCAAGATCACCAGCAACTGCTTTGCTGGATTGAATTTGATTCCTGCTGTTACCCTGAGGTTTAAATGTAGGGCTTTTTCCCCAAAAATCCCTGATAGCAGTGCAGTCTAAACATGAATGGACCTGTGTTTGCTGGTTACTCCTGTCTGTCATGCCAGCTGTGAGTGGCACTAAAAGGAAGTGGCACTCCTGGAGCTGCCCTCTATCAAATCCTGCTCAACAAGATCATCTCAGGCCGTGAAGGAAATCTCAGCTCATCTCCTCTTGGATTTTCATCTTTTGAAGATCCTATGTCTTGCAATAACTCCTGCACATGGTGCATCTCTTGCTGGGAACGCTCAGATGGACATTGAGAAATAAAATCAAGCTGGTGTCTTTTGGAGTCTCTAAGCCTCAGTAATCTGGTCAATATGATGACTGTCACTGGTAATTTGCTGGGATATTGTGCACAGCCCATGGTAGGAGGGCTCTTCTTTGGAAAGAAATACAGTAATTTGATGTATGTTTTAGTGCCACTGAGATTCTTCTATTTAAAGCTTCAATATCCAGACTCCTAAAAGCAATGCCTAGATCTAGGGAGAATTTAAATGGCAAATGAGGAAGTAAAATGCAATCTAAAAGTTTCTGAAGGTAGCCTCCAGCAGGAAGCAGTAATTGCAGAAGGCTGATGTGCCTGGGGCAGAGTGGAAGTAGAATTCACTGCTTATTAGGAACAAACTTGGTTTAATTTATTTTAGACCACTTAAATACCCTGAATAATTTCCAGATAATGACAGATAATTCTGAATTTGAAATATTTTCATTTCTGCCCCTTTCTGAGGCTCAGCTGCCTGTTGCTACTGGGAACTGCAGGGCTCTGGATTCCTGGAACTCTGATTACTCCAAGGGCAGGATTTGTTCAAGTAGCGTAAGTCTGATGCCAAGCTGCTGCAGAGAAGTGCTCTTAATTGAACAGGGGCAATGACAGAATGTGGCTTGATGTGTCCCAGTTGTGTGAGACCTTTGTAAAGAGCCCTTGTACTTAAAAGTAAAAAAAGGTCAGGACTTGTGCAGTGTGTACTGGGTCTCAGTCCTGATGTTAAAATTACAGCTTTGCACCTGAAAGCAGACTCGTAACAAGGATCTGGGAATGCTGATTTGTATTTTGAAGGGAAATTACTTGTAAGGAAAGGGAAAGGCTGCTGGTGTGAAAAGTCCCAGAGTAAAACAGAAAATGCAGCAGGAGAGCAAGCCAGATTCGACTCCCTACAATGAGATTGAGTGAAGCCTCCTGAGGATTTCTGTGAAGTTGTACTACTTTTAAAACCATATTTCCATTCAAATGTTTTGTGGAATATCAGGAGCTTTTGAAAAATTGGCAAGTATGTGGTCAGTCCTGTAATATGCATTAAATTTTAATTTTTTGTCCCGTGATTCTAGGAACTCTAGATGGACTTCTTAGCATTTCTTGTGTATAACATTTTCATTGTGTAAGCAGTTGTGGAATCATCGTGGCTTTTAATTCCCTGTGAGTCAACTGAAGGTTTGGGGAGGTACATTTATGTTGAGATTTTCCTGAATATGTATCATCTGCCTGAAATATTCTGTGCTCCATCTCGATCAATTTCAAGTCCAGAAATGTTTACAAGGATACCCTATTTAAAAAAAAAGATTTTAATTTGGATTTATAGCAGAAATTTAGCTTCATGTCTTACTTATTTTTAAGGTCTAAGCTGGGTGCTTTAGGAGGCTGTAGCACATAATAATGTGCACGCTGAAATAAATGTAGCTGAAAAGGCATTGATGATGACTGTGCTGTCAAGGAAATCAGGTTTTGTTTCTTCAGTTGCATCTCTTAGTATTGAATTTCTCTTTCACAGCTTTCCCTTCCCCAGTAAATGAAGATGGCATTGTTTTTAATGTAAGAGCTCCTCGTGTTCCTTCTGCATCCCGATATCCTTACACAGTGTTTGCAGGGGAATTGGTTCTTTCTAACCTGCTCTTGGGGAGCTTTGTGCAGTATTTTTGTCTTGTCTGAATTCTAGGAGTAAAACCAGGATATGCTGCTGGAGGTCAGGTCAGAGTGGGGAGGAATAAATACAACCAATCTCCCTTCTCCAAGAGAAAAAAAAGAGAAGAAAAAAAATCCCAACTCCTGTCTTTCCTTTTTGAGTCTCTTGTGTGGCAATCCAAGCAAACACTCCAGGAGCAGCAGCAGAGTTATTTCCTTTCTGAGCTGCAGGTGGCTCTGGCACATGTGGATTGTCTCAGCCTGGGAAAATCCAGCAAAGGCACCATCCTGGAGTGGTGGGAATCCTCTGCTGAGTGTCCACTGCTCCTTGTGAAACACCCTGGAAAGCTGTAGCTCTGCTGTGCTTTGGGTCTTGTGAACATTCGTAGGAAGCTGAAAGCTCATTTTACATCACTGGCTGAACCCTGCTTCCAGCTCTCTCTTACTGATTGTTAATTTATCCTCAAAGTATCTGTGTGGCCATTTTTTATCTTCTGTGAGTGTCGGTGGCTTTGTACTGAAGTTTTTCAGGGGGGACTGTGCACAGGAAATAACTGTCCAGTTTCCCAAGTACACACCTCTGAGTGTGTCCATCATCTCCCCTCAAATCACTTATTTCACCTCTCACTTCTGTCCCAGCACACCTCAGCCTTGACCTGTAGCAAGTACTGACTCTGCATTATTTATTCATTGACTGGCTGGCTAGCACTGCAGAGCAGGCTTTTTCCTCTGATCCTTTTAGCCCACGTGGGGTATTAATCTTTATGAAGGATTTCTAACTCAATTTTTGAGATTTTTCATTCTTCAGCATTCGTTTTTTTCCAAATACTCCTATTTTTCTTCTAACAGAGGCACTGTCCATATTTGGACCAACACCCTTTATTTCAGAGATACTTACTTCCATCTTGCCTGTTTTCCTGTAAAGCTGAAATAATGACAAGGTGGGGATCAGTGTTGCCTGCTGTTGAGCATTCTTGTCTTTCATCATACTTCATGGACAACGAGTAGGGAATTTTGAAACAGATACTAAAGAGAGCAGGTCAGACCTTGGGATCACAAGAAGAAATGCCTTGCTGGAATAGTTCTTA
The DNA here is from genome assembly GCF_000738735.6 of Corvus cornix cornix. NCBI lineage: Eukaryota > Metazoa > Chordata > Aves > Passeriformes > Corvidae > Corvus > Corvus cornix. Next base: position 3,314,651 of record NC_046347.1, read on the forward strand.
CTCTGGAATCAATAAAGCAGCCTGGATGCACCATGTCCTTTATTTTTGTAACATTTGGATGCACTTAAATAAAAACATCTTGGTTTACTGCTGGATAATCCTGAGGCTGTCCAAGGAATCCAGTCTGGGTGAATCCATGAGCTGCCAGGTCAGGTTTATTGTTCGTAATGAACTGCATGAAACCTTCCCCTTTTTGAAGGAAATATTCTATTTTTGGAGAGAAGCTGAGATTTGTGGAGCATTCATGTTACTTGTTTCTGGGAATTTCTTGTAATAGGCTTCCAGTGTTCAAAAAAGCTCATTTTAGACCGGGATACCCTTCATATTTTTCTATTAACAAGCCACAGTAGCCCCTCCACCCCCCAAAAAAGCCCCAACTGGGTTCCTGGGCCATGATTTTTCTGTTCAGACACCTTGAGGATTTGTCTCTTTCTTGTTCCTCAGTTTACACAGTTATTTTAAGTTATTGACATAGATGCCTAGACACTTTGCTGCTGACTCCACAGAAAAAAAATCTCGCTGTTTTCCTTTGAGAGAGCTTTTCCCTGCCAGGGGAAGGTCTCTGGGTGGGTTCCTACCTTGGAGGTGACCTCCTCAGCATATTAACTTGCCAGCCAGACCATTAAATCTTGTGGGAATAAACAAAGGCAGGTCCTAATGGAGTCACTCTGCATGTCTCGGCTCTGGCTGGTGGTTTCTTCCATTCCTTCTAGCAGGCAGATGTGTTTATTTCTGATTTATGTTACTGAAGAGTAGACGTGTTCTGGGAGTCCTCCCTGCATGATGGGGTTTTAATTGTGGTTCACTGAATAACCTCGTAAAAAGAAGGCTGCATTTTACCAGGTGATTCAAAACTTACAAGGCTGCTGTGAAGTCAGACAAACTCTAAGCCCATTTAGTCCCTGCACTTCTCAACACAAAAGACATGAGAGAAGTGATCTTGCACTTGGATTATTTCTACTATGGGCCATATTCTACTATTTCTACTATGGGCCATAAATGGGTGTTTTTCTTTGTTTCTTTATTTCAAAGGAAAATAGGAATTAATCTGAGAGTCACTCCTTTCCACGGGGATGAATATGATCAAAATAAACTTTGACTAGGAGGAAAAAAGCAATACTACTGAGTCAGCCAAGCAGAGGGGGAAGTTCAGTTTAAGATGGTGTTAGGCAGAGAGCAGCTACAGGAGACTTCTCCCACACTGATGTGTCCGTGTCAATTTGAACTGACATTTTTTCCTCCTCCTCACTCTGCTTTATTGTTTCATTAGGAGATCAGACAACTGGAAACTGAGAGCTTCCAGGTAGCAAAGCTCTTAAAACCTTTTATAAAATTTTCAATAGGACCTCTTGATAACCATTTGCTTCAGCTATTTACCCTGTCCATCTTCTGTTTGAATTAATAATGAACAGTGAACATGCTAAAATAAGTTAAGTGATGCTACATCCACCTATTTAAAAAATGATGAATTATGCTTTCTTCTGCATTTATCTTGTGTATCAAATGGGCATTTTTTAAAGTGATGGTGTCCTCCATGCATAGCTTGTGTCTGTTGCAGCTTTTCTGGAACTGGGCAGAATTTAGACCTGTAAATAAGAAATAATCCAAGAAGAAATTAAAACTGAATTAATAAATATACAGAAGTGTATAGAAAGTTTCCCCTTGGGAAAAAAAAAAAAAGGGGGTTTGAAATATTTGTAGGTTTTGGAACTGTAAGAAAAACCAAAGTTTTATTGATTTATTAATCCTTTAGTGGGGCTGTAGGGAATCTGCACCTGCTCTTCAGTACTCTCCACTCAGGTTGCACTCTACTTTTACAAGTTTGCACAGTATTTAGAAATCCAGTCCTCTTCCTGCCTGTTTTCCCTTTCTAGGTACTCATTTTCATGGAGATCTTGGCCCATTCAGACCACGAGCAGGAAAAAATCTCCTTTCTCTGGTGCAAGAGATGAATGCCTGTGGGTTTCTCAGGAAGGCAGTTCCCAGCTCGAGCAGTGCCCATCACTGGGAGGTGATGAGGACTCTCACTCCTCACATTTAGCAGTGCCTTGAAGCCTTCCCCTTTCAGCCTGCTGCCTCTGAGCCTTTTGCTCTCAACAGCTGCAACTTGAGACCTCTTGACTTTGTTTTCTAAATGCCTTTAGCACCTCCAGATGGCCGTGAGTCAGTGAATTCCAGCGTGCTGCAGAAATGATCGCTTTCTGCTCAAGTTAAACACGTTTTGACTCCGTTGCTAATTTTCTACTTAGGCTTTGGAGCAGACTGCTAAAACTTGTCCTCTTCCTGATCATTCTCCTTAAATGAACGACTTCAGCCATAAAGCACGCACAAAAGGGCAGTAATCAAAAACCTTTCCATAGCTGAGTTGTACAGGGAGATATTTCTGAGATGTTCAGGTCTGAATTAATGATTCTGTCCTCTGGTCAGGCTAGGTTTATGATTTGCAGGATCTGGGCAAGGCAGAAGTGAAGGTGTTTGATGGCCCAGCTCCCCTGGAGTGGGAGGTGTAATGATTCTGTAATTGTGCTGCACTGGTAAGGGTTCCTGTGTTAAATTTACAAACGTGGCAAGGTCATTAGGAACAGCAACAGCCTCTTGTTAGACCATATGACAGAACAAAAAACCAGAAATCTTTGAGCCTTAAAGCCTTGTTTATAATGAATGAAATTGAGTGAATGCATCAGTGAATCAATTAACTTAAAAAGCAGCTATCATTGTCTGCCTGTCCCCTGACCAGGGTTAGTGACCCTTGGTTTTATTTCCTTCTGGCTGGGATGGATGTGCAGGGGATGGATGTGGAGCTGGGAGAAGGTTCAGTCACTGCCTGCTCTAGACATCCACAGCTTCCTCCTACGAGCTGCTGAGGGCTTCTCTGGACTATGGAGGAGACAAAGGGTATTCCAAATCTTTTAAATTAATAAGATTTTAGTTCTCTAATAGCAACACCTGCTTGCTGAATGCATTCTGAGTAGTCCAGCTGCACCAGACTGTATCACTTAGGAGACATGGATTTTCCAGTTGTGTCCAAGGCCCTGGAAGGGGAGGACAACCTTGTGTACATCTGAGCCAGCTTTAGTCATGGAGCATGCCAGGGGTTCACGTTTGCATCAGTGTGACAAGTAAAATCTGTCTAAATTAAAAGCCTTGAAATTGAGAAAATATTGTTTTGTTGGGAAGAACACAGGTGTGGAAAGAATGCTTGGCTTAATGAGCTTATCTAATTTCTGTCTCCCTTGTAAGTACTAGCCTCAAGTTCTTTTTAGAGATAATAGCCAACAATGCTTCCTAACCACACAGGATTTACCATTCCTAAACAGCTAAAAAGCTGAAACTAATCACAACTATGAAAACTCCATAAAACTGAACATTTTGCAACATTGCTGTGTTGAAACTGGGCGCTCCCTCTGGACTGGGCACGGGCTGGAGCCAGTCCTTGGCAGGAATTTGTGCAAGTGCCTCAGGTGCCACAAATACTTTGTATTTCTGCGAAATAACTTTCAGGTGGTTATTACTATCCTTGAGGTTTTTCTAGTCTTTCTCCTCCCTGTGGACTGTGCCTGTGCACATCTGAGAGCAGGGGAAGGTTCCTGCCAGGGAGGTACCACCAGCCTGCAGACCCCCCCCCACCCCATGTCCCAGGGGAGCTCCCAGGGTGCCCTGTCTCCTCTCTGGAGACAGCTACTCTAAACACTGGGGATGGTGTTTATCCTCAGGGCCAGGGCTCCATCAATTTGTGCAGTTTATGTCGGGAAGAGACAGTAAAACTGGTGCTTACAAGAATTCTGACTGCACCCGCTCCAGACATGAAGACCCTCGTGTCGCCCGGCCCTGCACGAGGTGGGCGGTGGGGACCACCCCAGGAGGAGGTTTGGGGTGTGGAGAGGGCTGGAGGGTTTGCTCTGGCTCTCAGTCCAAAAGGCAGTGAGCAGCTGGGATGGGGAGGACACATCTGGACACTCCAAGGAGGTGGTGGTAGAAGGGGAGTCTCCATGGGGGGGTTGGGAGAGGATATTTGGGCTCTTTTTGGGACTCAGCAACACATTGCAGGTGATGGGAAGGGTGAGACCTCCTGCTGCTGAAGAGGTGCTGGGAAGGAGCAAATGCTAAATCTGGGTGACACTGAGTGCTGAATGGCAAGGTCTGACATCCCAAATGACCCTTGATAGGGATTGAAATCCCATGGATACACAGGATGGGGAAAGGTAAAAGGAACTGCTGTCCCAGGGACTTCAGCAGAGGGTGGGATCCCTTTGCAAGCAGAGACTGAAACAGCTGTTTGGAGACATTTCACCTCGTATGGAGGGTTGAGATCAGTCTGAGCACTTCTCCAGCCATTCTCTGCTGCCAGGACCCTGTACTTACTGACTTTTTCCAGCTTCTTGGGTAAGGAAAGGAGGCTGCTGGGAGAGCAGTGCCCTGGCGTGCCATGCAAAGGTGCTTTGGCAGGGGCACTTAGCAGGAAGGAAGGACCCTGACAGCTTTGCTGTCATCCTCTTGCCAGCACAGGACCTCCAAAATCCAGCAGGAAACAGGGGAACAGAGGCAGTGTGTGGCTGCCTCAGTGGCCTCCATCCACAGAAACCTGGGAGGTGCCCACTGGGAAGTCACTGCCTGGTGAAAGGCAGCAGCTGCTTTACTGAGGTGCTGTTTAATTGTTTTGCTAAAGCAGCTGCCTCTGCCTTATTAATTTAGAAGAAATTACTGACTGAAGAGAAAATTCTAGCTTGTACTTTAACTTGATTTTTTTTTCCTTTGGGGCAATGAGAGACTATCCCATAACACTTCTCTGCTTGAAATCACAAGATCTCTTGGAGATCTGCCTTATGCCTTGCCCTCTTGTTAAAAAAAGGGGATACTTAAAATCAGCTGGAGTCCACCAGGAGCTTCACCTTCTCAGCAGCCCAGACTCAGAATGGGTGAGCTCTGTTAATTTAGAGCAGTTTGACAAAATATTCAGTTGAGGACCCAGCGGAGTACTCCAGGAATTATCATTCCAGGTCATTTGTCCTGCCTGTGTGAGAGTTACAACTCTTGACAGATTTGGATTCCATTTCATTTCATTCACCAATTTTGTATCCATGGGTAACAGCAGAACTGATGTGGCTCTGCACTGCTGCAAGGAGGCTGTCAAGGTTTTCAGGTTTTAAAATCAACCTGCTTTGATGACTCTTCTGTTCTGCAGCATTTACTTTACAGAGTTTGCCCTGAAAAAACCTGTTTAAAAATTACTTTCCTTTTTTTTTTTGCAACAGTTGAACTGAAAGCAAGACAGAAGAAGTTCAAGGATGCCTTTGTAAAAGACTGGTGATCTTGCCAGAGATACAAGATCTGGCTTGTTCTTGTCTTCTCCCTTGCAGAAGAAATAAGTTTACTTAGTCCTGAAGTGTGTTGGGAAGGATGAGGTTCAGAACAGACTCTTCCTTCCTTCCTTCCTACAGGACTGGAGGAGCCACGACCTCCTGGAGGCTTTGAACATTTGTCACTTTGGAAGTGCAAAGGAGATAAATCTGCCTGTGCTCAGTAAGGGTTTCAGGGCTTTTCTTTTTCTTTTCTCTCATTTATGAACATCTGCCACTGACTTCCATGCTGGGAGGAAGGTCCCCTTTCCATTAGGATGTGCCAGCTGATGGCCACATCCCATGGGCAGCAGTAGTTACACCCCACTGACCGTGCATGAAGAATGTAATGTATTAAAATAATCTAGAACAAACTATAAAAACACTTAAACAACAAGCCCAAAGCAAAATAATTATTTTACATCTACTAACTCATTGTTTAAAATGAAGTTATACTCATCTTGAGTGAAATGCTGCTTCCCATTTAAGTCCATCCTTCAAAATTCTTCCCAAAAGTCCTCAAACACAACCTTTTTGGTTACGAGGCTGCCTGAATTCACACACAGACACTTGACATTCTTTGGGCAACAGTGAAGACATGAAAGGAAGCTGGAAACCCCTTTTTGTCTCAAGCACTGCCTTAAAGACTCCCCACAGCTTCTGGAAGTCAGTCCAGGCTCTAGAAAGCATCCTCTGGATGCTAAACCTGCTTTCTAAGCCTTAAATTACCAAACCCCTCAAACAGAAGAAACACGTGGCCAGCAAATGTGTGGGACCAGCTGCAACTCAAAAAACATCAAGGGCTCAACAGATTTTCTGCTGCTCACACTGCCTGGGCTCTGTTAAGCACTCAGGCTTTGCTCCTCTGTCTGTAATGTCTGGTTTTGACACTGGATGAGAGTTTGGCCTCAAAAGTACCTGAGCAGCTACAGGTGAGTTGTTTTTAATTAAACATCTTGCTGGAGACTGATGGAAGCTTCAGAGAGACCTTAATGCAAGTGGAGCCAAATGTGGGAGGGTCTGAGCTGGGAGGGAACAAGGTCCAAAGGTTTTCAAATCTGGGGAAGGTGAGCTCTGTTTTGGAAGGCTAAATTTAGCAGTGATTAAACGAGCTCTTAATTAACCAAATATTCCTCCTGCTTGCCTTTCCAAATTACTCAATAACTGAACAATTATAATGAGCTCAGCAAGTAATTACTCTCCGTTCCTTGCCAACTGCAGCCTTGGAACCCACCAGCTGTTAATGTGCTGGGAAATGAAGTCCATCAAGTGTGAGTCAAATAACTGAAAACTGAACAGGAAAAAGCCCCCCCAGGTTTCCAGGCACTGTAAGGAAAGCTGCTCCCCCATGCTGAGCCCCTGAGTGTCCCTCCCAGACTGAAGATCCATCATGAAGATGATGAGCATGGGTTGGAGCTGCAGGACTCTGTTTTCATAGGTGCTCTGGCAGGGATATAAGCGTTCCTCATGGTTATTCTGCCTCACGAGGCTCTACAGAGCCTCCCTGGGGGCTAATGGGCATCTCTAGACGGGGGAAGCCACTGCCCCACTCACTGACCAGAAAGGAGAGGGCAGAAATAAAGCCCAAACCCTCTGAGAACACAAGATTTTTCCCTGTTGCAGCAGAGTAAAAGTCACTGGGATTATGAATTTGGCCATTTACTGGCCTGAGTTTAACTGATATGTTAAACAAGAACAAGCTCAAGTGCACGGAATAATTTAAAAATTAGATTAGATTTGAAGATGCTTCACATGCACTCCTTTTCACGCCCATCAGTTTTATCAGCTCAGCTGCCTGGGGGTAGGCAGGGAACCTGATCAGGACAAGAAATAATTACTTTTGTCTCGACTGGGAAAAAAAACCAACCCTCAACCCTATAAAGTAAAATGACTTAATTTTTTTAAAATTACAAAACTGCAAAGACAGATATACCAGCCTCAGTGAGGGGACAGAGGAGGTGGAAGGTGGAGGAGCAGCAAAGGAAAAGCTTTGTAAATCATCCTCCTGTCTGTGCAGACATAACTTCTCAAATGGAGCTGAAGGATTTGCTGATAGAGTCACAGTTGCAGGAACATTCCCACTTTCTGATTAGGTTGTGGAAGTCAGTAGAGGCTTCTCCCTTCTCGGTGGGCAACCTAAAACAGCTCTGAAATCCAAGAGGTAAGAAATGTCCCCAAAGCCTTGAAACTCTCACTGGGGTATCACAGAACGTGGTGTGTGGTGGCTTTAGCTGTGGAGCAAAGCCAGGGTGGAAGCAGAGTCCCTGGGAGAGGTTACAGCTTATTGCTGAGGAGGAAATGTGACACAAAGAAGGGACAGAACACGCAGGGACAGAAAAATAAACCCCATAAGGTTAAAGTAAGAACAGCAAAGACAGCAACATGGAAAAACCAAACATGTTCCTGCTGAACGTACAACCCAAACATCACGTTTGATCCATGATCTTTCCGCTCAAGCTCCTCTCAGCACAGGCAGGGGATTCCATCTTTGCTGAGCAGTGGGAATGCACGTTGTGAAGGCAGGCCCTGGCATGGGGTCTGTAATTATACACAGCTCCTCCACAGGCTGAGTCTCAAACACACACCTCGAGCTCTCCAGAGATAAACATTTACTGAAGAATGTGACAGAAGACAAAAATGTCCATTGAGATGCTGGTTTGATGCCTTTTTTCGAGCTCTAAGCTAACGTGCTCATGCCAGCGAGCTTCTCTATTTCTTCCCTTGCCCTGACACTCCCAGAGGGGCAGGGACATCCCATTCCTGCTGCCCCATGCTGCCTCTGGGACTCCTCACCCTGCACTGTGAGGGTCTGGAGTGGAGTTGGAGGCTCCTGTAGAGACCAGGTTTGCTTGTGAGCACAGCAAAGAGGGCAGGAAGGGAGGAGGGCTTGCAAGAGAGGAGGCTGGGACTCGGCTGCCTCTGGAAGGGGCATGTGGCTGTCAGAGCAAGGGCTGGTTCTGCACAAGGGTGCTGGCACGAGGGGAAATGTCCCCAAACCAGGAGTGTGGGGATGTGCTCTGCCCCTCAGGTGCCCATCTCCTCCCCCTGCATTCCCCACAGCAGCTGTAAAGCCTGATTTCCAGAGGCAGCATGGAGATGATGCAGCATTGCCTTCCTCAGGCTCCTCTCAGCCTAAAGCCATTTCTCTGTGCTCTCATTAATGAGTGATTCAGGGTGACACATCAACGATTTCACATTTGGGTTTTGCAGGGAGTGTGGCTGTCAAAGCCCTTCTCCCCACAGCTGAGGTCACTCTCATGCTGTGAGATTCACAGGCCCCTCTGGGACTGTGAACACAAGAACTGGAATTGGGGCATATGAACACTTTCCCCATACCATGAAGTTACAGGTTTAAAGATTTTTATTGTCTTTTATTGGACTAAACCCAAAAATTCATACTTTTTTTTCCCTGAATAACAGAGATAGATACTGAATACCCCAGAACACACAATGCTTAGGAGAGAAAATATTCTCTTATGTGGATGGAAGTAAAAGCCCAAGTGATGCTCTAGCCCCATCCTCGTCACTCCACTGTGGTCCCTCCCCTCTTAAATCTGCAAGGAGCTTTTCACTCTAACACTGGGCACTGCAGGATGTGGGGCTTCACTTTCTCATCTGGTCTAAAAGAAGCTGCTGCAAGGGTTGAACCAATGCTTTGAAGTTTGAGGGACATTTTCCATAATAAACTCGCCATTGTATTAAGAAAACCCAACACGTGACAGCAGCCAAGCAAAGTTAGCCCGTTGTTATTTCCTCTGCTTTTGTTGTTGGGAATTAATTGTGCTGTGCCTCAGGCAGGCAGAGGTTCCTCGACATACTTAATCATTCTAAAAGGATGCCGACAGCAAAATGACAGGGAAGTTCTGTTGTGTTTAGCAGTCAGTAATGAGTGTTGGGATAATTCTTTCTATCCAGCCTCCTCTGCACAGATATCGTGCTCTTAGAGCAGGCTGAGGCACAGGCTCTGCCTTTACCTCCACTGATCCCAGTGCCCCCAAGCCCATAATGTGGGGAGGAGGCTCCCAGGAGGTAAAGAAGAGATTCTGCTTCCTTGCCTATCTCCTCCTATTGTTTGTCACAGAGGAGGGGCTTTAAAGAGGGTATTGATGCACTGAAACGATGGTGTTTTTGATCAGGAGGCTCATTCCAGTTGTGATCCCAGCCGGGCACAGCTGCCAAGGCTGGGGGTGAAGGAGCATCTTCACTGCCCAGCTGCCATAAATCAATAGCAGAGAGGTTCTGGTCGACAAACATTTCCTCTGCCTGACCATGAATAGCTACCCTGAACCCTAAGTTCCCCCTACAAGGAGACATTTTCCCTTTCGTCCATAGCATCTCTCATCCAGCGACCCCAAAACCTGTCCCACACACCAGTGACACCTTACAACACCTGCACAGACACTGGAAATAGCACTGCTGTTTTCTAGGCACTTCATGAACAGCAGCCAAGACCAAGTGACCTCCCTGAGGTAATTTTCCAGGAGGATTCAGGACTTCTGAGCTGCCCCATTTCAGTGAATCCCTCTGCTCAGCTCCCACACTGTGGAGCCCTGCTTCCACAGGCAGCTCCAGCATCAAACCCGTGTAAATCTCTCCTGGCTTTCATTCACTGGCTTGTTCTAAGCCTGCCTGAGCTATCAACAGCCCAGGTGTTTTCGGGGTAGAGGTCTCTGAACCCCCAGCAGCAGATGATGTGAAGGAAGGTAAATTCATCACCTGGCTGCAGGGCACGGTGCAGGCAGGGGCTGCAGACTCCTCGAGTATTCCTGCTACCAGCCCTTTGCCTGGACACTGCCCAGGGGCAGAAAGCTGCTTTCAAAAAGTGGTGGCTGGAGGTAACTGCGGCTCTGGCTGATTTTATAACCATGCCATTTCTGTAAAATACTGCCTTCTATGGTGTTAAATGAAAGGGAAAAAAACATCAGTTACAAAGAACAAGGAGAAACTCGATTTAAACCTGTGGGGTTACTGGGATTTTGAGCAGTGCAATGCTGGGGCTGGCTGCCAGCCCATGCTCCCCAAAGGGAGGGTGCTGTGGGAGCCTGGCACAGGAGCTGGTGCTGCTTCCTTGCCATGCCCACTTTGTCTGGTGGGACCTGCATCTCCCAGGAGGTTTAGGTGTCCTCTCTGCACGTGTCAAGGGTGCTGCTGTCTCTCCCCTTTCAGCATTACTACACTACAGTTAATTTACCTGCTCCATTCTTGCAGATTTTCACAAGATAGGTTCAATGTACCCAAGAATAATTGCTCTGTAGTGCCTTTTCCTGGGAGGCTTCTTGCAAGAGGCAGCCTTGTGCTTCTCAAATGTCAAGCTGATATTTAAAAGAATAACAGAGGTAGAAGGCTGTGAGTTTGATGGACGTCCCTGGCTTGCAGGAGCACACAGATGAAGGGGTAACTGTCTCTAACAGGCTGTGTTTATGGACACACCACATTTAGCTTCAGGAATCTCCCTTGCTTTGTTTGGATGGAATCATGTTTGGTTCTAGTTAAGAATTCAGGAGCTGAATTCAAGATCCTAACAGCAATGCACAAGGAAAGACTAACAGCATCTCAGAGAGATTGGCCAAAACAAGCTGGAACAAACTTGTCAGATTTTACTTCTCCAGCATTAGCATGGCTTTGGTTTTAGAACTGTTCCCTGTGCCAAGCATGGCTGATACTGCTGGTGCTTTGTGCACAAATTTATTTACTGCTTTCCTTCCAGATATCCTGATGGAGGAGTCTGGGTGGGATCTTCCACAGTATTGAAGTCCAGCCTTTTTTAATAAATGCTTTAATGAATGCTTTTTAACTCTTCACCTCATCTCTCAATGTAGAAGTATTCCTAGTGCTTACCAAAATGTTTCATTTAAATTAAAATTTATATTATAAATGAAGAGAAGCAGAGAAGCAGAGCCCAAATGCCAGAAGACTTCTACAGGATTCATTTCTCCCTTTCCTTTTTTAATTCTCCCTTTCTTGGGTGGGGGACCAAAGTAAAACGATGCAGCAGTTTTGCTTTGGTAAATTCCATTGGGGGCATTTTCTTTGGGGACAAGATGGCTCCAGTTGTGACCACAGATCACAAAGCTCAGTTCTGACCACTCAAACTTGTTGAACTGAAATTAGTCTCCCCCAAAGGTGATATATGCCATACCAGAAACTCAGTGTGGGCAGAAAGCTGCATTCCTGAGCAGAAATGTTTTTGATTAAAAACCCCCCTTCTGATATATGTCCCATTTAGGATTTTAATATACCTATATTTAGTATAATATTAACATATTAATAATTTTTTTCAGTGTTGGGTGTCTGACAGAAGCTTGTTGCATCCCAGAGGTTTGGCTGGGAGGAGTTCTTCCATCTGCCTTCACAAAGCTCAGCCTGAGCCACCCAACCCCTCCCAACACTTTGCCACCAACTGACTGCATCCTTTCTCCCTGCTGTGCTTTAGATCCATTCCCAAACAAGGGCAAGAATCTTCTATAATGCTAATAAAAATAACTCTACTGGGTGCTTACACCCTGCAAGGCTGTGGCTACTCTTTTGAAGGCAAAGCAATATATTTCTCATAAGCCACAGTAATTAACTCAGCATCTCTATTCCCTGGAAAAAAACTAGAAAGTAACAGCAAACCCCAATATTATCAGGCAGAAAAACCCCAGCTGGGCTAAACTGGAGTTAGTCACCAGCTCTGGGTGTTTCTGTGGGTGCAGGCTGGGAGGATGCTGTGCAAAATGACAGGAATGAAGTTAGTCTAGGTTTGGCATGGGAAGAAACGTGGGAGAGGAAAGTTAACTCTTGGAGTGGGTTTTTCTCTTCTCTTCCCCTCCAGTAATGTTCTATTTTAAGGTATAAAATCCTCTTACATTGTGCCGTGATTTTGGGCAACCTCTGTGTTTTAAAGCCTAGAAATAAAAAGCAAATTTCCTTCCCGAGACCTCGGGATGGGAACTTGGTGCTGCCACCAGAGGGACTCCAAAAAGCGACGGAAAAGCCGAGTGTCCTCAAACCAGGCAAACTTCCTGGCAAAGCTTTTTGGCTTCTCGGGGCTGCTCTGAGGATTTCTCTACGTTTTCTGCACCCAGGGCTTGAGGGCTGGGCTCTGATACGAGCTTTATGTTGTCTCTTCTCTCATAATCCTGCTGATTATGAATAGATTAGAATAGATTAGAATAGATTAGAATAGATTAGAATAGATTATGAGCTCAGTCCCCCTGCCAGTTCCCCCCAGTTAATCCAGCTGTGCATCTTGCAGCTCCAGGTACAAAATGCCCTCTCTTTCGCTGGCTTCCCTGGTGTTCAGTCACACACTAAGCACCAAACCTGACTGCTGAAATAGGAGTTCAAAAGTTACTGATTTGCTTGCACTCGTGATGGAATTGCAATGTGGGGCTTTTGAGCATTTATTGCAAATTTGTTTTTCAAAAATGGAGAGAAAGATGACTAAAAAAAAGTGACTGAAGGTAAAGGCTGCAAAAATGCCGTAAGGCTCAGGTGGTTTCTCCTGTGTCTGGTGAAAACAAATACTCTCATTTGCCCCACAAAGGAGTGATCTTGGTCTTTTCAAGTAAAAGTGGAAAAATTGCCATGGCTACAGCAGCTCCCATCTGAGGACATCCCACCATAAAGGAAGGCTATGTTTCAGGATGAAACTACTTTCCTTTCCCAGTCTGGGTTGGGTTTTTGCATTATAAACCCCTAAATCCCAAAGGGTACTGGAAAAAAATCTCTAGTGAGTGAACTATTTTCTTTCTTGTAAAGCACGTATGGAGTTGTGCAGTGACAGCCTCTGGCCCAACAAGAAAAGGCTGCTGCCTTTCCTAAAATTCCCATTTCCCATGTTTCTGAAGAAACATGTGTCACTGAACCTGCAGCAACATTCCATTTAAAATAAAAAACACCCAAAGCATTAAGAACCACAGGATTACAATGATTTAGGAATGACAGGTGACCCTAGGGTACACAGAACTTGATTTCCTGGAATGTAAAATAGCCAAAGTAAAATTGTTTTAAAGGAACTCTCCACATGTTGTTTTTCAGTTATAGCCCCACTGACTTCCCTGTTGTTATTCAGCCCTGGCCTGAGATGCTTCAGATTTACCTGGAGTGACACCAGTCATAGAATTTGCAAAGTTCCATCATCCAGATTCTGGTTATCTCAATTTTCACACACTTCTGTAACCTCTGTGGCTGGGGACACAAGATGGTTTTAATCTCATGGCTTTGGGAATCCCAACTCTTCCTTTTCACTGCTGAGGACAGGTGAGAACGCCTTCATGTAGAAAATAGCCTGAGCTCCCTTACAGCAGGTGTGCACAGCCTGCACACAGGGAGATGTGCTTAGAAATGCTGAGATCCCAACCCCAAACCTCCCCAAAATCCTCTGGGGGAGAGCAGGTAAAGCTATCCCTCATAGGTAACCTAAAGGTTGTGTCAACCCCTGACAGGGCTCTGTGCTCTAGACAGGCAGAGCATTCCCCTTCCCAAGGGAGCTACCCGATTAATTTGGTTTTGTTCTTTAAGGAAGATCCATGAGGACAGTCCCCTCATTCCCAAACACCAAGAGGACACCAAGAGCACACCAAGAGGAGTCAAGGCTTGCCCAGCCAACAGGAACTCAGCTAAAACATCGGCTCCAGCAGGATATTTATGAAGTGGATCAAACCTACTGACTTTTGGCAGTTTAACACATCCTGGCTGAAAAACCTGAGGAGTGACAAATAGAACAGAGCCACAGAACGGTTTGGGTAGGTTTGGGTTGGAAGGGACCTTGAAGATCATCCAGTTACAACCCCCCAGCCTCAGATACCTTCCACTGTCCCAGGCTGCTCCAAGCCCCGTCCAACCTGGCCTTGGGCACTGCCAGGGATCCAGGGGCAGCCACAGCTCCTCTGGGCACCCTGTGCCAGGGCCTGCCCACCCTCACAGGGAACAATTCCTTCCCAATATCCCATCTAACCCTGCCCTCTGTCACTTTGAAGCCATTCCCCCTTGTCTTGTCACTCCAGGCCCTTGTCCAAGGTCCCTGTCCAGCTCTCCTGGAGCCCCTTTAGGCCCTGGAAGGGGCTCTGAGCTCTCCCTGGAGCCTTCTCCTCTCCAGGTGAACATTCCCAGCTCTCCCAGCCTGGCTCCAGAGCAGAGGGGCTCCAGCCCTTGGAGCATCTCCGTGGCCTCCTCTGGACTCCCTCCAGCACCTCCACGTCCTTCTGATGTTGGAGACCCCAGATTTGGATGCAGCACTGCAGGCTGGGTTCACCAGAGTGGAGTAGGGGGGAGAATCACCTTCCTTGGCCAGCTGGGCACCCTTTTTTTGAAATATCCAGTATTTTGCCTTTCATCTGGACGCTCCTCCATCAACTCTTTGATATTTAATGCTCCCACCACATGGCACAGGAAGCACAGCCACTACACACTGCTGGTGCCACTGAGCAGAGTAACAGAATCTCTTCAGGGGACTGAGAGGTGTCTTGAGAAGTGTGTCCCAAATGAGCCCCTTCTGTTTGTTTATCCCCACATTGAGGTTACAGCTGAAGACCCCTCTTGCTCTGCATTTTCACCCTTTTATTTTATGCAGAACTCCTTTTCAGCTTCCCCCTTGTATTAACAAATATGATTTCAGGCTGTTCAGCTTTTTAACTTTTAAAAATACAAAGCAAAGTCCCTAAAACTCATTTTGATCCCTCTCCAGCTCACGGGATGCAGCCATGCCTGGCTCTGCCAGGACTTCTGTGCAGACACACCTTGCACATGACATTCACACTCCCACCTTCTGAGTGCAGTCTTACCTTTTTTATTCTTACATGGGAGTGACTTCCAGCCTCGGAAATGGGAACCAAAGGAAAAGTAACAATGGCTTTACAATTAATAATTAAAAAATCAATTAGTTCCTGAAAAGTTGTTCTGAAAAACTGCTGAATCCTGTTCTCCTTGCCAATTCCCAACACGAATTGTGTGTTAGCCCCCCTGTTTCATAAGGAATGGACAACATTAGGACTACTTAAGACAACCAGCTTGGAGTCTATGCAACACTGGAATATGACAAAGTGATCACCAGAGTTTCAAATACAGTCCTGTGGTTAAAAGTAATATAGGCGAGGTGAGTTACTCATTCCCCTGCTCCCCAAAAAGCATCCCAAGAGAATGCCTGACTCCAGCACAGGAACACCTTCATCCAACTTGTGTATTTTTCTGTTAGTTGAGTGCCTAAAATCCAGCATGTCTCTGTGCCTGCTCTCTGCTCCCAGCCCTGTCTGTGGTGTTGGCACTTTGTGTCTCTGCTTTAGCACAAACACACCCCAAAGTTTGGTGTGGGACATGAGAGCATCACCCAAGGACACGGGAATGCAGCAGCACTGCAGGGCTGGAGTGGGACTCTGCTCAGGCAGGCAGGGGTTGGAATAAGTAATAAAAAAGTGGAAATGACAGTTCCTGATGCTGCTGCTGCTTCTGAACTCCCTGGGCATCACCAGCTGCTGACAAGAGTTTGTGCAACTCGTACAGTGCTTTTCTTATCCCCAGAGTCTGTCCCAGAAGAAGAAAGAGGAATATTGACCCCAACTTCATCCCCACAGGTGGGAACTGCAGCATCTGCCCAGATAGATACATCCCCCTGAGCTGGGTGAAGAGACCAGGCGAGGGGAAGGCTGAGGATGGTCCATTTTTAATAAGCATTTATTTATAAACTGACACTTTACAGTTGTTTAAGTGCTTACAGGCATCTCCAAGATCTGTGGTGGAGGCTTACTGTGAGATGCCAAGCAGGGAGAAAATGAGCAGAATACATTGAGGCAAAAAGGTTTTGATCAAATATAATGAAAAAATTTGTCTCTTTTATGATGACTTTCATGATATAGGATTCAGTCATTTTTCTTAGAGCCTCAGGTCTTTGAGTCATAGGATTATAAATAATTTTTTATTTCTTCCAAGGTAAATTTTCAGGTTTTTCAAGCTCTGTTGACTGTTAAGAAAGGGACCAACTTTTTAAAGAAAAAAAAATCAGTGGCAAATTCAAACCACCTTAGGTAGAAACCTTAAAAAATTACAAGGGTTTTTTTTTTTAGGTGATCCTGTGGTTTCTGACAGCTTACCTTGTGGTTTTTGAATGCTCGGAATTCAAAGTGCTGCTGCAATGAATTTAAAAATAGAGACTTTAAGCTTGATATAACAGTAGTGCACCGTAATGTAACAGGAAATAGGAAAAGGGGCTTAGAGGTCTCTTTACACACTCCAGAAACAGACAACGGTAACACACAGGGCAAACACAAGGCTGGCAGCTCAGTTAAGTGATACCAATTTCAGATTTCTGCAGCTCTGACCCAGCTGTAGCCCAAAGGCAGCACTGAGAAACCACACGGGAGAAACGTGTGTGTGGAGCCGGAGCCGAAACTCGGCCAAGCGTGAAAACAGTTTGTGGCAGAACTGAACAGAGCATCCACCTCATCTTCTGCACCCAAAACCCTGCAGGATTTGTCCTGAGTGGCTGCTGGCTCCTGGCAGGACCCCCCCAACAGCCCTCAGCCAGATGGAAATTAAGCCTCATCTCACAGCATTTGGATTCACACAGCTTCTTGCCCCTCGCTAGAGAGAGCACCAGAAATGAGTTTTTAGGACCCTTCAGGGCTAGGGGGTCCCAAAGCCCTACCTTGGCCGGACGCTCTGCTGGTCCTGGTGTGTCCGGAGTGCCTCCTCTTCCTCACTTGTCCTTGAGAGTGGCCATGCCCAGCGCCTCCGAGCTGTAGTCGTACTGGTTGCTGGAGGACATGGACCGTCCCCAGGAGCACTGCAGGTTGGAGCCCCTCTTGCGGAAGGAGGAGGTGAACCTGTAGAAGTTGCGGTGCCTGTTGCGCAGGTACTCCCGGTAGTTTTTGGTGAGCAGGGTGTAGAGGAAGGGGTTGATGCAGCTGTTGCTGTAGGTCAGGCAGGTCACCAGATAGTTAATGCACTTCTGGGTTTGGGTGGTGAGCTGCAGGGAGCTGCTGTAGAGGCGCACCAGCTGCCAGATCCAAAACGGCAGGAAGCAGGCCCAGAAGACCAGCACGATGCTGAAAATCATGATGAGGACCTTCTGCCGGGGGGATCTCTTGCTCTTCTCCTTGTGCGGGGGGTTCCTCTGGGACTCCAGGTAGGTCCTGGCCAGGCGTGTATAGAGGAAGCCGATGATGATCCCCGGGGCCATGATGCTGGTGCTGAAGAGCACGGTCAGGTAGGTCCGGTAGGCATCCACGCTCCAGGTGGGCGCACACATCCTCTTCACCTTGCCCTCCGCCTTGCCCCCCTCGGTCAGCGTGACCATCAGCATCATGGGCAGCGTGAGCAGCAGCGACACCGACCAGACAGCCCCCGCCGTGACCTTCCGGTAGCCCCGCGACCGCTTCAGGGTGTCCAGGGGCCGGGTGACGGCCAGGTAGCGCTCGGTGCACATGAGGGTGAGGGTGAAGATGCTGGCGTGCATGGTGAGCAGGTCCAGGCTGAGCAGGATGCGGCACCCCAGGTCCCCGAAGTACCAGTCCTGGGCCAGATAGGTGCAGACGATGAAGGGGATGGTGGAGAGGTAGAGCAGGTCGGCCAGCGCCAGGCTGACGATGGAGCTGTACATGGGGGCGGCGCAGCGCGCCGAGTGGCACATCACCACCAGCGTGTAGACATTGCCGGCCACCCCGGCCACGTACATCACCGACAGCACCGTCCCGAAGGCCGAGGGGATGAGCAGGGGGCCGCCCCCGGGGGCACCCCCGCCGCCCGACGCCGCCGTCCCGTTGCCCCCCGCCGCCGCCGTCCCGTTGGGCTCCATGGGCGGCGGCGGCGGCCCCGGCACCGTCGCACCGGCCCCGGAGCTCCCGGCCCCGGCGGCGGCCGCTCCGCCCCCCGCGGGAGGCAGGGCGGTACCGGGCTGCCCTCGGGGGAAGGGCCGCCCCCGCCCCGCCGGGGCTCCCCCGCTCCGCGCCCGCAGCGACCGCGGGGACCCCCCCGAACCCCGCCCGTGCGGGGCTGGCAGGTGCCGTGCGGGGCCGCTCTCAGCCCGGGAGGGGACCCTGCAGAGAACGGCTCCTCGAGCCGGGAATGGGGTTCCCCGAGCCGGGAACGGAGCTCTCCCCGCCGGGAACAGAGCTCCCCGAGCGGGAACGGAGCTCTCCCCGCTGGGAACGGCGCTCTCCCCGCCGGGAATGGCGCTCTCCCCGCCGGGAACGGAGCTCTCCCCGCCGGGAACGGAGCTCCCCGAGCGGGAACGGAGCTCTCCCCGCCGGGAACGGAGCTCCCCGAGCCCGGGACGGGATTCTCCCTTCCGAGAGCGGGGCTCCCCGAGCCGGGAGCGGGTCCGGAGCGCCCCCGCGCCCCCGCGGAACGAGCCCCGCCGGGCAGCGTCAGCCTAAGGGCGCTGCCTGAAAAGTTTTCCTGGGCACTCCGCTGGAATTTGGCGCTTTCCTGCCGCGGTGGCATCGCTGGCGATGGGGCTCGGCGCTGTGCTTCAGGCTATCGGGCAAAGAGGTGTCAGTAGCCCACAGGGAGAGCCGGAGGCAGCCGCGCTCCGCAGGTGCCCCGCGCAGGGCGCTCCAGATGCGCTCGGAGAGAGGCTGAAGTGGATACCGAACCCGGGCTGAAACAGCCTCATTTCTCCCTGTAAACAGCTCGTATTTTGAATTTTACCCTGAAAAGCACGACAGTGCTGTCTTAAGATTTAAAATTCGAGCTTTAGTGGTGGCTGGTTCTTCTGAAGAGGCGAAGCACAGAGTGTGATGAATATGAGTTTCACAGGGACAACTTTTCCCCTTAGGCAAGAAGTCTGGGGACAGTTGCAAAATCAATAAGCACCTTACATTTCCATCTTATTTTAGAGAAAGCAGAGGTAGGGCAGCCCATAGCCCAAGGACAATGTTCCAAGGGTAGCAGAATGCTGCATTTCCTCAGCTACCATTGATTTCCAATAGGAATTAACTGGCCTTTATGCCTTCAAACGTTTCTGTTTAAACCAGAGTGCTAAAATGACTGAGCTGTGTTTATTTGCTTGTTTTAACCCCTCCTGAAAGTGCTTTTCTGCAAACTGTTGCCTGTTTCACTGTGGCATACTACGAAGTGGTGCAAATCTTGTTGAATTGTGGGAGCAGGATTCAACCCTATAAAAATATTGTCTTGAGCACTTGATTGTAATCTGCTATGAAGTGAACACACACACAAATCCAGCCCTCCTTTCCTTCCTGGTACTGCTCATGAGTGTTTGTGTCTCTCTCCGAAGAGCTCCAGATGCTCAAAGCTATATCCAATAAAGGGCTGGCTCAAACATGGTTTGCATGCTGGTGAGGGAGAAGAATCTAAATTAAATTATTGTCAGGCAGGGGGTTACTTTATCAGATTCAGCCATCGCACTGACGAAGTTCAGATCCAAGTACTGAGGTGGAATTTGCTTTTCACTGGAAGTTTGGACTCCATCGCGTGCCAGCGCCCTCGGCAGCCCCACATTCCTCTGTGGCAGCTGGACAGAGCAGCTGGGAATGCGGGCGGATGCTTCACCAGGGCCAAATCCTGCCTGCATGGCAGTCAAAGGGATTGACTGCCACAGACTTCAAGTAAGATCCGGATTTGGCATGAATAGATCATCTCTGAGAATTAGGTTGCATGCAACTTTTGCAGTCCTGTCGCCTTTTTGTTTTGAAATTGTTCTCTCTCTTTTTTTTCTTCTGTCTTCATCTAGCGGCCAGGACAGAGGGCAAAGAGAGAACAGAACAGATATTTTGTTTTCTGATTTGTTTTGGGTGATCACACGAGGTCTTAGAGGTGAGCAGAGTAATATGTTCTTCTAGACAGAGAATTACTTCATCTGTTTAGTAAATACCTAATTTCGACTTCCTGGTTTTCCTTCCAGCACAAGAATGTTTAATTAAGCAACACCAGGCATCAGTGAGCCTGAGAGACACTTGTTTCCTTGAACATGTAGGATACACACATGTATCCATGGGAACTTTGTCCTGTTAAACTCTTCAAAAATAGTTCCTTGCCTGAAGTTGTTCTGCAGCACAGCAAAAGCTGTTCTCTGAACAAAAGGCACTTCTGCCCTCGAACACTCTGCTCTCACCATGAACTGAGCCTCTTCTGCACACCCACAGGCATTAACAGAGCACTTCATACCCGGTGGAATTGGGCCTGGAGCGTGTGAGAACCGTGATCAATCAGAATTAAAAGGGGGACGATGCAGGAGTCTGGAATACTGATGTTTCCCATTTGTTTGTGTGCACAAGGAACACATCTTTCAGCAGTGTGGGTGAAAAGCTACCAGAAGAAGTGGTGAATTTTCCATTTCTCCAGCTGTCTAAGTAAGGACTGCAAGTGCTTTTTTGGAAGATGAATTTTAATCAAACAGAAATAGGGAGCTCGGTGTATAATTACTGTCAGAGTAAATCCTCAGGGACTTGCACACAAAGCCAAGTCATCAAGGATCAAATTGTCTTATGAACCTCAAGATCTGTTATTCCCTACGTGGTTTTCTTGTAATATTCTAAAAACTATTGGTACCAAAATGATAAATAATGTAGAATCAGAGACTCATGGAATCACAGAATGAATGGTTCAGGTTGAAAAGGACCTTAAAGCTCATCCAGTCCCACCCCCTGCCATGGGCAGGGACACCTTCCACTAGCCCAGGTTGTTCCAAGTCCTGTCCAACCTGGCCTTGGACACTTCCAGGGATGGGGCAGCCACAGCTGCTCTGGACAATACCTTGCACATGTACTTCAGGTGCAAAATTTCCCCTCTGGAGCCACGTACGGCTCATGCTGAGCGTAACAAGCCGTCTTGAAGTACAGCTCCATGTGGGATTTTATTGTCTGCTTTAAATAGACCTTTTTTTCAGGTGCTCAGCACCTAATTTTAGAACTTCCTAACAAATTTGCCTGCTTGTTAGGAAGCAGACAGTACCAGTCTACGTGGTGAGGGCTGTTTGAGCAGCCATGTCCTATTTTTTTTTTTTTTTATAAAGCCCTTGATTTTCTCCGTGAATAGGTGCTCCTTTGTTTGGCTGTGAAGGTCACAGTATATATGGTGGGCAGCTGAAGGCTGTTGCCTTGGCAAATTGAAGGCAGCTCTTGTTGTTCCATTCAGCTGTGACAGGCTTCCAAACTAAGTGCTGTCGGGGCAAAAGGTAGGCAATGAGTGTTTGGAAGCAGAGGCTCCTTGTTAGGCACCATCTCGGTACATGTTGTCCTCTTAAAGTACCTTCTGGGTGGAATTTTATTGTTGAGTGTGAATTTTGAGTTCAGGATAGTGAGCATGTGAAATGCTGCATCTGTGTCCTCGATGTGAGCTTTGAGGTAGAGGTGCTGTGGAGAGCAGGTCCAGCCTTTGGCTGAGTTTGATTTTAGTTGTGTAAGTTCTGCCTGGCCAGGTGGGCACTGATGTTTCTCGTGATACTCTTGTGCCCTGTCACCACATGGATGATCCTCTTCCCATGGGATTCCTACCCTGCAGGAAGTGAAAAGACTTAACTGATCACTTGCCCAAGCATCAGGGAAGTATTTTGCTTCGGCCAAGTTCAGAGGGGTCTTGATAGATTATCCAAGTGAGAAGGGCAGAGACTGGGATGTGTCTGGAGAAGCCCAGGGGTGAGGTTTGTTAGATCCCAAGTATGTGCTGTCAGATGAGATCCATACATTCATTTCTTAATCCTAAACTTGGAGGCTCAGTTATCATCTGTTAGTGCAGAGCCTGTAAGTGGAATGTAAAGTTGCAGTGGAAGTGGATGACAAAGAGGTATTGAAAGCAACTGCAGCTCAGTGTCCCACGGGATAGCCAGAGACTGATTTGGCTGCATTGCTGCCTCAGTAGCAGATCCTTTTCTCAGGTTACCACACACTGGTGTATAATCCCTGCAGCTTGGCCAGTGAATCTCATCGGAGCAGTGTTTAAGCTCTGCAATATGCACAGGGCTTTGTTGCTCTCTGAAATTGTTTCTGAACCAGTCATCACTCTGGTGCAGAGGATTATCTGAAGGCATGGACTGTGCACACGGATTGCAGTGGGGTCACTCCCGAGCTGCACAGCTATAAGGAAAAGCAAATTTGATCCCCGACTTCTGAATGCCTTGGTAACATCTATGTTTACATCTGTCTTAGAGAGTTGAATATGCCCTTAAATTTAAATTTACAGGTATATTTTGTTTCAAAGTTAGGGCTTTCTCTCCTCACTCAGATGTTTGAGGTCCTAACTCTGGAGGAGCTGCTGGAGAGAACCCTCTGTTAAGATCTCTAAAGAGGATGGTGTAACAGGTTTCAGTCAGCATTATTTCAGGAATGTAGTTGAATGGGTTTTAAAAACCCTCCCAGATAAAAAGAACATAGGAGGGACTTGTGCCTTTTAATCACAGCACTCCTGAGCAAGTGCTCTGTGGTTCCTGATGCCCTGTGAGGACAGCAGAGTCGCTGGCAGGGTGAGCTCTGAGGTGCCACATGGATTTGTGCCCACAGGGGATCTGGCTGGTGGTGGCTACTCCCTTTGGAGGCAGCTGCAGGCCAGCTATAGGAAGGCACTCTCAGAGTCACTGAGTCCAATTCCGTGTCATTTCAAGCACCTATGTGACAGATATGAGCCCAGATCTGCTCCTCACATGCATCCAAAGCCATCAAACACCTTTGGAGTGCTGCAGTAAGCCTGAGACCTTCAGTACAGAACACCACACCTGGCAGAGAATACAGTGGCCGCACAAAAAGGTGAGGAGATCAAAGGCTTTGTCCTTGCTTTTTGCAGAACATAAAGAGTGTAAAGTGTGTGCTGTTACACTGACTTTCAGCTGCTCTGGATTTTCAGGATCTTCGCCTTGTGCTAAAGCATTTCAGATCATTTTACAATGGAAAAAAATTCATATTAATAACCCCAAGTCATTTCCTGCAGAAACTCAAACCACTACCATTACACTTAGATGTGAATTCTTTCTCCTCCCCTGAAAGACAGAACTGTACACTGAAAAAAGGTGAAATCCTCTTCCTTTACCATGCATGTGGGTGCAAAGGAGACTGTCCTGACTCCAGGGAGGTTTTTATTGTTACACAGCACAGCATCTGCACAGACTGTGCACTGCAGTGATGATGCCAAAGAGCTGGCAGAGATCTGAGAGCACAGGGTAGGGCTGAGGGGAGCAGCAGGTTTGATTTGGCAACCTGAGTTACCTTTTGTCTTGCTGAAGGATCTCTGGGGGTTGCATGCTCGGTGCAGTGTTGCTTTTGGTACTTGATTTGTTTTTGTTCAAGGTGGGAAGGCTTTTATTCCTATTTAATGGCTTTTTCTACTGATGGAAAAATTAGAGAGTTTGTATGTGCAAATTCCTCCCTCAAAGAGGGTTTGGTTTCCGATGGGCTGAACTCCACTTGGAGAGTGCAAAACCTAGGGCACGCTCTCATCTCCACAGCTCAGCCTGCCGTTAATAAAGAGCTTCAGATGCTGGAAACTCTCTCTTATTTCCTGACTTCTGTGATATTTCTTGTTCCACACCGAGCAATTGCCTTCAGGTGAGCAGTCTGCATTTCATGAGAGCTGTGAGAGGAACCGATGAGGATCTGCAAGGATGGTGCATCCAGCATGGTGGAGAGGGAAACTCCCGCACTCTTTTGGAGGAACAGTTAGTAGAATGGATGTTGTTTCATGCTGGTTTTATAAGAATTATACAAAAACTCTTGACAGATGTGAGAAAAGGATGGAAGCCCAAGGAATCTCCTTTTGCCAAAGAAACAATTCCTGGTCAAGCCTCATGCTTGGTGGCTGGGTCAGAGCTCACTTGAGTCAGCGCGAGCTTTTTCCTGGATTTCAGTGGGCTTTGGAGGAAGCCATTGATTAAAAACCAAACAAGAACAGAGCTGGGCCCAGCTTTGGGGATGTTTGAACTGAGTGGTGCTCTGCCTTGGAGGTTGGCAGCACAAGATCCTTTCAAAGGCAGATTATTTAAACTCCTCCAGCAGCAGCCACACTCAGAGCATCGCAAAGCGGTGCTGAGAGCTCTCCAGGAGTGCTTTGGCTCCTGGCACAGCTCTTGGGCTGAGGGTGATAGCTCTGTGTGTGCCTCAAAGCCTCTGCTTAGTCACTTCTCCTCATTATCTGCCTTTCTTAAAGGTTTCTTCCTTCTGAACACCTCAGAGAGGCACTTGGTGCAGGTGTGTGTGTTACGCAGAAAAGGAGACTGTGCTGCAACCCAGCAGCACCGGGCAGGGAATCTCATTGCTGCCACTTTTATCTTTAAGCTGACTCTTATCTCCACATTCTAGTGCCTCCAGGGAAGCTGAGAACCATTTGCTATATTTTCATCCTAATGTTTCTCTGGCTTAATTATGTGTTGGAGTCTATCAGTGTCAGATGTTGCTGCTGAAGGGGGATTTCAGGCAGTGAAACTCCAGCTGTGTGGGTACCTACATAAGCTTTAGTGAGAGCAGTGAAGTCCTCCTGATGTTTTTCCACTGCCTTTGGATCAGACTTTGTCCCTCTAGATATGTATTAAACTTTCTTTTAAAAGCCTTGAAATGGAGCAGAAGGTTTGTTCCATGTGCTCTACTCTCAGCCCCAAAATTATCTTCAGAAGAGCTTTGTCCCAGTCCTTTTCACCAGGGCCTCTGCAGGGCTGTGCTGCTGGAGCCCCATGAGCTGCTGGCCAGGCTCTCTGGGCAGGGGTTTGCCTGGAGAAGCCACACGGTGCCATGGCTGTGTGTCACCAGCTGCCAACTGTCCCCAAGGACTCCCTGCTGCCTGTCACTGTGCCGTATCCTCGCCATGAATGGTGAAGATAAACAGAAGCATTGGAAGGAACAGCAATAAAGGAAACACAGGGATTTGTTTGTTTATTGGAGGGGGTTTTGGACCAATTTTTTCAGTTCATGGCTATTTGTAGGCAATCAGAAAAACAATGTTCATAAACTCAAAGCCTTAAGAACTAAGCATTAGGAGCACAGCTTTTCCCCTGCAGGCTGCAGAGAGCCAGGTACATTTGCAATTCTTTACTAATAAGCTTGGGACTAGATCAGCATATATACATAAAACCACTAATACTTTTATTACTGAAGACAGCCCAGAGCTGCTTAGGCCCTTGCAGTTTCCCTAGAAAATGGAATATGTGATCCTCCCCCAGTAATTGTATGTTTTTCTCGTCTCCTGGCAGTCGGCACAAAAGCTCTGAAGTACGTGACATACGACAAAGAGAACACCAAAATCTGCTGTGCCATATGATCAGCTCACATTGCAGTGGGCATGTTCCTGGCTCCACAAAGCTTCACAGCCATTACACTATTCCTTGCTTCCTGATGGGAATTCGTGCCTTTGCTTTAACCGTCTGCACTAAGTCACAAGTATTTCCTCCCAAAGCATGCAATGTTAATGCTTCATTTAAATATAAAATATACCTGGGCTTGGGAAGAGGGGGTTGGTGGTCCTGGGCACTGCTGGTGTTGAGACAGGTCCAGGAGAGACACTTGGTTGATGCACCCTTCCCCAGGAGGTGGGTTTGGTGTAAAGAACACAACTCTGTGGGTGAGCTGGGATTTGCAGAGTCCAGTGAACATTGAACACAGCTGTGCCATAAGAGGTGAACCCCCCTTTTTCCCATTTGGGTGAGGGGTATGGTGACAGTGTGGGTTCCATAAAGAGCTGTCTGAGCTTCTGTTGTCCTCCCATCAGCAAATTTGCTGCTGCCTGTGCTGGTCAGCACTGACTCAGTAATGACTGTGAGTGTCACTCTGGCCCTGGTGACACAGGGATGTGCGGCTGCATTGGACAGACACAATCAAAGGGTTCTTTGGAGCAATAACTGACACCAGCCACTTCAGTCATCTCTGCAAGATCAAGAGCAAGGTGTGACAAAAGGAGAGGCCAGATGATAAAAGCCCAGTTGTTTATAAACCAAAGGCTTTATTATTCTCCGTGAGCGATCAGCAAATCTTCGACTAAAAACCGCTTCCATCAAAGTTCAGCGTTATTAAAAGAGGGGATTTACCTTCAGCAGGATTTTTCTGCGCTGGGCTCAAGGGGAGAAATGAAAGATAAACATCACTCTGGCAGTCAGAGTCCAGGGAGGGGAGTCTGGTCAGTGCAGCTGAATAGCTGTGGGCTTTTTGTGCCTGTTGGTGGGGAGCAGAGAGATCCGGATGCAGGGCTGCGGGAGCGCTGCTTGGAGAGAGGAAGCTCTGCGTGGGGAGTCAGTGAACATAAGAAAATGCCACATCTCGGGGCTGTTTTTGTCAGGCTGACAAATGCAGCCTTTTTGCCCCCATTAACTGCAGCTGCAGGATGCTCTGGGCGGCTCCTGTACCCTCCTCCTCCTCTCAGTGAGCTGCAAACTCACACCCCACAGCGGGGAGGTGAGAGCAGGTTGTGCATCTTCAGCCTGAGGTACAGAAACTTGTGTTTGTAGCTTCTGGGCAGAGACACAGCGAGTGCATTCATCTTCTTAAGAGATACACACCTGGGCTTGGAAGCAGGACTGTTGCTTAGCCCTATCAAGAGGTGCAGGAGAGTTCCTGTACCCTGAGCTACAGTTAGAAACAGGAATATCTCTAAGTTTGCAAAAACTGGGCCAGGAGCCTGTGTATGTGAGGTGTGGGACCTTGGAAAGAAAAGATGGGAGGTGGTGTTGGAGTAAGGAATTGGAGATGACAGGTTTTCATCACAGCCACCAATTAGGGGGTGGATTTTTCTGCTGAGGTGCAGAAAAGGGGCTGGGATTACTGTGCCTTCCTCTGAGCAGAGGGTGGATGTGTGGGGACACAACTGCCAACTAGCAGCTGTACCTGTCAGCATCAGGGGAGATTTGACTGCTGAGAAAGAGCCCTACACTGTACCCCAAATAGCTTGGGTGGGAGATAGCTAAAAGAGAGGTTCTCTGCTAGGGGGTATAATCAGCTTTTCTCTTTCAGGGTTCAGGCTAGTGAGCTGTGGGCTGAAATGTCTTTCCCAAGTGGGAGAAATAGCAGAAAGTATGTTGTTTTTTCACTTTCCAAAGAGCTCTCTGTTCCCCCTGCCCCCCTTCCTAAGCTGTTCAGAAACATCTCCCCATTGGGAGCATGCAGTTGAAAAAGGATGGGACAGTATCTGACAGACCTGCTGGCATTCAGGGTGGGCTTTCAAGACTTTCCTTAGGTATTGGTAAAACGTTGGATGCAAGCACTGATTGTTATCACTTGATTCTGCTAATTTTCATGTTGTCAGTGGCTCTGGGCTGTTCCCTGAGCTGACACTTTGAATTAACTCAGCACTGCAGGGAAGGAGACTGTAGGAATATATGTCTCCCAGAGAATTGGTGAGATGTTTACTCATGTCTGGCAGCTGTGGTGGTGGCACTTTAGTTGAAGGTGTCACCTCTGCCCAGTCCTTGAGGTGTCACAGCTCTGCTGCTCAGCTGAGATCCAAACACATCTCCAGAACCTCACACATCAATTCTGCATTTGAAAGGAGCAAGTAGTGTGACAGAGGCATTTCATGGTGAAAGAAAAAAACCCTTTCAATCCCTGTGATAGTGCTCAGAGAGACAATTTCACTACTCCTAGAAAGAAGCCAATGCAAAGATCTGTTCAAGTTGCTTCTTGTAGCAGGGTTGGACAATGGCAGCAGCACACTAGAAAACCTAAGAATTCTTGATTTAGATAAAAGTCCACTTTGAAAAGAGGATTTAGGCATTTTTTAAATGTTACTCTGTGATATGTGCTGTTTTCTCTTCCGAGGGAAGCTGTCTGCATTGCATTATGTATTAGGCTCTTGAAAGCATAACTAGTTATGTAATTATTAGAATTATATTTGCATTCCCAACTAGGCTGTGTACAACTAGTATGGTAATACATGCTAATTAAATACCAATTAATCATTTTAAAAAATGAGATCTGAATCTATACAGCTATCACAGATGTAGTAAATACTCATTGCTTATGAAGAACAAATCAGGTGTGTTTTAATATGCAGCCCTAGTCCTATATAAACACATTGTGCCAATTATTTGGAACAGATTTAATGTGGTTTTTATTCATATTGCACAGGCTGACTGACAATCACTGTAATGTATTTGACTACTTTTACATTAGTTCACATTAATGCTTCCAGCTCTTCACATTGGGATGAGTTGTGTTCCAACCACCAGAAAATGCCCAAATTTAATAACTTTTACCCTGCAAGGTAGAGGGGTTTCCTCATTCTTAATCCTGCCAGGCAATCCAGGTAGGCTGATGAAAAGAATTGTCTGTCTTTGTACAGTTTGAGGCTGTTTGGCTCTGGCAGGATATCTTCCATCACTTTACCTGCAGGCTTCAGAAACTCCGTGGAAGACAATTGAAGTTCCCATAAAGCTGAGAGCATCTGATGCTTCTGATTTAAGAAGCACTCAGAGTTTCTCCTGCCAGAGGGAAACAGGCTCTTGTGCACTCTGTCTCTGGTGTAAGTTTCTGCTGCAAGTTTAGAGTTGTGTTCTAGACCTGCGGGGGGGATAAACCCCAGCTAAATTAGCTGAACTTGATGGCTGCTGCCTGCTGTAACCTGGGAATGAGGTGAGCCAAGGGAAGGGCTGGCAGCACGCAGCCAAGCAGGGCACTGAAACCAAGGAGTCCCTGGGCACCATTGCAGTGAGAGCGCAGCACTGGCTGTGCTTGCTCAGGGCTGAGGACATTCAACACCTCCCATGAGACCTGGCTTTTGGCTTGCAGTGGTGTTTTCCAGACTTTTGCCATGCTGGGAGTTTGATTTTTTCATTGTGTTTTGCCTTTGAAGCCATTTTCTTCCTGAAAAACCGGGGCGATTAAAGAGTTGCTTTGGCCAGGCAGGATCTGGGCAAGATTCCTGGTGATGTGGGAGGTGTATCCCTGTTCCTGCACCTCCCCACTTGTGCTGGGCTCCACCACATCAGTCACCTCAGTTATCCTCCAGGGAGGATTTGCCTGCAGTGAGACCAGGCCAGGACTAGGGCTGAGGCACCTACCTGGAAATTTCCCCAAATGACCCCACCTGGCTCTGCAGGAGCATCTGCAGTGCTGGGCTCTGGGTGCTCCTCTGGTGTCCCCAGTGGAAAAGAGGGCAAAGCCAGCTGAGGGGACCAGGGCACATGGAGGAGGAGCAGAAGGAATGAGGAGATAATTAAGAACTGGACTGCTGTGCAATTAGGAGAGGGGTAATGAGGTCTGGTGTAGCACTGGTGCCTACCCCAACAATTCCCAAATAAAGGTCTGTTGCTCCTGAGGCATGTTCACCTCTGGTAGTGAAAATCTGTTTTACACAAATTCTGTGAGTTCCCACGTCAAAAGTTTGGCAGTGACAGAATTAAGGGTTTGCCTGCAGCCTCTGCTGTGTGGATGAACATTTCTTCAGTACTTCTTTCATGTAGTTCAATTAGTTCCTAAGCTCTGATGTATTTGCTGTCACTAGAAATGTCTCCAAACTCCAGACGGCCCAGAACTGAGCTGAACTTATGAAGAATACATACTTTTTTTTTTTTTTTTTTTAATTTGCTACCTTTTAAAAGTACCTCTAACTTCTCTTGGTTACTTGCTGCATCACTTAAGGGTTTCCCGCATCAGGATGGTTTCCTGCTCTTCTTCTCAGTTTGTTGCTCCTCACTTTTAGGAATCAGGCTCACTGATTTTCAGGGTCTTTGCCTTTAATTTCTGGAGCTGGCAACACCTTAAATGGATTATACCAGCTCATTTGGTTTCATTCAGAAACCAATCAACCCAAATTATCTTCAGTTCTATGTAATGAAACTAAGTTCAAGCACTTCTCTCAAAGTGTTTTCCTGAGGCGCTTCTCTGAGCTCAAGCTGTGCTGCATTTACAGGACAATTTAGGTCTGAAGCTCACTTGAGACTTCATCAGCAAGGTAAGAGAGCATTAGTAATTATTCTAATTTTTCAAGTCAAGATGTTTGTTTGGCAGAATGGCTCTGTGCTTCCTTTAAAGTTACTGAATCTCTTTTTTTTTTTTTTTTCCCCTTAATAACTAGGCATAGGAAGAGTAGATATTCAGTTTGATGTAATTTGCTCTCTTGATCATGTTGTTTCTCAACAGAGAAATATAAATTTGCTATTCCTAAGAGCAAGATTCTTTTGCTGTATATTAACAAGAAAAAATGCCATTTTACTGAAAGCTCAATTTAGGTAGCCCTGGACAAAACCCTGGACAAAACCACCAGTCTGGGTGGTAGAACCAGGAGCAGAAACAGGTGTGCTCTTCACCTGAGTAATACACGTGTGAAAATGACGGGGGAGTTAAAATTGCTGACTGCAGTAGGTGCCAAACATAATTCTCTATCCTCAGGAGGTTTTTGTTTTAGAGAGCTCAGTCTGGCTGTTTGCACTGTGCCAGGCTCAGAAAATGGGGTGGTGATGATGAGAGAAATAGGTTTTTACAGGTGTGGAGCAGGCAGGTCTGTCCCTGACAGCAGCACTGGGTGAGGGAAGGACAAACCTGCACTGGTTCTGCCAGCTCCTGACACAAATCAATCACTGCTGGTCGCTTTGGCAGCCTCTCTGTGGATGTATTGGGAGAATTGATGTGGAGCCTTTACCCTTTGAATCCCTTGCTGGTTTGTGAATCCAGCTGACTTTAACCCTGAGCTAACTCCTGTCCCAGGAGTGCAGGCAGGTGGTGAATGTCAAACCAATCCCCAAAGAACAACAAAGCCCGGTTTAAAACACCAAAGTCAAAACTAATGGACCCAGCCTGGGCTTGAGTTCACCACAGAGAACAATGCTGAAGCAAATTTGTGAGTATGGGGAATGCACTTACGCTGTTTCCTTTCTAAAGATAAATGGATGATGTTAAGTGTCATCACAGGCTTCTCTCATTAGGCTAAATTCACTCAGGAGTGCTTTTGTATTCAGAACATTATGTGGAATAGAAAGTGCTCAGCCACAAAGCAAGCTATAAAAAGGTTAATGATTTTAAGCCAAAGTTACGTATAAGCACTGATAATGTTACAGCTTGTGTTATTCCATTTTTCTGTGGCAGTGCACATCTGTTTCTTTCATTTCAATGCAGGTTTTGTCTCGTGGAAGAGCTCTGAGTCTGGGAGCAGGGTACTTGACTGTGCTTTTGTGCTGGGCATTTCAAAGGCCTGCAGTCTGGTACCAGGACTGAGGTATTTCAGGTTTTACCTTCTAGCTTTAAGGAATAAGGAGCATCAGTGGCATTAATGGGTACTCCTCAAACATTAAAAAAACCCAAACAATCCTGATTCTTCCCTTTGCAGATGTCTGGGTTCAAAACACCTCCCACTGCTTTTTTAGTCGCTGTTTCTCAATGGAGGTGATGATAACTTGGACAAGAAGCAAACCTCCTAATATCAGATATTGGGAAGAAATTCTCCCTTGGCACAGGTTGCCCAGAGAAGCTGTGGCTGCCCCATCCCTGGAAGTGTCCAAGGCCAGGCTGGATGGGGCTTGGAGCAAGCTGGGATAGTGGAAGGTGTCCCTGCCCATGGCAGGGGCTGGAATGAGATGAGTTTTAATGTCCTTTCCAACCCAAACCATTTTGTGATCCTGTGATAAGGAGAAGAGAAAGTTGTTACAAGAGCCTCCAGGCCTGATGGGCTGAGGAGAAGGAGAAAATTAGAGAAAACTCTGCATTAATTCTGTCCAGCAGCCTCACTCGTGGGGATTTTTATCATGTGCAGTTTGCATTGAGGGAACTGAGGCAGAAGAAAGACCCAACTGTCCCAGCTGTAAATAAACCCAAGTTTGGGCTGGAGAGCAGCCTCCTAATGTGGCTCCTGTCACTCCAGGTGACACGAGTCCTGTGCTGAGCATGTTTCATGCTGCCCATTGAGAGGAGCTGTTTCAGGACACTGGTTCCACCAGCAGGGCTCTGATGCTCCTTCAAGGCTCCCAAAAAGAGGTGGTGTGGTGGAGCTGGGGTGATGGATGTGCCAGGAACAAGGCTGGGGCTGCTCTGGTGTCGGTGGCTTTTTCTGCAGTAGGGAGGAGGAAGAGTTTGCTGAGAATAAATTCGACACCGTGGAACAAAGTGTTCCCCAGAAATGTGTTCTACAGCCAGAGTAGCAGCAGCCTTTCTGCCAATTAAGGGGCCTGCTGCAGGAACACTTTGGCAAGGGGAAAAAAATATAGCCAAATTTGTGCTAAGCAGCCTGGTGGTGGGTGGCTGGATTATGCAATGTTACTGATACTCAAAATTCATTATCTGCTGCAAAGAATCTCTGAATGAAATGAAGTGGTAGAGCAGATAGCTCTTTATTTTGTTTTCTTTCCTTCCCCTCCACTCCCTTGCAAAAACTGTGCATTCAAACACCTCCATTCAAATTCTTTAAACTTGAGAAGACCAGGGTGACAGAGCTTGTAATGAAACCTTCATCAAGAACCTGAGATCAGGATTAGAAAATGAGCTCTTGCATTGTCAGAAATTCTTGGATTTGTTGAAACTTGGTCCTGGAAGGGATAAGCCAGAAAGAAATCGTGAGAAAAAGAGGAAAAATGTGATATCCTTTCCCTTCAGCATGCACTTTTGTGAGTGTAGTCATTTCTGGGAGAGGTATCAGGAGTTACAGCTACTCTCAGGTGGGATGAGTAAATGGCACAATCATCATCACATGGAAATTGGTGTGGTTTTGCCTTTGAAAGAGTGATCACAGCTCAACAGTTGTGCTCAACTGCATCTATTGATTTGCTGTGTACAAACAAGAATTGTGTCCAATAGCCTGGCTGGCAAAGTAAGGAAATATGGCTGATTTACTCTCACTGGGAGTAATTTTGGCCTCACCAGGTTGAATTTTAATATTAGTTAAGGTGTATTTAAGAACACATCTGTCTTATCCCACTTACAGTCTTATTCTAGGAGCGAGGGAGGGCTGAGCTTGGGCTGCAGATGCCACAAAGGTGTCAGAGCTGAAAGGGAAAGGTTGTTGCTTGTACCACCCTCTCTGGCTGACTGAGCCAGTTCATTCTGGAGCCCACGAGAGGTGATGAACAGCAGCAGCTCGTGGAGATGTTTTGTGTTCTGGTGCTTTTCAAGGTACCTCATAGTTGGAAGCAGACTGTTCCCTTCAGCAATCTCAGCAATGCAGCCCAGAGTGGAGCCAAAGGCTTGGCTCCTCATTAACCAAGGGCAGTGATGATCTCTGTGAACCCTCAGAGGATGGAGGAAGGAGGAATTGCAGCCCAGCACTGAACATTGTCTGTGTTGCTGCCTCTGAGCATGAAGGAGTCCATGTGGACCAGAGCTGGTACCAGTGCACTCAGTGCCCTCAACTTTTCATTCTGGGGTTTGAAACCAGCTTGCAATTATTCCCCAGCTTGCAATTATTCCCCAGCTTGCACAAGTGACGAGTGTTTACAGTTGTGTGATGCCACTGGGACAGCCTGTGGTTGCAAATTTTGCTGTGGAGCTGTCCTGCACTAACTCAAGCCCCTTTTGGCTCAGACCTTTGCTGTTCCTCCTGCTTGCTCTTGCCAGTGGAGGGGAGCCTTCCCAGGGTTGGCTCCTCTGACACACTGTGAAAATTTGGGCCAGCTGCTTCCCCTTTCTGCGCTTCCCAGAGCAGTTCCTAAACAAAAGCGTTCTTGCTCTGAATTTCCAGTGCCACTTTGGCAACGCTAGTCTTGAATTTTCAATTTTCCTTCTCTGGATTTTGTTCTCTTTAGCCTTTTTGAGTTTCTTGCCTTTTCCCCAAGGGAGTGCTTATGTTCTCAGATTAAAAACAGAAGTCCATTCAGTTTTCCATGCAGGTTAATTTATTAAAAGTATCGGTTTAGTATCCTTTCAATTGGTATTTTCCATATAAAAATATTTATTTTACTAAAACCGCATTTTTCTCATGGAAAAATGTCTGGGCATTAAAAAAGTCAACCACTGTCTAGTAGTTTCAGTTTATAAATATTTCTATGGTACAATCATGATTTGATGGAGCAAAGCAATCTGAGATAACCACTTAAGTTCATAATTTTGACTGAAGTTAATTAATTATAAGATTATTTTAGCTAAGGTATGACGTTTTCATGCACTAGAGCCTCACTGTGACCTTTTGAATCCTAGAAAGGTTAGTGTTTAAACCTCAAAATATGGACATTTTCAAGCTGTTTTTATTAATACAGTAAAAGAACAGTAGAAGTTATGTAAAACCTTGTTGAGGTTTCATGGCAAAGTGTCCCTAAACAGCAAAGCTGTATTTTGTAGTTGCTTGTTCTTAGATAATGCAGCTCTGAGGTGCTCTGAATTGGAGAATTTTAGACCTCAGGTCTTGGGAGCCAATTGCTCCATCACCGAGGTTTCCAGAGCAAATGGGCATGAAAAACCTGAAGGAAAAGCTCTAGAGCAAGGCTGTCAGGTTGTGATGTTCTTTGACACTCAGAATGCTCTGAGAAAGTATTTTGTTGTGGAAGAAAATGTTAAAAAAAAAAAAAATTGTTTTGAAATTGCTCTTGGTTGTTTTGTGTGGAAGACCAGAGAGGGAGATGTGTTGTTAGGGGATGCAGAGTCTCACCTCTCTTGGAGGCCATGCTGAAGAGCAAATCTGAGCTGGTAGGAGGTGTTATTTTAACACAAGGCCATCAGTCTTTAACCTCCTCATCCTGGAAGATCCCTTGGCTATCACCTCCCAGGTATTAAAGCAGGCTGTGAACTTCCATAGGTCTCCCCAACAAGGCCTTAAGGGGTCTGTTACGAGGGCCCATTGTCAAGAGCCAGACAACCCAGTAAAAGACAAAATATTGTTGGGAGAGAAGGATTAGAAAGCAAAAGAAATGATGGCCATAAGTGTGAAGGAGACACTTCCTCTCTGGGATATGGCTTGCTGCCTCCATAACTCTCTGTGTTTTCCTATTGCTCCCTGCCACAACTGCCACCCCTTCTGGAGCACAAAATCCCTTCTCAGATTCCAAGAGTCTCTTGGTCTCTCACATATCTGTCCCCTCATGACCCTGCTGTGAATACAAAGGGGTACCTGCTTCTTTTTCTCCTGATTTCTTCCCTCACAGCCATGGCTGACCAGAAATGCTGTATTTATGTGACACAGGGCTCAGGGACCAACTCCCAGGGTGTCCCTATGGCAGTGCAGGTCTGTTCTGCCCTGTGTCCAACCCCAGCATGACCATGGTGGCAGAGCTGGTGGGACCTTCCAGAAGATGAGAAATGATTCTGAAGCTGATGTGGTGGCAGGAAATTATTCTGAAGCTGGTTTGGTGGCAGCACATGAAATGCCACTTGAGAGCTGTGTCTGTTGCATTTTCAAACAGCAGAACAGGGGAATAAACCAACCCCGTGCAGCTGCTTATGGAATATCTGCATTGTTCAATACAGGTACAAAAGCATTGCCCATGGTGCTCCTCAGGCACAGTTGCTGGTCTCTGACAGCCTTAACTGAGGAAGAAAGTGGTTTTAATTAGTCTGCAGACAGGTCTTCAGTGAAATGGATTTTAACTTTGGAAAATCGGTAGAATCAATCTACAGTAAAGCCTTTTACTGATTAAATATCACTTCATCCTCCGTTGAGGACAAAATGTTTACCTCTTTTACTGCTCAGACTCTTAAGGAGAGACCTCCAGGGATCAGAAAAAAGGGGGAAGAACATCTTCATTTTCCTGGTGTTTGAAGGGGTAGTCCTATCCTATCCTATCCTATCCTATCCTATCCTATCCTATCCTATCCTATCCTATCCTATCCTATCCTTCGCTCCCGGCTCTCCAGAGTATATTCTGATTAAAAAGCTCAGCCTTCCAGATCTTTCCAGATCTGTGCAGATCATTAGAAAGAACATCAACTGGTGCTTTTTTAATGCTTTGTGGGTTGCTGGAGTGATGTTTCCAAGCAGCTGTAGGCACAGAGGAGTTGGGGTTGCATGGCAGTGTGAGAAGTGCCTCATCTCAAGGTGCTGCCTTTTGATGTATGAGCACGAGTATTTCTTCTTCTGCAGTGATGTTCTTTATTTTGCAGAAAACAATACTTAGAGTAAACAGGAGGCTTTTCTCCAGGGCCATGCCACCAAAGGCCAGCCTAGAGCCTGCCTTTACCTTGCTGTTCCTGCCCCACCATGCAATTTCGTCACCACGATGAAGGACAGCCAGGTGTTGCGTGATGCACAAAACCAAAACCCAAGAGCCTCTTTTGGACACATCTTGTTTCCATCCTGAGATGTAAAAGCAAGGAAGGCCTCCTAGCAGCACCAACAGGGAATTATCTGCTTTAGCAGAGCAGAAAGCTTTCCTGGGTGGCTGGCTACAAACTTCCAGCTTCTGGGTGGTGCAAAAAGCTTTGTGCAAACCAGTTTGTAGTTGCAGCCCACGAGGATTCTGCCAAAACCGAAGGTAGATTTCAAACCAGATGTTCTGTCTGTCATATATTGTAAAAAGAGAGCAATAAAATGCAATTTGTAATGTCACCCTTTGGGATTTTACCTTTCAGTGTGATGAATCTAAGCGCTTCACTCGGGGTTATCACATTGCTCTTGAAAGCAGAGAATCTGAACGATTTATTTAGTTGAAATGTAAGTTCATGCCACTTCACATGTTGGTAGACAAGTTGTGGGCTTGGAACAGGGCCGTGTGTTTGCACCAGCAGGAAATTAAAATTGCCAGCTACAGGCTGATACTCTGTGCTGGTGACTCAAACTGTGATGACAATTGGAGCTGTGTTTCAGAAACAAAATATTAGCACTGCTTATGTTTTTCCCTGTCAGCAAAAGACTGTGGCAGTTGCTAAGAAATGTGATCCATTAAGGTCACAGGTTCTTAGGATTTTTTTTTTAGAAAAACAATGCAATCTTTTGAGGATAAAAGCCACTGTTAATTATTTTGAAGGTCTGTAGAGAGCTCTGCACTGTTGTTGCACACAGATAGATGAGCTGATACCTTACCTGGTCATCATGACTGGTGCAGCTGAGAGTGTCATGATCTTAAATTTGCTTAAAATTATTGTGTTTTTTTTTTTTTTAATTCCCTCTCCTTTCCATCTGTGAGCAACTGTGTGTTTGCTGTGCTTGGGATTTAAGCTGATATTTTGGAATTGGATGTTTGGTGTTGTGTTTCCGGGCATCAGGGTCAAGGAATGTTACGTGATCATCAAAGTGGAGTGATTGATTTGAGGGGAGGAGTCTGTGTTGTGATGGGACAGGAATGCTTATTTTTAATTTTTTCTTCAAGGAATTATCACAGGAATTGGTAAAGACATCAAAGATTTGCCTAAGGTCTCATTTCACCTACTTCTCATTTTATCATTGATGTAATGAGAGAATCAGAGGAAGATGTGCTGATGACAGGAGCTGCAGCCACTGCAGGAGTGGGATGCAGGATGGATGTGCTGAGGTTTGGTGGGGTGGCTCTGGAGGAAACCTTGAAGGGGGATAAAGAAGTTGTGCCAGGAGCTCACTGGCTTTACCAGGAGTGAAGTGGGTGGGTGTGAGTGTGTCTGGGAGCTGGAAGAGCAGAGGATGTTGGGACCAGCCAAAAGTGAACAAACTCTGCCCGTGACTGTGGCTGCAGTGGCAAAAGTAATTTTATGAGCCTGAGGGGTTTCATTTGGCCCCCTGGGATAAGCCATCACTTGCTGCCATGTGCTGGCTCTGCAGGAAGAGAGTTAGAGCATTTAGAGCAGCAGTGGGGAAGCTTTTCTAGTGCAGAGGAGGCCGAGAACTGAATGTCAGGCTTTGGGCTGGGTTGGGCCAGGTCTGGCTGCTGAGGGCATAAGGAGGGCCCTCCAAGGAGAGCAGGGTGGTTTGTGCTCACGAGTCCTTCATCAGGATGTGCTGCAGCATGGAATTCCCTGTGGGGATAACTGAAATGACACATGTAATCCTCACCGTTTATTCAAAGTACTGTAGTGGGAATACTACAAGCATAACAAGCATAATGCACCAACACACTGATAATCTCTTAAATCCCATTCTCTCGCTCACCTAATGGACTATTTTTTATTAACATGTTCTTTTTTTAAAAGCTAAAAGAGTCAAAATGAGTTCTTATGTTCCCGTGCCAGGCAGCGAAATTCGTGGGAAATGGGATAAATTGTCTCTGTACTGATCAGATAAAGTGAATGAAGACAGAAATTATACTGCAACAACACTGTTTTAAACATGATTTTTATTAAGTGGAGGAGCAGATTTAACAGTGTGATTCTCATGAGAAATCTTGTTTAGTTTATTTTCAACTCACACCTCAGACTTGCCTGGATTGGCCTTTCTGCTGTGTAGCAGCTTTTATCACAGTGACAGGATCAATAAGGGAAGGAAATTTGGTGTCTGCCACTGCTTGTCTGTGTGCATCAATGCCCAAATGTGAAAAAAACCCTGTGTACAGATTTTTGCATTCTTGTTTCTAGATGGAAAATTTGACAGCTTCTGCAAATCCTTTTAAAAATTCACCAAAGAATCTGTTTTCTGCGAGGAAATGTTTCCTCAGAAAAATAAAAGTATTTTTGCAGGAACACAGATTTCCACTGGAGCTTTCCATGGGAATTTTTCTGAGGAATTAGTTGGGACAATATCATTTTCATCTGATGAAATTTCTTTAGCACTATCAAGAAATAATGATATTGAGACCAAAATTTCAACAGAAAACTCTCCTGAGGAAAACTTAAAAAAAAAAATCCAATATTTTAATCTGCTGCCTGCTCAGGAGAACCAGCAGAAATTTGACTATTTCATTATTTTTTCAATAAATTTTTCAATAAATTATTTCAGAATAAGTTCTGAAAGTCTGTATTTTTTTGCTAGACCAAATTTAAAGGGCAAATTTCATCAGAAAAATGTGCAGCAGTGACATTTAAAATTTCCTTGTTAAAACAGGCATTTCAGATTAGTCATCAAAAACTGAAGGCAAATCATGAGGACTGTCAGCAATACCTGATGGTGGGAGCCAGCTGTTTGCCTTTGCCTCATCTCTACATTGTCACTCAAATATTGGTTGGTGTCTGTGTTGTGTTTTCGTGGGATACCCTCAAGACAAGATCCTCTGTCTGGCCAGAGAACGAAATTATAAATACCAAAGGCAATAAGCACATATTTAGCTGAAATTCTGCTTTTCTGAGTGCTTTGAGATCTGTGCACAGAGCTCGTGGAATTTGCCATCGGGCCAGCTTTGCTTTTCACCCTGAGGATGCTGTGGTGGCCTTTACCCGCTGCAGAGCTGTCTGTTCCCTCCTCCTTTTGTTCCTGCAGACAGCAGGTTCTTTTGCTTTAAATTCAGCTGCTTTTCTATCCTCCTCTGGTTTTGGACAACTGCTCAGGGAGCAAAACATTTTTTAAAAATTAATCTGTTCTGGAAGGATCTTGCAGGGAAGCTAGCAGGAGTTACCTGGCTCAGCACTTTGCTCCTGCATTAAAATTCACTCAGGAAATGGAGGAGAAGTGCTCCATCCCTTTGTGCAGAAACCCCAGGTTCTCTGTGTGCTGTTGTGGTGCCAGTGCTTTTTTCCTGCAAAACTTCAGGTCAGGCTCTGGATGAAGACCAACGAGCCTGGTTTAGGGTAGGACAGACCCAAGCAGGAGCACTGAGGTGTGGGAATGCACCTGTAAAAGTGCCCTGAACTCCCTTTGCATATTCCTCATCCAAGACAACATCAGGTTTTTTTTGCAGCAAGTCGTGATTCCCCTTAACTCCCCCTGTTGCTGCTGACACTGATGCATATCATAGTTGCTGTATAAATGTTCATTTAATCATAATGAGGCAGCAAACTCCCACATTTCCCTGGTGCCTGAGCTGCTTTCAGTGTAATTTTTGTTCTTATGATGCTTTAGTATAAAAATATCTTACTAGAGGGTATGGAGAGGTGTCAACAATTTTTTTTTTTTTTTTTTGTTCTTTTAAGTTTGCAGATGATCCAGCCCAGCCTGTTGCTGACAGTCCTGCTATGACCAAGTACAAGCTTAAATTTACAGCTGGAATGGAGGGATGGGGCGGGGGGAAGACTTTCCAGTGAGAGGTGTTGCGAAACAGAAATTCGTGTGTCCTGGAAGGAGCTTAGAGATTCTGATTCATTTAAAAAAATAAATAGATAAATAAATAAGAAATTATAAAAGAATTTCCTCTGGCAGCAGATGCTCCCAGCTGCTGGCACGGGCAGGAAGCAGCACACCCAGGACAGATGACTTGTTACCACAGTTTTCACTTTCTCTGCCTGAAGCTATCCAGACTTGCAGCCCACAAAAAGAACCAGAATGTACAATACCAAAGTGTTCTGACCATGAACTGTGAATCTCCTCCTTGAAATAACACTTGCTCACCATGGCCAGAAAAAATGGTACATTTTAGTCTTTTTTCATAACAGAATTAATCCCTTATGATGATTTGCTCTGCACATATCAGCCTTTCTGACACTTCCCCTGGTTAATTTTGAGTGCCTTGGCCAAATTCACCTAAAGCTGCTCATGCTGCTCTCAGTGCTTGTCCAGCTCAATAAGTGCATTTCTTCCCATGCTGTTTTTTGGATCTCCTGGGTCAGCCTGCTCCTGAATTTGAAATCAGAGAAATGTAACCATGTACACGTGATGAAGACTTGCTCTAGCTCCTGGTGCCCCTCCAAACCATTTGCCCACATGCTTTCCTATAGCTCAAAGGATGTGCACTCAGAGGTGCACAGGACAGTGTCAGCTTTTCTGCTGTCACTGATGAGAGCTGATTTGAGCCATGTTACCTCTACCTGTAACCTTCAATTCTTGCTCTGAGTCTTGTATGAGAGGAAAGAAAAATTACTCGCATGAACCAAATCAAGAAGATTGAAAACCGGGAGATCTTTTATTCATAAAGTTGTTTTTTTTTTCTGGATTTGCTGGTGTAGGATCTTGAGGAAATCATGGCAAGCTGATACTGCTCTTCTTGTGTCCATCAAAAGTAAGAGAGGAAAAAATCACTGCAAGTAAGGAGCATCAGAGATGGGCAGATGTGGGCACGGGCAGTGTTTTCTCCTCACTGGCTTTTGGTCACCTCATGCCAGGGCAGACCCTTCCCCAGTTTAATTCCACAGGTGTGGGTAGAAAATGTTTCCTCATCCTTTGTTTAAAACCTGCTGCCTTGTGGTTTCACTCGATGAATTGCAGGAAGCAGTGAATGACTGGGCAAGGTAGGATTTTGTGGAAAACCACTTTTCCCATTGACATGGAGTTACCCATCTATATCCTTCATCTGGCAGCTTTGAAATGTGAGAGCACACAGTCCTTCCTGGAAAAAGTATTACTTAGTGTTTTTTAGCCCAGAAATGAATGTGAGGTTTATTCCAGATGATGCTGGATATCTGACCAGCAGCTTGCTCTCTGAGAGGCATTTTCACATCTGGGTGGATTTACCCTGCCGTCAGTCTGTCCCCAAAGATCTGTCTCTCATCACCTGCACAGCAATTTCTTCCCTGCAGGTGCTGGGTGGGCAGCAGCAGTCGGGGGTGGCTCTCTGGCACTTCTACTCAGGGCTCTGTAATGGGATTTTCACAATACATTTCCTCTCCATGCTGCTCCTTAGGGAATATTGTGCCTTCCACAGGCTTTTGAGATGTGGCAAGGAATTCTCAGGTGCTGGATTTGCATTCTATAAAAACCATGTGAGTATTCCTTACTGCTTTTGCAAAACACCCTCTGGTCATAAGAAACAGGAATTTTATTCTAAACAGGACAGAAGTGATTAGTAAAGTTCATACTGGTGCTGGCTCACAAGCAAGGAGCTCAATTTGCTCACCTTTTGAAGTCCAGTGACATTTCTGTGGTCTTCAGTGGAAAAACTGGGACATTGAAGTATTGTGGTGCCATCAATAAGTATTTTATTTCCTAATTGAGCTCTTAATCAAAGAAAAATGAGGATGTTTCAATTCACTTCTCACTGCCTCAACAAACAAGGATGGTAACTGCCAGAAAAACATTGTAATGATTGTGTTGCGTGGGTCCTCTTAAAAGAGGCAAGTGCTTTAAATGGAATTATGGTAATGATGTGATCATTGTCTGGGCTGGCTTAATGAGTTTAGCGGCTGCTGCAATATTAAATGCTTTGCACTTAAGAAAAACACCTCCTGTCCCACTCCAAAAAGATCAGAGAAAGCTGCTGGAGCTTTTGCTGTGGTGCTGGATGCATCACATGGGGCTCTATACACTGCCAAAATAACTGCTGGTTTGGACACTGTGGTCCTCTGTGGATTTGGCAGCTTTGGTGCTTCAACATAAACACAGGAATAGGCTCTTGGAGGATGTACTTTGAATGGATTAATAAATTATGTGAGTGTTTGACACAGCAGAGAGGGGAGAAAGTGGTTGGAGAGTG
This sequence comes from Corvus cornix cornix, assembly GCF_000738735.6. Classification (NCBI taxonomy): domain Eukaryota; kingdom Metazoa; phylum Chordata; class Aves; order Passeriformes; family Corvidae; genus Corvus; species Corvus cornix. The sequence goes on from NC_046347.1 coordinate 3,357,140, forward strand.
CTTCATGCGTGTGTATAAAAAAGTGAGATGAGAGTGTCAGGGAAAAGAGGGTTCTGTGTCAGTTTTACATAATTAATCTGGGGATTGGGGTGTGTCAGAGACAAAAACAGGGTGTAAGGTGTCAGGAAGAAGAGAGAAGGTTCTATACAGCCTGGTCCCTGTCTGGTTTGATTAAACCTTCTCCAGTTCCCTCAGTGGTGCTGGTTTTCCTCCTGTGGGCAGTGCAGCCCTGGGGATTGGGAGCTCTGGGAATATTTTCCTGTCTCAGCTGGTGACTTGCATGGGTCGGGGAGAGGCAAAAGGCAGGTGGGGATGGAGAAAAGCTGCATGGCTTCGTTGGGGAGCTCTTCTTGACCAGTCCCAGTCTGGTGGAGCCTCTCAGGGTCTGCTGAAATTGCCAGACAGAGAACACATCCATGCAGGGGAGCTCAATTTTAATGGAGTTTTTTGTTTGGAAACAAAACAATTACGTCATTTGGACTGTGGAAAAGCTCTTTCTTTTTGCACTGAATGGTTTTAAACTAAAATCGAGGGACCTCTCAGTCACATGGGTTGTTACCATGGGGCTCAGCTGTGTGATTATCCTGCAGGATGAGGTGTCTCCCATCATCAGACCCTGTTTTGAGCAGGACCATTTGGTTCACGTTCCTGACTGCTTGAGACTTCCCTCCAGCACTGATTTTCACTTTTGAAGTGCACAGTGTAAATGCTTCTACCCTTGATCATTTTGGTATAAAGAAGCCAGGTCAGGACTGAGGATGGCATCTTTGGGAATGAACATTTTTGTATGGGAAATCTAAAATGAATTTCCAGGCTGTTGAACTTTAATTAATTTTGCTGCTCAATAATGATGCTTTGTATCTTCTGTTAATTCCTCAAAAAACCTAATTCAAACCTCCTTGACTTCTGCTGGGAGATGTGAGTAAATAGGAGCTGCTTACAGATTCTGGTATGGTGAGAGAAGAAATGATTTCTCCCTCATCATTGGAAACTCATTCGCAGTCTCTGAAAAATTTTGAATTAAAGAAAATTTTCATAGACTTGCCTAGGGTAGTAAAGGGATTTAGAGCATTAATACAGAAAGATGCTTCATGCTGTGGTTTGCATGACAAAAATGTTGAGGGGTTAAGGAATATGCAGGAAGTCAAAGATATGCATTAAATCATCCCTCAGTTTGGAGAGTCCCACGAGCCAGGTGACAGAGTTCTCATTCACAGCATGTGTCCGTCTGGACACAAATTCTCTTCTTCACATCAGAAAAATGTCAGTTTTCATCAGGACCTGAGCAGAGATCCAGGCATGAAAACTGTAACTAGGAGTTTTGGCAGATGGGATTAATTGATATGCTCAAGTATTTTTTCTTATCCTAATGTATATGCTTGGTAATGTGGCAGGAGACAAAGGAAATACGTCCCCATTAGTTATGTGGAGCAAATGTTCTGCTTTCTTCATTTAGTCAATTAGGACGCTGTTTGTAAGTACAAAATGTTTGTTCTAGACAAACTGATATATGGAGTTGAGCTGGGGCTGCATTTTCCAGGAACAAACAGTCCCATGGAATGTGTGCTCGCTGTTTGGAGCTGGGAGAAATGTCAAATGCAAGTAGATTTTGTGAAACCTCTCTGGTTTCTCTGTGTGAATATTAATGATGATGGCTTCTTGTTTTCATGATAAACTCTTTCAGCTATTAAATTACTGGAAAGAAATCCACCACTTCAACAGAGACGCTGGATGAGTCATGTCCATTTACAAGAAAGGTAATTTTTGATTGGTTTCTAACTCTAAAAAAAAATTACCCTGCACAATTTCGTTGTGGTTTTCATTTAAAAGCATACATGTACTTTTTTTATAACATAACGAGAGGGCTTTAATCTAAAGTTTCTGGGGAAGGGGAACCTTCATCCATCCATCCACTCCTACTAGTTTGATGCTAGTGCCAGCCAGAGCAACCTGGAGAGGGTTTGCAGGTCAGCAGAGAAAGCCTGAAGAGCAGCAGAAAGGATTTCACAGGATGAGTAGGGTTGGAAGGGATCACTGAGGTCGTCTGGTTCAACCTCCCCCCAGCCTCTCTGGACAATCTGTCCAGGGCTCGGTCACTGCACAGGGAAGAAGTTCTTCCTCATGTTCAGCTGGAACTTCCTGGGCATCAGTTCCTGCCCATTCCTCTTGTCCTGTTGCTCAGCACTAAGGAGAAAAACCAGTTTGGGGTTTTTTGTTTGTTTTGTTTGCTTGTTTGGTTGTTTGCTTTTTCCTGGGTCTTCTGCAGTGTCTGGCAATGGATTGTCCCATCTCATCATGGAGGTCCACCCCAACTCATTCCTGATCCATTCCTGCTTTCCCAGACACACTGCAGGTTTCCTTATCAGCTGTACCACTCCAATTACAGCCCTCTAACCTCTGACTGCAGGGAATATCCCAAAGCTGCAGGTGTTTTAGTAGCTCATTTTCTGTGCTCTTTAGCAAAGACATGATTAAAAATCCTGACTCTTTCTCCTCTCTCCCATCAGCATTAAATGCTGGATTTTGAGACTCTCCAGAGGGATACAAAAAAGAATGCTTAACTGGTATGAATAAAACAATCTTTTCCAGAGGAAAGCAGCTTGGAAAAATGTGCTTTTTAGAGTCACAAAGGGTTGATTCCTGACAGTTTCCACCTGGAGTAAATCCTGGTGAGCTCCCTGGCTTGTGTAACACGGGAGGCCAAGGCATTTAAGCACAACAGCCTCTTCTCCCTTCTAATCAGTGAAGGCAGAAGCAGTTTTGGGCCTGTTCTGTGACATTTATAAAGCCTGACACTGTTCTATCTGCTGCTGATCTTGCCTGGAGGGAATTCAAGGGTGAGGTGTCCTGGCTTGAGTGAGACTGATTTGTTTTGGTTTTGGATGAATACCAAAAAATTTTCCATCATGATATTTAGCCCGTGGAGATCCTTCCCCAAATGACAGATGTGGGTTTGTAAGCACAGAGCTGGCCTGGGCTGGGTGCCACGTGGACACTGCTGAAGCTGGTCCTTGGACAGCCGAGGGCAGGGGGATGTGTGAGGCAGAGCAGGTGCTCCTTGCTCATCCCTGGCTGGGTGATGGTCAAGACAAGGCCTCCAGGTCTCCGTTATTTTGGTATTTTCTCTGCAGATCATGAGAGTTATGGGATGTAGAGGGAAAAGTGGCTGGAGAGAGGTCAAAGACTGAGCCATTGCAGAGACCAAATACCTGAAGGTTCAACCCAGCCATGGTTCTTGGCCAGTTCAGCAGTTACAGAAGCCCTTATTACATAATTCAGTTTTACTAGGGTACATTTCGTAACCAAAACATCATTTGAAAGCACGTTGTTTCCAAATTCAGTCCATCCTAGGAACAAAAAGACTTTGTGAGATGTTTTGGGAGACGCCCTGGGAGCCAGCAGCCAGGAGCAGTTTGCTCAGGTGGAGCTGCAGGTTCTGCCCACCCAAGGTGCTGCACCAGCTCTGCCTTGTGCTTTCTGCTTGTCTGAATCAATGAAATGGCAGAACATCTCAGGGTGGTGAGGGCACATCCTGGGGTTTGCCCTGTAGCAGGTGCTGGGTTGCTGTCGTTTTCTGCCCTTATTTAACAAAAGAAGTTTCATGTAGATGACAAAGGCAGTGAACAGGAGCATGACTCTTGATTTCTTTTTAATTTGGACAGAGCAATGATGTCACATGCCAACATGGCAGGAAATTAGATTTTGATTTTTTTTAAAAAATGAAATGCAATGGTGCTATGCTAAAATCCCAGGAAATCTTGGAGGTAATGAAGGGGGGAGTGTAAATACTAATGCCCCAAAGCCTGGAAGTTTATGAGGCATTAAAGCAGTGCCTGTAGCTCTTTGGTGCCCCGTAAACTGTTCTGTTACATAAACATGTCTTCTTATGGCTTAACTCATGGATATAAAATCCCTCCAGGCTGATAACAGGAGATGCCTCAGCCTAGAAAATCTGTTACTTATTTACTTTACAGGTTTGGAGCAGTGAGGAAGCTTGGCTGTATTTAAGTCTTTCTGGGTTCAGTGGTTGCTCCACAGCAAAAATTGCTGTTTTGGCCAAAAAGCTGCATCCAGGCTTGCTTCCCACTGAGCTTTCACTCAAATTGTATTTGTAGCCTCAAATTCCTGCAATTCCACTTAGGATTTTTCTACAAATTGTAAAAAAAAAAAAAAACCTGGCATAAAGTTTATGTGATAGGGGAAGGATGTCCAGGAATGCTCAGCCCAGATTTGGACCTGGCTAAACCATGGGGATGCTGCCAGTCTCGAGGAAGCTGAGCTGGGAAAGGTTTGTGGCAGCTGGCTGTGCTGCCAAATTTGGGTCAGCTTGGACCACGTCTTCAGCATCCAGATGGCTTCCCTGCCCCAGAGAAATGATGACCCAGTTGCTACAGCTGCAGCCATGAGTGTGAACAGCGTTTTCCTTCGGTGGGCTTAAACAGCTTAATCAATGTGATCCCAAGGAAAAAGTAAAGCGATTCTTTATGGCGCTTCCTCCATGTTTCTAGGCGTGAAAGCAGCCTTGGACAGTTCAGAAATGTCTTGAAATCATCTTTGTGTTGATGCCTTTTCCTGGTCTTAAAATCAAGAGTCAAACACGGTTAGAAGGGAAAAAGGGATTTTACCTTGGTATTTATTTTAAGGATCTTTAGGTGCACACGTCCAGGCTGAATGCACCTCCATGCACACCACAATGCCCACCCCCAAAAGATGTGGCCTAACATTATAGGTGTTACTAATTAGCAGATCTATCAAAGATTCCCCAATGAGAGGCTGGAATGAGCCCCCCTCCCCAAGGAGCCTTCCCCTGGATGGTTCTATCTCAGTTTACAGAATGTGTTCTGGAGAGAACCTTGGGGTCTGGGGCACACTGATCTTTAGCTACGAAGCTTCTAAAATGTTGAGTCTCTCAGCTTGACAAGTCCAAGAATGAGGCAAAAAGCACTAGGAACACAGAAGTTGTAGAAAGGGGTATAAAAGGGGTATAAAAGAAAAGGCAAAAAATCATCATGGCATCAGCATCAAGGCAGTTCACATATTCTGGCACACTCTGTGCTGCTGGTGTTGGAGCAACTGAAGCTCAGTGGTGCCCAGGAGATGAGGGTTTGGGAGGGTGGCATTGTCCCTGACCCCTCGGGGACACTGGCTGCCAGGGCACTCCTGACCTGCCCCAGGGTGACTGGGATTGTGGGGAGGTGGAATCCTGCAGTGCTCCACAAAACTCTGTGTTTGCACGACAAAGCAAAGAGATTTTAATTCTCAGGGGGCCTCATGTAAATATATACATCTATCTATCTATCTATCTATCTATCTATCTATCTATCTATCTATCTATCGTTTAAATGTCCCTGTTGCTGCACTGCAAAGAGAGACTGAAGGGCAGATTGTTGTCTGTGGAGAAGTTGGTGAAGTTTCTTTGCAGCTAAGGATGTTCTCTGCACCTCAGACACCTGATGTCCTGCCTAGATGTGGTGACCTGCAGCACGGGCCACCCCCAGCCCATCTTTGTCCTTCTTTCCTTCCCAGGACACTGCATGTGGTACTGACACATCTGAATTTGGGCTGTTGCTGGTTTTATTTTTAAAAGCAATCCATATCCTCAAACACTTCTAACTTTTCAGGGAACTGAGAGCAGGCTGTTCTTGGCTGAACATGAACTTTTGTAAGGTTTGGCTGAAAAGTGTCTGTTTTCAATCCTTTATTTCAAAAAGTGACCTTGGTTTATAGAAACCAGAAAAATTAGATTTTTTTCCCCCTTTCTATAATGATGACATTTTTCACAGCAAAAGGATACCTGTTGGATGTAAGAGTTAAGGTTTGGATAAATACTTGCCCAGTCCTCTGTCTCAATAGGGGTGACTTTGAGACGTGTAGTCATTGTCTTGGTATAATCACTGCTGAGGGAAAACCACAGAGCTTTGGCACCAAACTCTGCCAGTGAAGCTCCAGCACTTGCAGTGTCAGTGTCTGCATCAGTGTGAGTGCTCAGGCACCTTGCACTGAAGATGAGGGCAGGAAAAAAGCCGCTTCTGGGACTTGATTCATCCCGATCTGAATAGGTCTGATGAAGACGCGTGTTCTGCAGTTATTTAAGTCCTGTAGAAGTGAATGCTATACAGGGTAGCTGAACAATACAAATCTCCCTTTTGTGCCTCTTCATTCCCTGTGTTTCAATCTCCCCAGTCACCTGTCAGCTGTTTGATGTCCTTGGATGATGCAGGGTTGGACGTGGAGCACTGAAGCTGCTGCTGGGAGGTTGGTGCAGTTCCTGATGCTGTTTCTTGTTTGTGGGATTTTGAATAAATTCTTTGCTGTGCCTCAGTTTCTCTGCTGTAAACAGATTATAATGTTTAACACCGTTGTGAAATGCTTTGTTTTCTACAGTTAAAAAGCCAGGAATAAATTCTTTTTATTACCCTGTTGCACAATGTGCCTTTCTTACCTCTGCAGCACCTGGAGATCCTATTTTGATGATCTCTATTTTCTACTTCTCCTTTATTTTTCACTCAGAAGCTATGCAAGATCCCAAGGTCCAGTTTTCAAAAAGAATTCAGAAGGGAGAGGATTAAATTTTCAGGGCATGAATGTGGCCTTTGAAAGATGGGGTTGGAAGGGAGAGAATTTCCCCCCACATCCTGGTTTATGACTCCATGGAGTGCCCAGGCTTCGGATAAAAGCTCTGTTGTGCATCAGGGCTGGTGAGGGAAGAGATCAGGAAATTTAGGAGAATTTCTGCTCCTCTTGTTCTGAAAATTTTTTGGTTGTAATCACCTGGCTGAGGTGTAGGTTCACTGTGGAATAGCTGCTCTGGAGCCAGGCATTTGCTGGGTTATCTAAGCTAAGCAAGGCCTGGAGCAAGCTTAATCTCTGGCTGACCTTCATTTGCTTTCCAACAGCCCCCCCAGGCCTTAGTAAGTAAATAATTTCCCCAGCAACATGCAAATGGAGTTGCCATTAATATTGATAACAGCTATTATTTACTAAATAGACTTCTTGGTTAACTGTGTGTTTATTGAAGGTTTGAATAAAGTCAGAGTGTGATCACTGTTATGTAGCAGCTGCAGGCTTGAGGATGGGGAAAAGGAAGAAATAATGAATTGGCTGGTGGCCTGTAATTACCTGCTTAGGATGGTCTTGGTGTGTGATTAAATGCTCAGCTCTTGCCCTGTAAATAAAGTGACCTTCCTGGCTGATGTGTCGTGTGTCTCTGGGGCAGGGGGTTTATGTGCAGTGCATTCCAACCCTTAATCCTTGTTACAAGCTGAGTTCCTTCCTAAGATTAGTTCCTGACTGGTGTCAATCCTGCAGGAGCCTCACAAGGGGAGCTGAGTTCTATGGGCAAAAGTCACATTTTGGGTCACTTTGCTGGCTTTCTGAGCTGATTAATCTGGCAGGCATTTATGTTAATGTGTCAGAGCTTTGCGAAACTGAGTCCTCTTATTTTGGCAGCTGGAGTCCTTCTGAATTGTAATTTAAATATCACTTTAATAATCAGGACTTTTTTTTTTTTTTTTGGTCAGTGAATCTGATTAAAGTTTTATGGGAGGTAGAATCTTCAGTTTCTCTCATGCTTCTTTATGCTGGAGCATTTTAATTTACCCTTCCATCATTGGAATGGTAAACAGGGAGGAAGGGCATGGCTTAAGGATGCTATTTTCTGGGCTGCTATTCATCTTAGAGAGATGTGGAGCTAATTATGAAATGCCTTTTAGCACTAGAAAGGCCCAGTGCAATTTGCTCATCAGTGCTGAACTGTGCTCGTTTATTCTGGGTATATGCAACCCATATGAGACTTCTGCAACCTCAACCTTGAATGCCTCTAAACTTCTGTCCTTAGGTGTGTTTGAGTGTCCTGTGGCTCTCACCATGGGCTAGATGGCACAGGGGCTGTCCCTGCCTGGTGACCCAAGGGTGCTTCATCGCAGGGAGCCTCTGTGCCAGTCCAGTTCCCCTCCAAATTATATTGACTTTTGGGCTGCTAATGGGAAAGTTGCTTAAATGATGGCTTTCCCAAATGGTTTTCAGTTCCTTATTTGAAGTACTCTCTCAGTTTGATATTCTGGTGTCTCATTAGCTGATGTCCTGCAGCCATAGTCCGTGGTGGGCATTCCCAAGTAGTCACTGCAGCCGGGTGAGACCCTGAGCATGGCACTGGAGAGATGTGGGCATTGCCAGGGGTACCTTTAGGGAGCCTAAGCTGTGCTCAGTGGGTGCAGTTCTGAGCATAAAATATTGAGAACTGGGGGGCAGATCTTATTATAAGGTTCATGTCCTGGTGCATGTCAACACACCGGGAGCCAAACGTGAATTCTTGCTTTTCCTGTCTTTTAAATGCTCAACTTGGCAGCTGTAATAATGTCTAACAGGAAGGTATATCCTAGTGATGCTCTCACTGGATTGATGGAAAATACAGTTATGCCACAATGGTAAGAGAGAAAACAGAACCCTGGGTAAGATTGAAGTGAATTCACTTTGCAAATAAATAGGGTGGAAACCCTTTTTCTTTCTGTCGTGCTACTGTTCCAGTCCAAAGGGAAACAATCAAGCCTGAATGAACAGAATTATTATTGTTAGAAGGAGTAAAATACATGGTTTAATATTCTGTCAATGTATAAATACAATTAAAATTGTGTGTGCTTTACATTACAAAATAATTTAAAAGAATAATTCCTGCTTTTTGTGCACTTGCCTTAGATATAGCCCAGATATATTGAAAAAAAAGGTTTCAAACCATTTCCTGAAAAATAATAAGCACAGCACTTTAGGGAGGAGGAGAATTATTTTGAGAAACAGAATCTGGGATATACATAATTACTTACGTAAATTTATTACATAAATACTTACACTGCTGAAGTGTGATATCTAATTGCTTGTTTCTTCTTTCAGCACAGGAACACTGTAAATCAAACAATTAATTGCAAAGCTCTGTCGCATCTAGGTCAAAATGGAAAGGCATCGTCCCAGTGTGATTTGTACTGCTGGAGATGTGGAGGAATCCTTCAAACTGGACTCGGATTATCCACCACTTATTTGCCCACAAACAACAGTGTTTCCTTTTAATCCTCTCCTGGTTTTACATCACACTGTGATTTGCTGGATCTGGAGCACAGGTAGAAATTCTGTTGTGTCAAGAAAGCACCAGAACCAAGCTCCAGAGGCAGAGTTTGGAGCTGTGCAGTTGTTTTTCATCCATCCTTGGGGGTGGAAGAGGAGGACAAACCAGAAGTTTCACATTATGAGTAACTAACTCTTCACTTGTGGTTTGGATCTCTGTGGTAGCAGTGGGACTCGCTCTGACTCCATGTTCTGTGTTTAATAATTTGATCTAGAGCTGCCTTTGCCTCCTCTGCTCTGCTTTTTAATAGCCTGGATGCGGATTGATGGAACATTTTTCCCAGGTCACTGCACAAATTGGAAAAGAGATTATGGTTTGGTTTCACCTTTTTCCTAAGCCTTTCCTTTCATGATCTTTCTGTATCACTTGAACCCTGTCTCAGGATCCTGAAGCTCACGGAAGACATTTGCTGTGTGCAATATATAGTGAATATTAACTGTTGGATGCTGGAGCATGAGTGTAGACTGCAGGGAATCCTCCTGACCACTGAGTGTCATTGTTAACTCAGGAGAAATGGCGTGATGAGAAAAACTTTTATCTGGGGAAGATGGGGAGACGAATCTGTGTGGGGAGCCTGGCAGGGCATTGCCATCACTGAAGTGGTTTGGTGAGTGTCAAGGGTAATTCCTCTCAGAAGTGCTGTGTGCTCATGAGCATCCTGGAGGCTGGGAATGGCACAAACATGCAAAATATGCTGCCATGTTTCTGTGGGAACAGGGATACCTTGGCTGTTGAGATTAACATGTGAATTTCTGGGACCCTCTCAGCCGGGCATCCAAGGCTGCTCCGTGTTGTCTCTGCTCATCTCCCACCCAACCCAGCTCACAGACCTCGGAGTTCTCCCCAGAACTGATGGCACTTCTGATGTTCCTCTGGGCCCTCTTCTTGGGGCTTGTGCCCACTGAAGTGCCCTCTGTCCTGTGGGGTGACACCCAGCACTTTCCTACCCCAGTCTCAGTGCCCGTGTGGGGCCCTGGCTGATGCAGTGGGTGAGGGAGAAGGGCTGGTGCCTCTTTCAGCTCACAAAGCCTTGAAATGCAATCGTCTGGTAGAAGCCATTGCCATCTGAGGCAAAGTTATTTCCATAGGAGGAAAAATACTTGGAGAGAAATAGTTCAAATAGTGCTTTCTGCAGCTGTTTGCAAACAGTGAGGTTTATTACCTGTAGGTATTGCCACTTTTCTTTGTGGCCATGCCTGTTACATGAGCAGAGTGCAATTTCCTCATATGTTAACTTAGAAATTAATACTATTCCTGTATTTTTTATAGGGTTGAAGCCTTGAAATTCTAATGCCCGATATGGACTATTTGCTGTGCAAGGTAAACTCACCTTTATCATCATTGCCAATGCTGGAACTAAGACAAGGACTCTATTTTGGGGAGTTTGGGCTTAAAGTGCATCCTACATCAGCCTTCATGTTAATAATACTGACTTCAATGACAGCAAAAGCAAAGGAGGAATGGCCATTGGGTTGGGAGTAGGAAACTCACAGGTAGGAAGGTGCTGGGTTTGCTAAGTGAGCAGTATTATTATAATTCTTCTTAAAATCATCTTATTCCTACATCTTTGTGCTACACCTTAACAGGCAGTTGCTCTGCAGGTTTGCCTTCAACATGGATAAAACCAGGGTCTTTCCATTGCAGAATGGCAAAATCTGTCTTAGACCCCTCTATTATTTGAAATCAGATTCTGGTGTTTTACTGACAAAGCAGGAGGGGAAGCCTTCTCCAGCTGCCTTCACTCCACTAGGGTTCAACAGCAAGATTGCTATTGCCATGGAGCTTTGTTGCCATGAAAACACCACCTTTTTGGCCTGCAAACCTGCTTAAACTGGGCAGTTCAAGCTGGAGTGAGGCACCAGGAGGAATTCCATGGTCTGCCCGTGGTTTTGTGAGTGGAGACTCTGGCAGGGAGCGAGAGGTTGGTGCTCAGCCACCAACTGCCTCCTTCCTTGGCTCTTCTGCAGCCCCATGGCTGTGGTTGAGCTCCTCACAGCCCTGGAGCTGTGGTGGTTCTCTCCTGTTTGCATTCAATCCCTTTCCTTCTGGTGGGCCTTGGTTTGAGCAGTGGGAGATCTTCCTGCCTTGGGTTTGAGAGTGCTGGTTCCATTCCCGTGCTCTGGGGCTTTTGTGATTTCTGGGTTCTCTGGTGCTCTTGGGCAGAATTTTAAGTGCTCTCAAGTGCTAGAGGAGCAAATTTTCTGCCCAAATGGCTTTGCTATAAATGTGGGGGTTTTGTTTGTTTGTTTGTTTTTTTGCTTTAGCTCAAAATCACTTTTCTGCTGCGGCTGAAGATGTAATTCAGCCTTGCTTTGATTAGTGACTATTCAGAGCCCTCTGGAAAATCAGGCATATTATTGCTCCACTCTGGGAATAGTTCCCTGCCCACTGGGTTGAGAACTGCTTAACTCCAGTGTCTCTTGAGTAGATTCAATCAATACAAGCTGCAGAGAGACCTTTATCCATTCTAGGCAAGGGGCAGCATTAGCATCACACCAGGGTGACAGAGCCTGGGAAAACACAGGTGGAGGCCGAGTGCCACGGGCATTAGCACAGGAAAGGAAGACAGCACTGAAAAAATGTTAAAAGTGATGTGCTTTCTCATCAATGCTTGTTTTTATTTTTATTCATAACAAATTAAAGACCTTAACTGCTCCCTCTGTCCCTGTCAACACCAGCTCTTGATGCCACGCTGCTCGTGTCTGCTGACCTGTGGGCTGAGTGCTAGCACTCAGAAAAATAATAAAAATAAATAAACCAGAGGTATTTGGAAAGACTGCACTTAGGTGACATAAAATTACATCATCTGACCCCAAATCAGCATCACTTCTGAGTTTGAATATCTTGTTTTCTATGAAAACAATTCTAAAATGTCATTCAATATTCATCTTTCTTAGAAGTTCCTGGTTTGGAAAAAAATAATCCTTGCCCTACAGCAGCTGGGTGGTGGAGTGCTTTCAAGGAATCAAATGTTCTTTGATTCTTTGTGTTTCCCCTGAATTTTGGAGGTGGTGATGAGGATGGTGGTTTTGTTTACTCTTAAAAGGTTTCCCTGTCATTCACTGTTGATCATTTCTAGTTGTTACCTGTTACTAATATTTACCTTTCCTCATTCTCCTCCCCAAATGCTCCAAATATCCTGATATTTATCTAATTTTCAGGGACAACTGCTTGGTCCACTGCTTTACTCCCTGCCCCAGGAGTGATCAGGGAGGTTTTCCATGGGGTCTTCCATCCCTCATCAGATGTGTATGGGCAGGACCAGACTCAAAACAGAAACAATAAAAACCAGGGATTATTTTTGCAGCCACTGAAATCAGCCATGTCTGACTCTAGGAAAGGTGTCTGTGGAGCAGGTGTAAAAGGTGATTTATGGTGGGTAAGACCAAATTTGCCATCTCCCCATGGCCTCCTAAGCAGCTGCTGGTCAGCAAGTTTGTCTCGAGTGCATAGTCAGCAATGTCCTGGATGGGAAAGGTTGGACAAAGGCTGTCACCCAGCTGTTACTTCTAAAAGAAGTGCATTTCTTAGTGGTAAAAAAAAAAAAAAATCATTAAATGAGAATACTGGAATTAATAGTCTTAATTGAAATGACTCCCTCTATGAAAGGTCCTCTTTTAAGTTGATGTACAACATTTTGAGGTGAACACATCAGTTAGTTAACTTTAAAGCAGGGCTTGTTGTGTTTTGTCCATTTTTTTATTTGGATTCATTTCTGTCATGGTTCACAAGAAAACCCATAAACCCCCCTGAAGTAAGTACATTCCACCTAATGAAATGAAATATGTCACAGTTTAGGACTTGGCACTTGGTTCTTTCTGTATGAAATAGTGTTTGGGTGACCTTTGTATTCATGAGGATGAAGGGGGTTCACAGCAATGACTAAGGCCTGGCAAGGCAAGGATCTGTTCTGCCAACTTTCCCCCCAGAGACCTGTGGAGAAGCTGCTCTTGGAGCCTGCTCTCCTTGGCTGATTATTTGTGGTGTGTGAGTGATCACCTGAGTGCAGGGTGTTCCCTTGGGCTGAACCTCCTGATTTTTCTCTGCTGGTTTCTAAAAGCCTGGGGGTTCACACTTCCATCAAGGTTCACATGGCCATGTATTGTATTTGCATTTATTTCCGTCTTTTGCAAGCCAAAATTCCAATTTGTGTGGATATCTGCAATGAGCAGCAGCTGATGAGTGTGACCTACCCTAGTGCTGCAGAGACAGGGAACTGCTGTGTGCCAGGGCACTGCTTTGGGGAGGTCCAGCTGGCATCACCCCAAGCTGGGAAGTGAGCAAAAATAATGGCATAGAGAGGCTCTTTCCCTTTACATATTAATATTTCTGAAATCCCATTTTAGCCTCAAAAAGTAAGTCTTTAAAATAATTACATGCTTTCAAACTCACAGTATTCAGCCTCATAATAATAGTTAATTTTTCCTGATGGCTTCCCTGTGTGAGAAGGAAGTGTTTTATTTTCTCCATTTTACCTTTGAAGAGCAAACTGCTGAAGTGACTTGGCCAAAGCCTGAGAAGGTGTCACTGCTGCACCAGACCAAAACCACATCTGTGTTCCCCAAACCACATCTGTGTTCCTGGCTCGTGCTTTTCCTCTGGAGCATCACCCAACTCCAGCAGCCATGAGTGGGCTCATGCTCTCTTCTGTGCCTTCATTTTTGCACAAACATCTGGCTACCGATCAGTTATTATTTCACATCCAGCTACCTCTTTGGGTATCCTGATGTGGGTCTCTCCAAAACAAATCTCTCCTAGGAGGGGATAGCCCCAGGCAGGAGGTGCTAATTTGGTGTTAGGGTTTGATTCTTGACCCTGTTTTATTTAGAAGGACAGGTCTGAAGGCTGCAGCTCCCTTTATCCCACTGGAACCTCCAGGAAGTTTCAGTGCTGGGGTGTTTTGAAGGCTGCAGGGTGCTCTCCCCTGCTTATTCCTTGACTCCAGGGATGTTCTGCCCATCAGCCTTACACCAACACACCTGGGGCTGGTTGGGGCTGCAACAGACCCACAATAAACAAATAGTGCAGTCAGAGAGTGCCCCACAGTTAGTGTGGGAATGGCAGGGAAGGGAATGGGTACCCCAGGTCCATTGGCTGCTTTCCTGTCTTGTTTTTTAAGTGGGTGAAACAACTTGGGGAAAAATATATTTGTCTGTGCTGGCAGTTCCCACCCTTGCCATCTGTGTTTATACTGCAGTCAGATTATTTCTATTTTATGAGATGAAGGCATCTCTAGTTCTAATGCAGAGCTTAAGCACTCTTTGTTTTGACTCAGAAAGATCCTCTGTTGCTGGTGAATCTCTGGGAGATCCCAGGGGAGCAGGCAGTTAAGTGAAGGGCTTGTGTGGGGTATCCCATGGCCGGCAGATCTCAGCCAGTCTCGGGACAGGGATGGCTGCTCCTGTCCCTCTGGCTCAGCCCCTGGAGGAACTGTGATGACCTTCAGTTACTCCCATGGCAGAGGGAGTTTTTTGTTCCCTCCCTCATTTGTGTCCATGCAGCATCCCCTGGAAGGACCTGGAGCTCTCCATCCCCAGAGGTGCAGAGAGGTCCTGGTGAGTGGCACGGTGTAACCCGTTCCCTAATGGCAAAGGGAGGATGATAACACACTCCTTATCAAGTCCTTATCCTGGAGAAGTGCATGTGAGACTAACCCAAACAATCAGGCTGTGCTACCTGCACACTGTTCGCTGTCTCAAACAGCATGAGACCACCCCACCATTACTAGGGGTCATTTGTCCTGGCCAAATTTTTCCTGTTTGATTATTAAAGCATTTCACTCTGGAGAATTTGTATGTCTTTAATGAGCAAAAATGAAGAGAATTTGAAGAAAACTGTGGTGTGGTGGTATTGGGGGTTTTTGTGTGTAATAAGCTGACGATTTCTCCTTTCCATTGAAGGGCTTTCACCATCATGACTTTTAGCTGTCCTGTACTCTCCCCTTTGCCTCTGAAGAGCTGGAAAGTTTTTGAGTAAATCAGACCCTTTCTCTGGGCAAGAATTTGCTCTTGAACTCAAGAGTAACACAAAACCCAGCCAGGGCTGAACTTAGCAGGAGAGCTAAAAATTCCAGCGTGCTGCAATGATGCTGTATGCCCAAGTAACTCAATAACCTGCTGAAAACAGGAATTCCTCTCACCAGTCCCCTTCCTTAGTCAAAACTTCTGTGATGCAGACCTATAAAGCCCACAGGGAATAGTGTGGCAATTTTTGCATGGCCCAAACCCAGTGTTTGCTGGAGAACTGTTGGTGTTGTGGGAAGGCATTCATCCTGTTGGTTTAACCTCTCCTTGAGGAGCTGAGTTGCTGATGGGTGCTGTTAATGACACGTGCACAGACTTGAAATCATGGTGGGACCAGAGGCCTTGCCCCACTTGGCTTCTCTGTGCCATCAGAGAAGAGTTAAATCCATTTCCCACCAGATATTTATGATTGCTTTGCAACACAAATTGAGGGACACGCTCATACAATCCCAAACTTTGCTGTTAGGTCTTAACTCTGAGGTCCTGTTTCCATGTGGAACTTGCAAAGTGTCAGGGCACGAGTAGCCTGGGGCCTCCAATTTGCTCAGAGAGAGAGTTATCAAAATATACAACATTAATAGTTATTAAAGCATACAACAGGTTTTGACTTGGAGAGAATAATTAGTCTAAGTCTGGGCAGAGTAAAGGATGAAAACATGAATTGGAGAACACAATGAGCCATATTTTTGTTTCCTGTAAATTGGCTTTGCCTTCAAATGAACTATTCTACACAGACAATTTACTTCACTATGTTAATTTTTGACTATTAATTTTTTTTTTTAAATACAATCCACTCCCAAGGTCTGGATGTCTCCAGACAGTCTAGTTGGTTAGTTGTGCTGAATTCCAGGCCTGATGTCAGTCTGAGCATGACTTCACATGCTGGGGCCTCCAACAGGTCTGTGAATAGCAAACCAAAAGGAAAAAGCAATTCTAATAATTCAAATTGGCTTGCTTTCTTCTCTTGTTAAATTTTCATGATTTAAACTCCTTTAAGGTACTAGTGTGACTTTACTTCAGAGCTTGTAGGTAATAAAAAAGCTTAAGAGTCCAAAATGACATATCTCCCATAAAGTGCCTTGATGTATTTTTAAAAAGCTTTGCAAAATTCTACTGATGAGCCTACCAGTGACAAGCAGGTAAAGGGCAAGGTGATGTCTTCCCAGTTTGGGCTGCTCCCTGCCCAGCAGTGTTTTGCTGTGCAGCTTTAGAGCAGATGGAGAAAGGAGCAGGAGCTTCCACGAGGGGTCTCACACTACACTGAGCATCTCCACATGAAAACAGATCCAGCTGCAGCTTCTGGGCACAGACCAAACAAAATTGTGGACCTCTCACTTACAACTGTGATAAGAGCAGGTTAATGGAGCTGTTGTGAGAATCTGAGAAGAAGAAAAGGCAGGTTTGGGAATGGCACCTGTCAGTGCCAGGCTGGAAAAAGGAAGGAGAGGTTAAAGCTCCAAGTGACCCCACCAGCCCTTAAGCAGAGCAGGAGAGTTAAACGAAACTAATAAATTCCAAAGGATTGCTGAAGCCCTGTTTCTTGCTCAGAGAACAGAAATAGACAGATGAAACACAGAAAATCTTATTTCAGTGCATAGAAAAAGAAGAGATGTGGCAGAGCAGAAGAGTTTGACTTGTTGGAGGGTGTCTTACCTCATTATAGAGAGACAGTTTTGTAGGACATGGAAATGCTTCCAAATACTCTACAAAAAATACGAGACAAAAACTTCAGGAGAGGTACATCCCCTTAAGTTTAAGGCCTCTTCTCTTATGGCTATCAGCAAAATTTCTGAATGCAGAATATTGATATTTAGATCTGGTTTAGAAATGAAGGAAACTGAGGCACGGAGCCCCTCAACTGCAGGCTCTGTACCCAGGGTCCCGGGAGCTGCAGGACACAAGGTCTTCTGGCTGCATCTCTGCTCACAACAGCTCAGCTTTACCCACTGGCCATGTCCCTGGGGATGCATTCACCACCTAAACCCCTTCTTTTCCTCTCCGCTGCTGCTGTGCAGAAGCAATCAGGTGCCCAAAGGCTCCTCTTGCAGCTTCTCAGGAAAAACCTTTAATTAACGGCCCCAAGTTCCTGTCGTATCTATTTATGGGAAGGAATTAATGATCTTAATGTCTGTGAATCACAGAGTATGGTTAGAAAGGCCACTCAGAGAACTGTCTGAGGAACATTTAGATATTCCTTAAATAAACCTGGGGATTTTTTTTTTCCCCCTCCTGGCCTCTGTAAAAAGCACAGGCTGCATCTATGCAGTTAATGAAATTTCCTGCTGATTGGACCCTAAACAATTACTGCATCTTCTGGTTGCTAATAGCTGGGCTGCTAAGAAGAGAAGAGGCTCTATTAAGAGACAGGGACCCAACTGAGAGCATCACAGCTGATGTCAGCTAATGCCCTCTCCAGTGTACACCAGGAGTTCAACCTGTGCATGCCTGATTAATCCCAGTGTGAGGCACCTGCAGCACTGGGATGGTGTTAATCAGACCCAGCACACTACCCATGGTGATGGGAAGGATTTCTCAGCTGCAGAGAGGCAGATGCTCATCTATTTATTAGCAGCAAGTTCATCACTTCATCATTTCCCAGTGCAGATTAACTAGTAGACAAAAGGTTGCTTCTGACAGCTTTTTGGGCAGCTATTGTGGCTAAAAGAAAGCCTCTGTGACAATGTTTTGTTCTTCCAAAATAAGTGATGCGGTTCTTTCTCTTAACAACAAAACAAAGTGCTGCCAGCAGCCTGGTGTTTCCGAGGAACCCAGCAATAATGAACAGAGAGATGAAGCCCAAATCTTGGGAGCAATTTTGTGCAGTAAATAACCCGAACAGCACAGTGCTGAGGCTACCAGGATGAACACACACTTCTCATTAGTAAGAGGATCTGGAATAAAAATAGAGAGTTGTTACTTTTGTCAGCAAGCAGCACCACCACTTCCCCCTGCCCCACGGATGGGCTGTGTCTGAATCTCTCACCCAGCTGGTTTTAAGGGGGGAGGATGAAGAAGGGAAGCTCAGCTTGACTAATACAGCTGTTATTTATCCCAGGGCTCTGCTCCTCCCTTCACTGGCTCTTCAGGTCCTCTGGAAGCCTCTCCCAGGCACTGTTCCTCTTCCTGAGTCTGTGGTTTCACTCCTTGGACAACAAAATATGCTGTTAAAGGTATGCAGAGAATAGAGGCTGTAAGCTGTGTCTTTGCTTGTGGTCCATAGTAGCTCAAGTGTGTTAGTATTCAAGATATGCTCTGAGGTTCCTATTTTCTGCAGTGAGAATGGTAAATCTGTGGAATTTGGGTGATATTTGCCATGAGGTTTATAATATGATGTGGATTAAGCCACTCAGTCTGTCACAGATTTGTTTAATAGATATATATGTACTTCTGGTGGCACAGAAATATTCTTGTGCCACCAGATACTGAAGTGGGATGGGAGCCATCTGAACATGCTGGAAAGGAACTCTGGTGGTGAGTTCACGTGACTGTTGTGCTGGGTGGATTTCACGTGGTCTCCAAAATGCTTTGAATCTGGTGTCTTCCAAGAATGGAATAGCTCATTAATCCTGGCAGAGCTTTTACAAAGCTGGTTAATATTGGGGTTTCTGGCACTGTCAGTATATTTCTTCTTGTGCATTGGTGCTTAATCTGCAATGGAGCTTTTTTTCAGAGTCCTTTTTTTCCATTTATATTGTAATATTTTCCTAAACCTTGCAGCATTAAATTAACACTAGGGTGTGGAGGACGCTTTTTGTTTTTACTTTTCATTCCTGTGGTAATGTTCTGTAGAGTGACTTTCTTCTGCTTATTCCATTAGAAAAAATAACCCTTTGCCACTTTCTTCCAGCTGGTCTTCACCACTGCAAAATTGATCCTGTTTGCTCCCAGAACCAAATGTCCTTCTTTCCCTGATGGCAGGAGTTTACAGAGATATCAGCTGGCTGTGCCTTTTATCTTGGAGATTACATGGCTCTCCAAAGCTGAGTGCCCAGAGGGCTTTCTGATGTGTATTGAAATTATCTTGTTGACTTGATTGGGATGAGGAGTTTCCCCAACAGATGCTCTGGAAAGAAAGTCAGCAGGGACTGAAAAACAAATAGGGTTTTCTTGTACTTCGTTGGTTTCCTGTCAAATATTTTGATTTCCTTTATTGCTCTAAGGCTCAGCTCTGATTTTAATGGAGCTGTGGGTAAGGTGTGTTATCTATCGCACTAAAGCTCACATTCCCAAAAGGAGCATCTTTTTGCTTCAGCACCTCTGCCATCTAAACACTTCACTTTCCTTTTTAAACCTCTTCCTTATCTCTGCCATGTATTTTTGTTTGGTTTTCTGCCAAGTTAGGTCTTCAGTGTCTCTTCCTTCTCTTTTCTGTTTCTCCTGCAAAGTTTCACTGCATAATTTTCCCTGCTTTATCTTCAAATATGACTTTAATGCACAATCCCTGGGGACTCCCTGCTGGGAGAACAAGAAGCAGCTATTTGAAGCATTAGGTTGTGCTTTACTGAGGTTGAATTGTCTGCTCATTAGAGAACAGGATTATTGTATGGCTACCAGAGAATAACAATAAAGGTGGTGGGTGCTTCTTCCTCCCCTTTGCTCTGCAGCTCTACAAGAGCAGCTGCTTCAGGTGCCAGGTGGTTCCTCTGCTCCTGCCTGTGATGTGCAGCTCTCTGTGCTCCCAGTCAGAGCTGGAGAACCTCTGTTGGTCAATCAAAGACCATTTGAAATAACATGATGGGTATTTAAATATAATCACGTTGTGGTTATGCAATTCCTTGTGCTGGAGTGTAATCCATCTCCTCTGGCTGGAATGCACAAGGGTTTTTTTGTCTGGCTTTGGCTGCTCAAACACAGCTCTCTGTGCTCCGCGATAAAATGCTAATGGGGCAAAACACGGGAAATGCAAATCACACGGACGTGGAATTGGGCATGAGAGGATGATGAGAGATTGTTCTGATTGTGGGGCTGTGTTCAATTAAACTGTGACTCCAGATCCTGTAGAACAGGACTGGGTGTGTATTTGAGGATGTTTGACAGCGAGGGCCGTCAGGACACATTGGAGAAAGATGCTGGTAGTGATTTGTTTACTCATGTAAGTATCTCTTTTCCTTGCTAAGGACTGGTGCCAGCTGCAGCCTGTGATTTCCTCTCCAAATTTGCATAGGGGAGGAGGGAAAGTGAGAAAAGAGATTGATTTGACAAGACACTACCTTGGATTTATCGATAGGAAACCAAGATCCATATGACAGTGAGGGCTTGTGAAGATTTAAGACTGTGCCCTGTAGTTTTTAATATTATCATCTTCTCCTTTATAAGGGAACTTTTTGCTGTCAGTATTTCCTACTGGATAAGATGGCAAAGAACAATTACACATGGGAATAATTTTTAAAAAGATGATAGGAGGAAAATTGTGTGGCTTTGAGCTTGGGGAAACCCTATGGCAGCATCCTGTTAAAAGTGCAGGGCTGTCTGAGGTGTTTCTGTATCTCATCAGGCGCTGGGAAAAGGTCCCTGTGAGAGCCAGCTTTCCTTTCTCCCTCTGATATTTCATCCTGCCTGTCCTCAGTAGGGTGGGGAGGTGGGAGGTTGGGGTGGGAGGTCTCTGATGGCTTTAAGGGGGGCCTTTTCCAGGGGTTCTGGTAAAAGTAGTTCAACAGCTCCAGCAACACTTGTAGGGCTGTTAATCTTCCACATATACTTCAGACAGCCATAAATACATTTCTTAACATTATGGGCTGGTTACAACAAATGCAATTCTCAATTATATGTACAGATCTAATGCTCAGCCTAGAAACTTCCAGAGGAAATGTATATATTATATATGACCACAGATGTGCATATGGACACACATAGATATATCTTCTGCTTCTGTGTGGCTGAAACACCCTAAATGAGTTTGAGTAGTTTCAGTAACCAAATCTAAGGCAAAAGGGTTATCAATTATGCTGTGAGAGCAGGGGAAGTTTTCCAAGTGGAAGGTCCCTCTGGGATTATGGATGCTTCTCTCGCACCTCCTTTCCACTGATAAGGGACAGTAATAATAAATCCCTCTAAGATTGCTTTTCCCTGGGTGGGAAGTTGTGTAGATGAGAGGCTGCAAGCTTGATCTGTGATGCCACTTGCTGGGAATAGTGAGCTTCAGTAAGGAAGAGGAAAACTGGAGTGGAATGATGGCTTTAACAAAACCCAACCCAATCTTTCTGCAGAAAGAGTCAGCTAAATTAGAGCAACATGTTCCTTTTAGTAGTATGAGTCTCACAAGCTGCATAACTCAGGCTAAGAAAGAATCCAGACCCAAAGATTGATTTCCCCTTGCTGGTGTGTAACCATCAGCACCTGCTGCTCCAAACACATTTGAAACTCATTTGGTTTTATTATTCACTTTTCTGCTGAGGGTCTGGATGATGCCCCACGCTACTGTGCAGCCTTTCCCCCAACATCTGGGTCTGATGGAGATAAGGGGTGTGAGGCACCTCCAAAGGTGGAAAAGAAGTTTTGGGTTTAGAAATGTTCAATTTGTGTAGGAACTTCAACAAATCTTCTGGGCTCCCATTCATCTGAATATGTAATTTCGTTTGGTTATTTGGCTACCTGGGATGGCTTTGAGCAGTTGTTTTACCACAACATTCTTGTGGTCTGTGCCTGACCTCTCTGTCCTGCTTTCTCTTATTCCATAGAAATGGCAATAAAAGGGGCAGCTTAAAAATGCGGGGGTTTTTACCACAGGTTTTTATAATAGCTGTCTTCTACAGGAAGAATGAGTGGAAAGTCATTGATGAATACAATAGATAATCAACCTGGCTGAGTTCTAAAGGATTTCTTACTTCAGGATAAGCTACACCAGCAGGCACATTTTCCTTGTCTTTTGTATTTTATTCATCTGTCTGTCTGTTTTCTGTCTTTTGTCTGCAAGGTGCTTTTGGTAAGAGATCAGTCTTGCGAAGATGAAACAATTTCCATCCTTCAAAATCTGAAAGTGCAAAGAATTACTGCGAAACTCTTTGAAATAGATTTCTGCTGAATTAAAAGCCCTGTTGGGGGGGAAAAAAAATCATAAGGCAGCAGAAGATACTGGCACCAGACAACTGAGCTGATGTAAGAACTCAGTTATCCATGGTGTAGCATCACACTGTGCAGGGGGTGAGGTGGAGCAAGTTCCCTCTCCAAATGGGAGTTGGAGAATGAAGCAGAGAAGCAGCTGGAGAGGATTTGGGTAGAGCTGTCTTTGGGGATGATTCCTTGGTATCTGCCTCTTTTTTCCTGTGCCCCTTGAATGCAGACCCTGACCTAACCAGGAGCTGCTGGTTGGAAAGTGATCATTTCTTTCATCTTTTTTCTCCCTCCTCACCCTTTTCCCAGCAGAAAGTATTGACTTCTTCCAAACACAGAGAAACCACAGATTTTTCAACCAAGTGCAAGCATTTTTGTGGGGTGAAAAAGATGGAGCAGATTCAAGTCCAGCCTCCTCGTAGAAGGTAATTCTGCTAAAAAATGGGGGTGACTTTATAGTCACTGTGAGAAATGAAGGCTCTTTTATTGAGCTAAAGCCTGGTGTCTAATTCTGGACAAAAATCTCTGAATGTGATGGAAATTTTGACTGAGTAAGGACAGTGACATGTGGACTCAGTAAGGCTCCTTGTTCTGACTCTGCTTTTCAAAGTGTGCTCTGACACTGGCTGTCACCTGCCAAAATCTTTCAGATGAAGAATTCCTTTTTTCCCCTTAAAATGAAGGCAGCTGCTGCCTCTCACTTTAGCACTGATTTGGGTGTTTTGTTTATAGTTAGCTTTAATCAGAATGAACTGTCTAGTTCTGCTGCTTCTCATCCTGGCTCTGGTTTCTGATTTTCCATGTGTGCCCTCATCCCAAAGGCCGGTCTGTGCCCTTCCATGGAAAGTGGTGTTTCTCACCATCTTCAAATCCATGTATCTAGCACGCATGAGACCTTTTTATATTTGTTCTAGAGTCCTTGTGAATCTAGGGAAAGCATGGAAACCTTTGAGCTTGCAAAGTGTCTGGTTAAATCTTGTCCCATTACAGAGGAGTTGTGATGGAGAGGCAAAACCTCTCTTCAGGTCAGTGGTTTCAGTGGGAGTGGAAGCAACACAAATGCAGCAGAAATCACAATTAATGATTAATAACTGAAAGGGAGGGCTTGATTTCTGCCTTTTCATTATGAAGAATAATGAGGAATATTTTAGTGTGAAAGCTGCCTTGGAGCCTGGGAGTCTTTGATCCTTGGGGGGGCAATGGGAGCACTCAGCTCTGTACAAATGCTGTTGGAAAATCCACAGGACAAATGCAGCTATTTCACAAATCATTTCCCAATTTTCATCTTTTTCTCATTTCTGCCTGATTAGCGTTTTCTCCAAAATGTGAAAATTGCTGCTGATCTTTCCAGCTGGAGAAGGTAAATCACTTATTTGAAGCTGGGCTGTCTTGCTTGCCTATTTGAGCAGTTTGTCTTTTAAGGAGTTGCTGGGATCCTTATCTTATTTCAGCCCCCCTGGCTCAGTGCCATATCCACCCTGTGGCAATTTAGGAATTCCCTGCTCATCTCTGCTACAGCTCTTTGGGATTTTCCTAGAAGTGGGAGCCTCCTTTGAGATTTTGCTGGAGAGATCAGCCATGGAACTTTAGATGGCAACAGAGGGGTTTGAATTCCTTTTGTGCTATGGTTTCTCCTTAGCTTGGTATCACCTCTTATGGGCCAGGATGACTTTGTACCAAGTCACTTGGATCAGAAAATAAGGGAATGAGAGTCTAACAGCACCCAGTTCTCAGCTTAGCAGGTGTGGAGGTTCTTTAGATGTCTCTGCATTGTCATACTGAAGTAAGGGGCATTAATGTAACGTGTAGGGATTTTCAGTGCCACAAGCTCTTTGCAGGGTCACAACAGTGCAGTTGCTGCCTGGAGTCTTTCTCAAATGCTCTGGAGTCTGGCAATGGTGCCCCTGTGCTGCCACGGTCCCTGGTGGCCTCAGCTGGCCTCTCCTGTGTGTCTCTTTTATCACAGCTTCCAGCAATGCATGTGGTTCACTTCACCTTTCAGATAGCATTGATTTCAGAGGAGTGATTCTTATTTCAGACCTCTCCCTTTCTGTGTGATAAGGAAACCTATTTTTTTTTTGCTTACAAGATTATGTAGCGTACATTCTTTGGAGGGTAATTTCACTAATTCTCCCTCAGTACACTGACAGCACAATTATCATCTCACTTGACAGCTGTTCCCTTGAATTTTAAATATCCAAAACACATCCAAGGGCACTGGAGGAATTCGGTGGTATTGCTGTCTGTTGCTAAGAAGTGTTGAGCATTTCTGGAAGGGGAAAGGATTTCTGTGATCCCAGGGAAGACATTCCACAACATGTAGGTGGCAGCTCTCTGATAAGAAGGGATTTGGGAAATATTATCAGATTTAAGAATGAAAACTACAAGCAGTGAATTACCAGAAAGAGCAATTAGGAGCAAAGGAGATAAAGCAGAGAAACAAGGAATACTTTGCTTTGACTTTCCTTCACAGCACGAGCTGGTCCTGCCATGCACTGGCCATTTCCAGTGTGATGTGGGAAAAGGAGCTGAAGTATAATCAGACCCTGTGGGTGATCCCACAGCTGTTCCCAGTGACATTGATGCCTGTTGGACCCTTGAGCAAATCTTTGACATCCAGCCAGCAACATGAATGAGGAACTTGTCAGTTCGAGATTCAGTAAGTGAAACCTGATTTTTTGACAACCCAAACTCAAATGTGGTATTTTGGAGATGTTGTTTTAACTGTGTGCTTTCATGGGATGGGGCTGAAGCCCTGACAGCAGGCAGATAACAAAGGGTAAGACCTCAGCATCTCCAAAGAGTTATTTCTCTGTCATCCATCAGTTCTTTTCTTCTCCCTCTCACTAAGATCCTGCTTAGTTTGTTCAGCAAAATGGGGAAAAAAAAGGATCAACACTTTCAGAAGGAGCCATAGATACAAATCTCATTATGCTTCACTTGTTTGGGTGTCCCTAAGATAGGAAGCATTGAAGACCCTTAACCTCAGGAAGTTTTTACAGGTCAAGCTAATTAAATCAACCACATGAGTATTTGCAAGTAAAAAGCACTGGGAATCACTAACAGGTATAAAAAACTCGATGCCTTATGGTGAATTGTGCCCTATCATTTTTAATGCAGAAAGCATTAACCTTTCCTCCCTGAAGGCCAAGACACTTTGCCAGAGCTTCAGGGAAAAAAAGTTGGGACCTCTCCACTGCTTGTGGTGTTTCCCCTTTTTGCATGGAAAAGTCTTTTTGTGGTACCTGTAGCATCTTCTGTATTAACTGATGAAACATGAGATAAGGAAACAAACGTTAATGAGATAATTTCATTTAATCCAGGGCTGAGGTCTACCTCCCTGTTACCTTGGAGAAAACACAGCCCTTTTCTGGAGGGATGTGAATGGGATTTGCCTGAAAAGTGCACTTGGGTTTGTTCTGCACCTTTCCAGCAGCTCGTGCAGCTTCTGGTTTAGGGTCAGAGCAGGGGGTCTCTCTGTTCTTCCTGCATCAGAAATATGGACATGTTTGCCAATAATTGAGTTTTCTGTTCCTATTTGACTTAAAGTTGAGGCCAGAAAGCTCAGGTTTATGGTACCCACTTAGCAGGAGAGAGGGTTTAAGATGAGGAAGCATTTTTACTAACACTGGTTGCAGAAGGGTGCTTAGGACAGAGCCCACCTTGGTGCAGAGCACTCATACCACATTATGCTCCTGAACAGGCTGGTGGGATCCTGCAGCCCTTCCTGGGAGGGTCAGCAGCTGCAGTGATTAATATTTGATCAGTGGGAATTGTGGTTATTCTCTGTGTTGCTGTGAGAAGGACGACTCTGTGCGATGACAGACTCTGGCTTTTTGTGCATTCTGTTTGAGCACTCCTGCAGAACGTGCTGCTGGGCAGCCTGAGGATCAAGGACTAGAAAGGATTCATTCTTGTGAGCTTTCTAACCAGTATTCACCAAAATTGGCAAGAGTTTCCCATCATTACCCAAAATTAATATCATTTGTTCCTCATTCCCATTGCCAAGGAATGAGCCTGTGTCCTGACCAGCCCTTCTGATTGCCAGTCACTTATTTGATTCCCCCCCTTTCTGATAAACTGAAACTGCTAACATCCAGCATCTTCCTTCTTGGCTGGTTTAATGGCATTACTTTTGCTCTTGAATCTTTGTCCCAGCTTAAACTTCTGCTCTCCAGTACAGCTGCAAGGTTTCCCCAGGTTTCTTCCCTTGAGGAGATTTTTGTCCTCATCTCCTATAGATGATGTTGCAGATGGAAGGTTTCCATTTCCCTTCTGTGCTCTGGCTCCCTCCCAGCAGCATCAGCAGCAAGTCTGCTGTTCCCCACCCCCCAGCAGCAGGTAGGAGCAGTTTCCTAATGGATGCACACTGATATCTTTCCCTTTGGAGCACAATCTCTTTTGTAATATTATGAGCTACGGTGATTGTTCAGGCCTGTGTTTGCCATTGTACATGTTGTACTTACTGTGCTTTCAGCCTGTGCAATCAGCAGGATATGGAAAGGATTCTTTGGCACCTTTGCTTAGTGATTAGTATTTGTATAGCACTTGAAAGCTTAAAATGCTTTAAGAGGGATAAGTAGTGTTATTAATAATGACATGCTTTACTATACAGAATGGAGCTTATGCATATTTGTGGTGATAATCCCCAGTCTTCTCTTTATCAAACACTGTTGTCTTTGTGATCTGCTTCCAGCTTATCTTCCTCGCACCTGTCAAAGCACTTTTCAAGCAGCTTTTCTTCTTCCTCTGATTAAAGGCACACACACAATAAAAGATTCCCCTTAACACAGAATTCAGCCTTCAGGTTTCAGTGACCATGCCCAGATGTGGTGGTCTCTAAGCCATGTTCAGAGACTTTGATCTAATCAGGTTTCCACTAATCCCTCTGTCTATTTCTGACCTAAGATCTGCCATCCATTAAAACCCATTTTGTTTTCAGCAGCATTTGGGGTTTGATCTTCCTGGAGGAGTGCTTTCCTGTGTCCAGGTAATGTTTCATCTGTGCTTTTTACAAACCAATTTATTTTTTATGTCACTCCCTGTAGCTTCTTGTTGGAAAATCAGCCTTGTGGCTGAGGAGGAAATTAATAGAGACATGGAGAACATTTTTCTTAATGGCTGAGGCATAGTTAAGGCAGAGCTTTTCCCCTTCTATCTCAAGTTGAAAAAGCTGCGTGAATTTTGTGCGTACTTCTCTGCTCGAATTTTGAAGAGATTAGGGCAGGAAAGATATCTGGAAGAGATGAGTTTTGATGGAGTCAGAGTCTGTGTTTTTTAAGTGACCATTGTTCTCCTTTGGCAAGGGCCCCTTTCAACCCCCAAAATAGCTCCATGCTCAGTAGCATGTTGGCATCAGCAGCCTTCAAAGTGTTTTAAAATGTACATGAGCCAGCAGAGGTTCATTGCCAGCCACTGCCCTTGGGTGTTTTTGTAGAACCTGCTCAGGTTTCCAGCGCTGGTAGCAAAATATTGGTGTAATCATGACCTGCCTGCTGCTCTCCCAGGAGACAAGAAAGAGAACAACATTTCTTTGAGAAAGAGAGGCACAAAATGTCTAATCTGGGTAGCATGGCATCTGAGTGGAGTTATCAGCATGACTTAGAGGAGGGGTTAATTCAGAGACAGCTGAGCAGAAAGTGAATTACTCAGGTCTTCCTCCTCCAGCCTGGGTCACTCTTTGCTCCAGGCCACCAATTTTCATGGAGCAGAGTCCTGAGCATGTGGCCAGGGAAGCAGAGTGGAGATGTGGGGCTGGTTTCAGGGCTAGACCAGAAACCAGAGCCATCAGTCCTTGTTGTGAGATGGAGATTCTACTTTTAGGCAAATCTTGCATATCTAAGTGTCCATTTTATAAATATTTTGCCCTGATGGATAAAGCTGTTGAGCATTTCTTCTTCTGCACTCAAGTGGATACTGAGGATATTCAGGTCTTGCAAAAATTGGTTGCCTTCAGTTGATTATCCAAAGTGACTTTTCAAATCCTGTGCCTCCCTCCTGTTCTGACTGACATCCTGGGGCACCTACACCTGGCCTAGGCACCTGCTGCCAGTGGTCTGAAATGCAGAAAAGGCTTTTCCCTCCTGTACACATGAGATTTTTTTTGTATATAATCTCCTTTTTGACCTGATTATCTTAGAACTTCCAAGATTCAATACAGCAAAGACCCAAGAAATGTGAAAATGCCTTAGTGGAGTGTGCTGAAGGGGAGATTCAGGCCTTCAGAGAAAATGAATTTTTTATTTTTAGAACTATGTGATGACCAAAATCAAACTATCAAAGCCTGGCCAGTAAGAAAATCAGCAATATTGGGTTGATGCTTCTCTTTCAATTACCTGCAGCATGTTCAGAGGCTTGAGAGTAAACAGCAATTCAAGCTGCCTACTGCTCAGAGGCTTTAATTAACCCTAATGATAATTGCAGAGTGTGTGTTGCCATTTTGGGCAGCAATTACACGGCTTATGTGGGGATTCTTGTGCGGGTGAAAAGTGGTGTGGGGAAAAAGCCCCTGGTATCTGAACATATATTCATACACTTGTTGCTAAACTTGGATTTTATTAGAGAGAGGAATCTGCTCTCAGCCCTGGGAGCACTGAACATCACAAAGTCCTCCTGCCACGCACGCTCAGGCCAAACAGAGCCTGGTTTGGTGTTTGGTTTTATTCTGAAAAAGCAGACTGATTTCTCTGCTCAGCATTTCAAGAATCTTTCTGAATGGGGACAAAAAGGCTGAATTTCCCTTGGAAACACATGAGCCTAGGGTTGGATCCATGTTGTTGTAAGAAACATAGGCTATTTCTAAGAGCACAAGCTAATAAAGGTTGGCCCCTGTGGGATTTAGGCTCCAAGATGCCTTCAGCTGTCTTGAAAAGCCCAGCTGAAATGGAGCTGGTTTGGAGAGCACAAACAGCCTCCTTCTGTGAGTGTTCTTACATAGGCCTGGCTTTATTAGTTTTGGAAGTTTTCTTGGATGCTTAGTGAGCAAACATCATTCCACTGACGACCAACCTCAAGTGATCTCAGTAGCTTTTTTAAAATGCACCTTTCTTCTTCCTTCTCCTCTGACTTCATCAGAATTAAAACAATTCAAGGCTCATGGTGTGTTAATCTCACCTTAAAAATGGAGTTCCAGCTCCTTGGGGTTCCTGTTGTCTCTGTTGTAGGGAAGTTCTCACAAGTCTCCTGCTCGAAAGCATCCCTTCTTAAAAAGGGAGCATTTCAGTTTCATTTCAAGAGGCTGGAAATGGTTCCCCATTTCTCAGTGGGAAAACTTGCTCAGAGTTCATTTTTGTTTGTGGTTTGTTTTTTTTTTTTCTTTTCCTGGACATATTTGATAGACTTTCTTTGAGTGCTCTGTTTTTGTAACACAGACTGTGAAATCATCTCTAAATGTTCTAGCCCACATTTATCAGCAATCAAAAGCACAAAAAGGTGGATGAAAGCTGGATTATTTTGCTTTTGACTAGAAGAGGTTGGAAAAGAGCTAGTGCCATGGAGACACAAAAGAACCCTCCTTACAAAGGCTGTTGTGAAGCCAAAACCGTGGACACTTTGAAAACTAGCTAATGGCCTTATTTCAAAAGTCAAAGCAACACAGCCAAAACATTTCTGTTTTTTCTGCTTTCTGATGTTAGAAAACATATCAGATGGGCAAGATGTTCGACAGGTAAATTTCAGGAAATGCTTTGCTCCAAAGGATCAAATGGGACAGATGCATTAATTATTCATAAACCCTGAGTTGTGCTTATTGCTTGGAAAGGATGAGAACAAAGCTAAAAGAAGATAATCCTTTAGAAGCTTGTTAGAGGTTCTGTATTTGGCAGAAACATTTCCTTAACCTGCAGAGATCATGAGGTGGTTTAATAAATCTTCACCTCTATGCTGTGTGCTGGTCTTGGGTAGAAACAGGCTGATGCAAGCTGAGGGGAGAATTTGTTATTTAATTCATTTTCAGTATTCCTTCAGCCTTAGGACTCTTGCACAGGTGACTTCTATTTGAACTATGAGTGTCACTTGGTCTGACACCCTTTGGGGACATCCTGAGCAGTCTTTATAGTAATTTGGATGTGAGATGAGGGAGAATCAAACAGAGCAATAGAGAAAACTCTGAACCAATTACTATGCTACCACAGTACTCGTTTTTATCATTTCCAGTTCAAAGGGAGATAAGGACCCTTTTGGACATAGATTGCAGTTGCTGGGTGTCAGTATAAATACATTTCTTGGTGACTATTCCATGCTGAGGCTTGGAAGGTTGGCGAGTCCTGTTCTGCATCAACTTCAATCAGGCACCACTTGTCCAATAAAAAGCCTGGAAATGATTCTGAGAGCGTTTTTCCCCCATGTGGTGCCTGCTGAGTATGTCCATATGTGCTGTGTGCATGTTCAAGAGAAACCCCCGCCCCCACCAAAGCTCTGCTTTGTCATCACCAGTTATAAACTCTTCAACAGTGCTGATTTTTCTAGAATTTTGGGGGACAGCTCATGCCTCTTACCATAACTTAAAATGATATCTAATCATGAAGAAGAAGGCCAAACTTGAAAGATAAAATTAGCATTCAAGTTCCACTGGTAATGCTGACAGAGAAGAGCGCTTTGAGCAGCGTGCTTTGAAGTAGCCCAGCAAGGTGAATGTACCCCGAGGTTATAATAAATGTGGGAACTTTGTAATTATTCCTGGCTATTGTATGGTAATCAGAAGTGCAGACTTGCAAATGACTGAGCCACTGCTGTGCTATAGCTATTTTTTTCTCTCTGCAGTTCTGCCAGGAAAAGACCATTAATTAAAGCTTCATTGCTCCAATGATCCTCCACTCCAGTCTCAGAAGTTGTGTTTTCCTCTCTCTCTTTCCTCCTCTGCTCATCTCCCAGAGTTTACTCATTTTCAGGACTGTACAGTTTTCACCTTGGAGTAGTTCAGACTCCAGCAAGTCTTTGAAGCTTGTGTGTCCCCACAACATGATCTTTCAGGAAAAATCCCTGTTCATGCATCCTGGTGACCTTTAGAGGTAAAATGTTCTCATTGCAGTCTTTTTTCACCATAAAATAACTAGGTGAAGCTTCTAAGCATCAGTGGAACGATTACATTAACTGTTTTTGTCATGCTGAGTCTGGGAAATGGTGCTGGATGTTGGAGGTGTGTTCTGGATTGTGCTGTAAAGGGAAGGATTCGACTTTTGGGGCTCTTTTCACATCAAATCAGAAACAAGGGATCTGTTTTTCCTGGTTTTTTAGGGTGGTGGTCTTGCCAAACAATGTGTCAAAACAATGTAATGAGGCTTATCAGCAAAGAAAAACTAAGGAGGAGTTGTATTTCTGGTCTTAGTGACTGATTTCATTGCACCTCTTTCCTTCTTTGTTCATCTCAGGTTTTATCTCCATCCCCAGATCTGTCTCCATGGCCTCAGGCAGGGTGCAATATATCTACAGCTGTAACATTTTCTGTTGTTCAGTATTTTTTGTTGGTGCAATAAGTCCTATTTGGTTTAGGAGGACATGTGTCTGTGGCGTGTTTGTCCTCAGTTTGCCCTGAAAAACTGGCTGCGTAGCAGCACGATAAATTTCCCAGGACAAAGTCCTGTGTTTGTGACATAAAAAAAAAACCAAAACAGACTGTGGAAGCAGATTGGATGGGAGTCGATTAGGGGCCTTTATTGTCAGCTGTTGATGAGCAAAGGAGGAGGATGTTGTCAGATCTCTCCACGAACCCATGAATTAGGATGCCTGGCTATAACTTGTCTTGTCGCTTCTTGTGCTAATGGTGAAGTATGGGCACATTCAGAGCTGGAGGTGACAGTGGCACCTGGGCCAGTTTCACTGAGATAGATGTGGGAAGAGGAGCCTGGAGTGTGCAGGGGCAGCAGGTGAGTGCTGGGATTGGAGTGGTTGCCCCCTGGCCCTGCTGGCTGTCCTTGCTCGCAGCTCTGCCCTCCAGCACTTCCCATCCTGTCCTTGCTCCTGAGTCTTTGAGGGTGTTAAGTTGATGCTTCTATCAGGCAACCAGGTTAACCTGAGGCATCTTTTACTCAGCCTGGCTGTGCTGGAGTTTGAGCTGTTGTTTGTGGTGCACAATGGGCTCCCCAGAGTAAGCTATTGACTGCAGCAACAATAAGCATCTTCTGAGGAGTCTCACACCACTGCTCTGTGAGAGGGTTGCGTGATGCTAATTGCTCTGACTCAAGGACAAAGCAAACTTTAATTTATAAATTCATTATTGCACTGTAGTAATGGTCTTTATTGGCTTCTCACAGGTAATTGTACTGCTGGAAACTCCTCTGATCAGGAACAAAATTATTTATTAGCAACGAGTCAAAACCAGTGAAGCATTAACTCTGCACACGTTAGTAAGTGGAGTAATTCATCCAAGCTCCAAAATATTAATTTATTGACACAGTGTCCTGTAACAGCAGTAAGGGAGGCAGCTGTGGGTCCAGAGAGAAATAGATTGGATGCACACCTGGAAATAGGAAATATTGCCCTTTGGCAGAAATTTCCCAGCCTGTTGTGAACAAAGACCCATCCCCAGATGTTTCAGGGCTGTGAGGTTCATCCCTCTTTGCTGGCTCTCTCTTGGACCACTGAAAGGTTCCTGCCCTGGAATATGTGGAGTCCTCAATAACTCAATGAGTGTTTTGAAACAACTGAGGGTTGTCACTGGCAAGTGCTTATGCTGCCACAGATGCCCAGCCAAGTTCTTTGGAATTTTAAATAGGATGCAATTGAGCTACCTGGGCTAAACCAATACAGAAATAACAACAGCAACGGGCTTCTGGTTCAGAGAGAAAAAATACCAAATGTTTTGAGGGCCTGAGTAACTAGGACACCATTTCCTTCTGAAACATTTCTGACATGATTTTGGAAAGAATTGCATTCCCCAACGAAATGCACTTTCATGTCTTTTTGGCTAGCATTTATTTTGTAATTATATTGTATGAAAGTCACATTTAGAGTCCCTAATGAGAATTTAAGATCCCGTTAGTCAAGCTGATCTAATGACAATGAGATATTTGATACTGATGAGACAGTGGAAAAGAAAGCATTTCTTATTAAAGAGCTCACTTATGCTTTCCAAATGGTCAGAAAACCTTGAGTAAATCTTCCCCTGGGTGTACTTTGAGGAAAATAACTGTGGGTTAAGGGCTGGGTGTTATTATTTGTCCATTCCTTTCTGTGACCACTAGAGCTCACAGGCTGACATCAGAGCTGATGCTGTACATGGAGCACAACACCTGGGACCTCTGCTCTCACACTTGTGGTGAGGATTTACATGAAAATCTTTAATATTACAAGCAAAAAAAAAAAAAAAGAAAAATCAGGATGCTTATTTTGATTATCAGTCCATATGTCCTAGAGACGGGTTTATCGGAAAAGGGAAGTTTTAAAGTTTTTGGGTAACTCCTCATGGGAAATGCAAGGGGTTGCTGAGGCACCAAGCTGACTCGAGGCTCTTCAGTGAGGGGAGCAGAGCACATGTTATATGGGGAAAGTGCCAGAAATCAGAGGCTGAGAGTCCTGCTCTTGTCCTAGGAATAAGCAGCTGTAATGACAATCAATAAAAACAATTGCAGAGAAAGGAAGCAGTTGTGCCAAGGGTCTGGGGGACGTGAACCCCAAGCTGTGGATCAAATCTTATCTCAAGATGTGGGAAAATGAAGATTGGCTTTGAATGTTCCTCTCTTGGAGGAGTTTAGAGCCGTTCAGGATCTTTGGAAATTCACATCCAGAACTAGAGTGCACTCCAGGAGTCAAAGTTTAAGCATATTTTGGTTAGAAGACAAATTGCAGATGATGAAATCTCCCTTTAATAGTGGTGGTAATGTCTTGCAGTGGCCTATGGTCCCTTTCAAAATAAAATCAGGTCCAGCTTGAATCTTGGCTCATCCTTTTCTCCCTTTGAACTGTGAACTGCTCTTTGCCCTTTAAACTAGACTTGGTCTGCAAGAAATTATCTGGGGAAATGCTGGCAAGTGCTAACTTTTTCACAGCCACTTATAAATCTGCGTTCCAAACAAACAGAAGCAAATTTCTTTTCCTTCTCTAATGAATCCCTGGAGGGAGTTGTGGATTCTGCATATAAATGGGCTTTGCTCAGATTATTTGTTTTCAAGTGTTGTGTGTTGTCCCGCTCCTTGCTCAGCTCAGCAAAAGTCCAGTTGTGGATAGTCCCAGACTCTGGAAGACACTGGACTGGGCCCAAGTCATGTTTCTTGACTACTCTTTCTGAAATGCAGCAATAGCCTCTGGCTCCACTTTTCATTCTGTTTATTTGGAAGTCCACCTCTGCCTGAGAATGGAATCCCTACAGGCAATCTGGTGATATCTTAATTTAGTTAAATGCTCGGGGTTCATTCTTTAATGTAAAAATTGATGATTATTGACAATCAGTTAGGGCAAATGTTGCACAGCTTTAAAAGAACCATCCCATTTTCTTGAGTTCAACAGCTTCAGTGTGGCCAAGTTCTCATGGATGCCCAGCTCCTTCATGAGTGCAGTAGGAATCATCCCAGCAGTGCCTTCCCCATGCCATATGGTTCCTTGATGCATTGGTCCTGATAATGTGCTGACAAACAGCAGGTGCCACTGGATGGAAAATCAGATATATGTAAAATGTTCCTCTCCCCAGCTGGACACACAAACATTTTAGTTGTTAAATGGCTTTGTGCAGCGTGGTTTTCTGAACTGCAAAATGGTTCAGATGAGAGTTTGTGGTGCCATCTGAGGTAAGAAACAAGTAGGTGTTGTTTCCTTTCATTCGAGTTTGAGTCACTCTTAATCTTTGGCAGAGTTCAGGCTGCAGATTGTGTTTGGTGAATGTGTCTTGAATGCATCTGACCCCAGAGTACCGTGATGGTTGGTACATCAGGCTGAGAGGCTGAGCTGGTGCTGAGGCTGGAGTTTTACATTTTCTTTCCTCTTTAAGTGAACTATTTAAGCTCCTGTTCTGCTGGTTAGTTAGCCACACAAGGCAGAGGCACTGAGGTCATTCACTGCCCTTTCTATCCAAGCAGAGGAGGGCCATTGTGTCTGATAATAGCTGTTAACACTGAGCTGCAGCAGCTTATTTCCTTCTTAGTCATTTGTGGTGCTCATCCATCAACCCCACTAAGGGAAACTAAAGAATAGAATTTATCAGTGATTTAATTCAGAAAGAGCCAGGGAGTGCATTAATGAGCCTATCATAATGGATGTTTTTACAATGCAGACAAAATATGGTTTAATATTAATAATGGCAGGGAAGAAATCAAAGGCCAGATTTTAACAGTTTTGACTGTACAAATAAGAAATCTCCTGAGAAAGCTGATGGGAGCTCCAGAGCCTGTGAGCCTTCAGGGAGGGCTGGGCAGGACCTGCTTTGTCCCAGCATGGCACCTTATGAAAGGATTTGCCTTGGTGGAGAAGAGCTTGGGATGCATCTACAGATAAGGAGGAAAATCAGTGGCATTTAGTGGCTCTTTGCTTTACATCAGAAACTCACTGCTCAGAGAGAAAATCTGGCTTCTTGGTTTCAAGGAGTGTGGGAGGCCAGTATTCAAAAGAAGTAGAGGAATTTGTGGACTACATTTTGATAGTACATAATAGGCAGGATAGTTACTGTTTGTTTTTAGTCACTCAGATCCTTCCTATTCCCTGTAAGAGCCATGAGATTCAGAATGGTTTGGATAACGTTGTTGTCAACACTTATGCACTGTTGAAATTGGGTCTGATATAAGAAGTGGCAGCTGTGCTACACAACTCTTTCCCCGTGTGGAAAAACTGTAGTTATTGTTCATGATGCTGCTAGAAATTTATTCCACATGGAAGGAGCTGTTTTTAAGAATGAGTCCAGGTAATTGGAAGAGGAGAAAGCCATAGGAGCTTCTAGAAGAAGTATCACTGGGCAGGCAGAAATTCTGACCCCATCTCAAACTGATCAAAATATAAAATCTGAAATATAAAATCTCTGCTTTTTTTCCTGGATGAGAGTTTTCCTGTATTATGAGACATCACTGCCTCTCCTGGGCAGTGTATTCTTAGCTATCCAAACAAGCACTACTGTCCAGATATGGGATCATATAATTATTAAGGATGGAAAAGACCTCCAAGATGCCAGATACCAGAGAGGCCTTAGCTGGGCAGGCAAGACAACATTATTGCACCTCAATGGCATTTAAGAAATCACAAACAAATGTGGGGGTGAACCTGAACTTGCCACGTATGAGGTGTTACCTCATGTGATATCCTCTGATCTCGGCGTGTTTGGGATGCTGCTCACTCCCCCTCCCTCTCTGTGCTGTCAGGGAGTTCAGAAAACAAGGAGAAAAAATCCCAAAGCCCTGCAGCATTCTGGTTTCTATGGCAGTAGGATGTGTTGCACATGTGTGCACAAATGCTTCACTCAGGATTTGTTATGATCAAGTTGGTGTCCTTATCTATTTGTACACCCACAAAGTGAATGTCCCTTTTGTGGCACTTTAAGCCTTTCATTCTTTAAGCTGTTTTCACTTCTCATCCTCCTTTACACATGCAGCAGTTCAGTGCATTCCTGTCAGGACGTGTGTCACCATCTCACTTCTGGTGTGGTGCTGTTAATGTAGAGTTGGGAAAAAGAAATAAATCACGTAATAGGAGACCTTGGACTTGAGCAGCAAGTCAGTGTTGCTGAAGATCTGCCCGCAGGGAAAAGCAGGGAGGTATTTCACGTGGTGCTTAGAGCCTGCAGCACACAAGGATGTTACAATGTCAAGGTTTTATGTGTTGTGTTGTGTTTTGGGTTTTTTTGGTAAGTTTTTTTCCCTTTTTCTAAAAGATAATTTTAAGCTGAGCATCATTACCAATAAGACAGAACCCCTGTCTTGAGCTAGACATCATCCCCAGCAGAGCCTTGCCTTCTGCACAGCCTCCTATGCATTAGAGCCGTGAACCACCCACACAGAAACCATGGAAGAACAAGAGATCTTTGAGTTTTGGGTCAGGTCTATTTCCAGAAAAGTCCTTTGTCCTCAGGCATTTCATTTGAGAGCTTGAGGCTGCTGATCAGTGGCAAATTTAATAACTCACTTCTGCCATTTTCCTTCACTTCTGCTGTGGACTTGTGCCTGTTCATAACTGGTTACACCAAAACTCAGTAAACTGTTCTGAGAGGAGCTGGCATAAAATGCTGTGTGCAGAGAATTGGGCCAGTTTGACCAGGCTGGCATCACCTCACATCTGCATAAGCACTCTGTGGAGATGTCCCCAGGCAGAACAGGGTGTGTATCCCAGTCTGAATAAACACAGCTCTCCTGTCGTCCTTGGCAGTGGGAGGTGATGCTTCAGCCCTGCTCCCAGACCTTTTCCCACCCTCCCAAAGCAGGAGAATATCTGGCAGCTCTGGACCTGCCTCTGCAGTCCCTGCCTGCTGCCAACTCAGTTGTCTGTCTCCAGCTTACTTATTACCCTTTGTAATTGTCTTTTCTCTAATTTCTTTGGTTATCTCTTGGAATATGTTAAATGAGAAATATGAAGGTGACTTGGCATAATTATTCTCTGGTGGGCTAATAGGGCTCTTCAACAAGAACTGAATGATTATAAACATTAAGTCCAATTAGGAACATGGATAGCTGTTCTGTGGAGAAATGGACTTGCACATTTTCTGAGCTGTGATGGATTTCCTCCCTTGCAGAGCTCAGTGTGTTTAGCTTTTCTGTATTTGTGCACCTCCTTGAAGGAAAAAATGCTCACAAATACTGGGAATCATCCATAGTACTGGAAAAAAAAAAAAAAAAGGTGTGTTTTGACTCTTTCAATCACTAGCCCTGTGAATTGCAACAGGACCTTCAAGGAGGAGTGGGAGCAACCAATCAACTTCCAGGGAAGTGAAATGGAAAAACCCCAAAATCAATGGGGAATAGAGAAACTTGCAGACCCCAAAAAAAGCCAAGGCATTAATAATGGAAGGCTCTGGAGGGGGATGTAAGCAGCTGGTTCATGAATGCAGGAGGCTGAAAT
Organism: Corvus cornix cornix; assembly: GCF_000738735.6. Taxonomy (NCBI): domain Eukaryota; kingdom Metazoa; phylum Chordata; class Aves; order Passeriformes; family Corvidae; genus Corvus; species Corvus cornix. Next base: position 3,395,294 of record NC_046347.1, read on the forward strand.
TTGCTCCAAAGCAGGTCAGGTCCAACAAATCAAGAGGAGATGGTCACATGGGCTTTGGCTGAGGAGGTTTTGGGGAAGACACAAAACATGAAGAAGAGGGTCAGGATAAATTTTGAATGCTGCTGTGGTGTTACAGTGTTCATTATCTACCTAAATTTTGGGAATTGCATGGGATCTGAGCCGTATAATCTATGGAGTTACTGGGGATCTCTAGAGCCAGGACACTGGGGAGTCACCAGGGGAGGACCCCTGCACGGAGGTGAGGACAGAAGGGGACTCCAGCTGTGTTCCTGTGGTGGCAGATTGCAGTGCTTTGCTTGATAGTCTATTTAATGTGGCATTTAATAACGATCCTTTTCACGCAGCCTCAGAGCACAGGGCTTCTCAGGCCCTGAAAATCTCCAAGCCTCTTTGCTCCTGTTCTTGTTTTATTGGCCCCAACCATAAGAGCCTGCTGCTGGCTGCTATGTATTGCTGGCTTCTGAAGTGCTTGGCATCTATGGGCAAAAAGCACCAGACAGGAATAGACTGAAAAAATCTGCTCAGTACTTTATTTGCAGTGTTTACCAAGAAATGAGCTACGAAAGTGATTGTGTACTTGAGATGGTGCAGCCTGCTATTGATGCAAAGGATGAGCTGTCAACATCAAATAGTGCAAAAAGTATAAATCTCACATACCATGAGTCTTTTTGATGTAAATGAGACCAAAAGGTCGGGAATGGGAAATGCACAGGGTCGTGTTCGGATAATTTTGCACAAGGCAGATGCTTCTGACAATAAGGGAGGCCAGATGGAGCTGTAAGATGGAGTTGATTTTCCTGCCAGGTGTTTGCTACCAAGGAAAATACTCTTTTCTTTGCCAGGCTGTCCCTGCTGAGGACATGGCTCCAGTTACTTGGTTAAACACTCTCCTGCATAGCTGGCTCATGCCACTTGTGCAGGAAGGAGTGATAAAGTGCTGCGAGCTGTGATGGGTCAGGTCAAGGTGCTGACCATAACATTTAATAAGTAAACTGCTAAACAGAACAGAATGTGTGAAGAGGGGTCCCAAGCTGGGCCTTGGGAGGTGAACCAACAGACAGCAGGTCATCTGGGCAGGGAAAATGCCAGGCTCTTAAATGGCCTGCTAGAAACACGTTCCTGGGGCAAGGACTTTACAAAAATAAGCCTGGGCTCCAAAGCAAACGAGCTGAGGGAAAGGCTGAGGCTGGGCTGTGCCTGCCAGCTGCCTGAGGGGAGAGGCATGAGGAAAGTGCAGGGCTCCTGCCAAAGCCCTCACTGGTTTCCTTGGGAGGGGTGGAAGTGCTGATTGTGTTGTTGCAAAGAAGGAGTCGAATCCTGACCAGGAAAGGGAAGGAGGAGAGGGACTGTGGGTGTGGAGTAGCTGTTGTGGACAGGCTGTGGTCCATCATGCGGGCTGTGCAGGCCAAATGCAGCTCCAAGGTGGATGAGCCTTGAGAGGTTGTGCTGCTCTGAGACCACCCCTCTGTGACATGGTTTTAGAGGCCAGAAGTGTACAAAGATGAAAGATGTCTCCAGGGTAGGTGGGGAATGGGCACAAGCTCTCAGCTTTCACGGTAAGGAGAATTTAATAGCAGCATCTCTGGGTCAGGGCTGTTCAGTCAGCGTGGCATTGACTGAGGGCAGTGCTGCAGAAGCTACTGCAGAGCAGGAGCAGCCTCATTAAATCTGAGCTACAAATTGGAGCCAAAGAAGCTCCTGATGAGTCACTTGACAAAGGAAGAACAAGGTTAGAAGTAGAAAGCAGAAAAGGTAGAAAGCAACAGGTAGGTAGAAGATTGAAGCAAAATGCCCAATAAATGTTCTGTGTCAGGCTCTATCCCTATAAGGGATCTTCACTTGGCTTCCTCACTGAAACTGCTGCTTTGAAAATGAAATTCCCTCCCCACCAGTTCCTCTTGTAATTAAACAATTGGAAAAGATTCACATGAAATCCCCAAACTCCATTGCTACATTCGGCCTGCTCCCCTCCTTCACTGGTAAGATGTCAGAAGGGTTTTTGGGAATTGGCTGTGAGTTGACTCTGATTCATCAGACCTTGGCCAGAAGAGGCTGAGTCTGAGCCCAAACCACTAGCACTCCATTGGAGATCAGTTTGGAAGGCTGTGCTCAATCAGAGCTTGGGCACGGGTGATTATATTTTAGCCAGTCTCCAGAATAATTATCTTTTATTGGTTGTCTTTGATCTCAACGCCCTGTACCTAAGTTGTTGTTCAGGAATGCAAATATGGTTTGGCTTGGCTCGAGCTCCCCTCTCCACCTGAAATGTTCTGGGTTAATGCATCCCACTCTGTTTTCCTTTTCATTTCCTGCACTACTCTGCAGCCCTGCTGCCTGGTTGATGCCCATGCTGCTGCGTCCATCTCAGCCTGGAGTGGCACGTGTCACCTAAACCTGCTGTGCCCGTGTCCTGCTGCTGTGGCAGTGCTGTCCCACAGTGGGGGAAGCTCTGCATCTGCCCAGGCTCCTCCAGCACCATTTCCCTCTGCAATTTTGGGTAGTGGCTGAACTATTTCCATGGGTTTAGCCCTGTAACTCCAAATCCACGCAAAGTGTCTACAAAGCAACAGTCTGAGAAGGAGAGCTCTGGCTCTGTCCTGTTTTTGAATGCTCGTGTGGTACAGGAAAGGGACAAGGCTTTTATTCCCTGGGGAAAACCCATTATTAATTTCAGATGTGATTCATTCCCAGCGTGGTAAATATTCTATGGGGTTTACACTGTAATCACAGAGCTGGCAAGATACCTGGGATCCAGTCCAATGTCACATTTTATCTTTGCACTCTATCTCCTTGTTTTCTGGGAATGCTCCCTCTGGGAGCTATTTTGAGACAGAAGAGACTGTGGCTGCCAGCCTGGGACTGTGCAGTGCTGAGGGGCTGGTGTGCACAGGCTGCTGCTTCCCTGGCACTGCCAGCCTGTGTCACATCAGGGTTTGTTAGAGAGGAGGTTTAATTTGAGCTTGCAGGGAGCTAATTCTAGTCTGTCTGGTGTTTTTGGTTATGTCATGAGTTATGGCACTGTTCATCCCCACTCTTCAAAGTGCCACCAAACTCTTTTTCAGCCTTTTCTATTTTTCATCTGGCTAGTCTTAAATGGTTTGGTTTAGTTTTGTTTTTTTTTTTTTTAACACCACTTCCCAGGCTGGTTTGAGTCCTTGGATCTTGGTGATGTTACATCAGGGCACAGAATAGCAACTGTGTTCAGACTAACCAAAATAAAAGTGACAGAGGCTGTTAATCAAGAGAAGTCAGCTGGGGTCAGGAAGAGTTTCCAGCCATTTTGCATGAGCCAGAGAGGAGGCTTGAATCATGCTGCTAAACAAGATGAAATGTGCCTGTGGCCTCCTCCACCATTCCTGTGTGAAAATGTTGAAAAGTTGGGGCTTTTTTGCCTTAACTTTATGAAATGTGGCAGCCAAAGTCACTGACCAGAAGGTGCTGGATCCATTTTACCTGGGGTCCAAATGCCCACAGCAGCCTGGACTTACTCCATGTAGTTTCGGCTTCCGAAACTCTTGGTGTCAGCTCAAGGAAAGGAGAGACAAGCACTTCTAGAGGATACATCACCCTAAGGTTTGGTTTATCCCTGATCAGCCCTGAGTTTCTTGAGGTGAGTCCCAGTGACTGTGATCCAAAGCTCAGTGCTGCAGCTTGGATCTCAGAGTTGGGCAGGGTGAATGCATATCTGGCAGAAACCAGAGCTGAGGTGTGTTAGCCAAAAAAGTGGGTTTTAACTGATCTAGAACTGGAGCTTCAGCCTGAGATATCATGTCCCTTTCCCTTTAGACAGAAACTCAAGAGGAAAAATATTGGAGGAAATGAAAAAGTATATGTGGATTTTTAAAATGCTAGATATCATTGTTTCATATCATGCATCCAATTAGAGGAAATTGCAGATGCTCTGTAGGCTCTTTGGCAAGCTGGGTTTTGAAAGTGGGCAGTTCTGTCTCTGCCTGAAGTGGTGCCTTTGTGGCAAAACACCACCAGCACCTGTGCAGTTGTGGGGGCCTGGCTGTGGGACACGGAGAATGAATCACTTTCCTTGGTGATGTTACAGAGAAGTGTCAGAGGAATAGAGCTGGTAGGGAATGCTGTCGGCTTTTACAGAGAGGCGAGGGAAAAAGATGTCAGTGGGAAACAAATACAAATGCAATTTCCTGACTCAGCTACAGAGCTCATGGGAGAACACTGTTCCCTGAAATAGATTTATTTATTTAATTTGTTTAATTTGTTTAAATTTTGTTTTTATTTTATATTTTTTTAGACAAGTTCTACTGAGCAATAGCTGCAGAGACTTTGGTGTGTTTCTTCAGTGCAGAGGAAGACTGGTTTTCCCAACACTGCTTTTTGGGATAGCAAGGAAAGAGGAGACTGTAATGCAGGAAGCCCCACCAAGGGATGACCAGCCAGAATGGTCAAAACCCCAAAAGCAATTAAACTTCCCAAGCCTGAAGCACTGCTTTGTGCTGCAGACTGGATGTGGGTCACACGCTCTAAACTGTCACGTTTCCTCCTGGCCTTTGGGGCCACTGGGCTGGAGCAGTGGAAGGTCACTGGATGTGTCTTTGTTTCTCCAGTGCTCCCAAAGCGTTGCACATCTGCACGTCTTTGAGCAGAGCCCGTTCAGACTTTGTCCCCCTCCTCCGGTGTTTCCCTTGGCACTTCTGCTACTGATCACAGCCACATCTTGTTTGACTGAGCTGTTCCTTCTCTGCTTTCCTCAGCTCTCCTCTCTCAGCCAAGTCGTAAATCTGGGTTTGTAGCTGATATTGTTCCCAGGGAAGCAAACAGGGAAAGTGCAGACAGAAGGCTATGACTTCCCTGAGGGATGCAACCGAGTGGAAGAATTGGTCTATCAGGTGGAATAGACCCAAAGTAGTAGTCTGAAAAATGGGACTAGTGACCCAGTTTGGAAGGAAACCACCCCTGTTCTAAGTGCTGTCTTCAGGGGAAAGCTTTTAATCTCTGCATTCCTCCCCTCTGTGTGCACTGTGATTGCACCAAACCTCACCATCAGCCACTGCACGATACCAACAGCTCATCTTGCCCTCATTTCAAGGAGGAAAAGCTTTTCTGATACAAACAAGTGGTTTCCAAACTGTTGACCCCAAGTGGTTTTGGACACTGTGGAAAGAGGGCTGCAGACCTGCCTGGTGCTTGATCTGTGACAACTTCTAGGGTAGTTCTCTGGCCAGAAGTATTTGGGAATTCATTGCCCTCCATGTTTATATAAGAGGTTCCCACTGCTGTAGCCACAACCAATACTAGGGGTGAGGCTGGAACTAATCCAGAGTGCAAATTTGCCCCATATTTGGTAAATTTCTTGACTTATGGTATGTTTGCAAAGCCACGGGAGCAATTACTTTTGCTAAAAATTTACATGATGAGTTTCTCCCCATTGCAGTGAATTATCCATGAGCAGTTTAAAGTTTGATGACACACATACATAATTTAAAGTAGTTCTGACACTTGCATATAATTTAAAGGAGTTCACAAAATAACTTCTGGTTTATAAATTGGAGCAACTAGTGCAGGACCACATATGGAAAAGCTGAGCTTGGGTCCCTGCTGATTAGAGCTGGCATTGCAGACACAGCCTGCTCTTTGTGCAGTTTGGACTGTGACCAGTTCAAACTTTTTACAGCAGAAAGTTTTCTAGAGAGGCTTTAAAGTGAATGTCAGAAGATCATTAGTTGATATGCAAATAAAGAAATTATCTCTCACAGAAAAGACTTTCCTTCCTATTGAGGAATTGAAATTTGTTTTGCCAGTTAGAACAATCTCATCTCCAAGCCCTGCTTGTGTTACTTGGCAAGTACTTCCCAGATCTGATAACCTTGGCAGTGTGTTGCTTTGAGAGTCTCTGTTTTGTAAGATGGCATTTGCAGAGTTGCTGTTGAAATCCCAGCTGAAGGAAGTAACAGTCTCATCAGTGAGAGAAGGACAACAGCTGGCAGATTGAGATGAAGCCTGATTACTTCAGCCTGTCCTCCTGGCTTGCAAAGTAGCTTTCCAAAGTAGGAGGGATTTTGAATGGGGTTAGTGGGAACTGGGAACACGATCTTTGGATGTGCCTGATGAACGCTTTCATGGCAACTGTGTCCCATCTGGCAGGGCTGCACGTGTGATGGTGGTGGCCACAAAAACTGCAGTGCTTTACAGCTGGAGCTCTGGGACCAGACCAGAGTCTGTTTTTTCAGCAACCTCAGCTAAGAATGGCTTTTACTGCCTCTTCTGCAGCGCTGGGTCCTTTGAGAGCCTGGGGCAGAGGAAAGCAGGACAGTGTCATGCTGTGGGTGTCTCTGAGCAATTGTGTCTGGACTTGCTTGTGGCTCTCTTGTCCTTCCAGCCACAGGGCATCAGCAGTGTCTGCTCTTTTGAGAGCTGAGGGGAGATTCACCCCACCTAACCCAGCACTGTAAAACCAGATGGGCAGTCAGTGGGACAGCTGAGCCTGTGAGGAGAGGCTGCCTCCTTTCTCTGTGTATCTGACCCAGGGTTGGGTGACTAACCCAGGGCTGGGGGACCACTGAAGACTGCACTTCAATTTAAAGTGGCTGTAAAATTACGAGACATAATATTTTACAAATGTGGCCGTTGCCTCAGAGCTAACGCTCATGGGGTCCACCAGCCAGCACTGAGGCCACTGTCCCCTGTTCCTGCTGTCCTCTTAGAGTGACCAAGCGATGTGTGCTGATGAACATGTACTGGCTCCTTTCCATCTCAATTTCTTTACAGAGCAGGCAAAAGCTTAAGCCCCCGTGTTTGTTTTTGGACCCAGCCCAGGTGAAGGCCAAAGGCTTCCCTGAGCACAGCAGTGGTTCTGTTGCAGCAGACCTGAGCACAGTGAGACCTTGCTGGCCTGTGGTTTACTCTCCTGCTTGGTTCCTTGTGAGGGTTCTGCAGCTCCATAATGAAAACCAGTCCCCTGTTCCCTGGTGCAAGTGTTCATGGTGATGGAGAACCTTTTCCTGGGGGAGTGTAGGTGTGTCTTGAGGGAGATTTCACTAAGATTTATACAAGTCCAAAACCGGGTATCAGCTCTAGAAGAAACTATTGGTAAAGAAATTCTGGCACCCTCTGCTTATGTGACTCTTGCCTGCTGCATCCCACTGCTCAAAGTCAGCATTAGTGGAGATTCCAGCTCTGTTGAACCTGCCTGCCACTGCTGCATGGCTATTTATCTCCACACAGCTGCTGCTGAGGTTTAAGAACTTTATTTAGACCCTGAGTCTGCCCTCAGGTCTGATGATGTCAAGGGTTTTTGTGCAGTTTGTAAAATTGCTCATTCATATAAACGTGTCTGAATTGTTTCCATGGGAACACCTGCTCCACAAAGGAAAATATTATTTGCTTTTATGAATAAATATGAAACCTTGCTACCTTGGACAGCCTGAGCTAGAAAAGGAGTGGCTGCTAGCTAAGAAATAGTGCATGAGAGGCCAGCACAAGCCCTGTGTCAGTACAGCCAGCAGCAAGGCCAATGCTTGGGGGAGAAGATCTCAGAACTGAGCTTAGTCTGAACCCTCAGGTGTAGCTCAGAGCAGGATTCCTGGTGGTATGAGAAGATTTGGACTTTTCATTTACTGACTGAGAGTCACCAAGGTGCCACAGGTCTCACTGTCACTGCAGTGTTAGCTGGGGTGGGTCCTTGTGAGCAGCTGCTCTTCCATGGGGAGAGCACCAAGGTCTGAGGTGAAGGTTTTTCAATTGTGTGGCATGTCATAAAACCAGCCTGTGACTCGGGGGAACTGTGCTTTTGCAGCAGCTCTGGAGACTGAGGGGGAAAAGGGCAGGATCTCCTTTTAGTGTGAAGGGAGGCAGGTGAGGAGCTTCCCTTCAAGCTGGGGCCTATGGTGGCAGTGAAGCAAATTTTGAATGATTTTGCTTAAGCTTTTTATTGGAGAGAATTAAACATAGAAGTGACTACTTCAGGAAGGTCTTGTTTCTTTCTTTAGAGGATAAAGAAGGCCTCTTCTCAACCCTCCCATAGGAGGGTGCAGAGCACTTAAATTCAAGTATCTTCATCCACATGCCAACCAGGCAGCCTGTTCAGCTGGTCCCTCTTGCAGCCGACTGAATCCATGACCTGGGTTAGATGCAACTCTTGTCACAGTGATAAGCTGAGAGTTTAATTTTGTCAATTCATTTCTCTTTGCAAGTGTTGAGCCATAACCTGAATGAATCACAAAGCAGCCAGTAAAGGATGGGATTAACCTTGATGTTTTAGTTATTTTTTGGGATTTTTTTTTCTTGTTTTTGTTATTCTGAGTATCAGTATGTCCCAGAGACTTCTCTCAGCTCAGACTGGCAGTTCAGAGTTGTGCCTGTGGAGATCTCAGCAGCAGAAGCTCAATATACAGCATAGCTGTGATCTTTAGAGTCCCCTTGGGACTAGAGGAATTAGAAAAACAGCTGGAAATACGAAGTAAAAAGCATCTGTAAGTGTACAGGACCAACTCTATTCCTGCTGTATCCCTTCATGGCAGGGCTGCAGCTGCCTCTGAGTGTTGGTCACAGGGTAAGGGACCCTTATTTTCTGGTCACTTTTGAGTGCATTGTCTTCTTTATATTTTCCTTGGCTTCTGACTGTCTCATGTTTTCTCCATTTGAATCTTGCTCTTTCTCTCCCTCAGCTCACTGTCATGCTTGTGCTGTAGCTCTGTCTCAGCCTCTCTGTTTCTCCTGCTATTTGTAACATCAATTCCATGGTGCTTGGCACCTTCTGAGAGAAGTCAGCTAATCCTACTCCCAGTCCTCAGTCAGAACCTATATGGAGTGATATTTTTCAGGCTTTACTAATTCCAGAGAGTATTAAACCTGGAGATGGGGATTGAAAACAGAGCTGAGGAATACAGCACATTTGTTACTGAGCATCCACGTTAAAGCAGGATAAATGATTGCAGACTGCCTGCTGCTTTTAATGAAGCCTAAATTTCCAAAGGGCGTGCTCATTAGAGCAGGAGGGATGTGCAGAGGAGCACACCGTGGTAGGTCTAAGCAGCAGAGGCCAGCAGAGGGATCCCTGGACTGCTGCTTCCCTCCTTCCTGCTTTGTTGAGAAATTCCAGGTACGACAGAAGTAAAAATGCAAAGTGATGGGACAGCATCCGGTGGCTGCTGGTGCATCCGGGCTGTGGGAAGCTGCCTGTGTCTGATCTCCTGTCTGCCCTAACCCCCACCCCTCAGTGCTCAGCGTGCTGGTGCCTGCTGGCTGCTCCTAGCAGGTCAAGCTGGGATTGATTTACCAGGAGGAGGGAAAGGCTCCCAAAGTCAGTGTCTGTATCCCTGATGCTGCTGGAGCTGGTGTGGTGCCCACATGCCATGGATACCGAGCAAGTATAGAGAGTGAGGATCATTTCAGAAAAATGGAGTTTTATTTTCCGTCTCTTCTCAACACAGAAGAATTACAGTAACATGAGTCCTTCCGACTGCCAGCAGAGCCCTCTTATGTGCCCGTGGGCTGGGAACCAAGTTCCTGCTCTGGAGCCGTGGAAGGGCTGGAATTAGTGGGTGAAGGCACGAACTGTTCCCTCAGCTCTGTCTGCACCACAATTTTCCCAAAGGTCAGCACAGTGATGCCAGCCCAGTTCCCTTTCTCTCAGCTGCAATCACCACTGATGGCTCAGGGGGTGAAGCTTCCTGGAAGGTTGACTCACTGGTGTTCTTGAAGCTGGATCCTGCTGCTTTCCTTTGAATTATCTTCCAGACAAGAACTTCCTCATGCTCCCTTCCCCTCTGTGGTTACAGAATGACCAAGTGTGTTGCACGCTGTGCCCTGGTGGGGTGACGCTGCTGGGTGCATGGCCTGTGTACCCTGTGTCACACTCGGGTGGTGGCTTTCCTGTTGGGTGCCACCCCAGGTGTGCTGCAGTTTTGCACTCCCAAGGGTGAAGGGTTTGCTTTGGTGTGAGGGGTGCCCTGAGGACCAGCCCAAGGTCACTCTGGTGTTTATCTCAAAGAGTGATGAGGTCCCCACTGTGCTCCTCACAGCCACATGTCCCTGAGTCCTGACCATGACACCACCTCCCTTCTCTGCCTTCCTTGCCTGAGGAGCCGGCTCTCAGCCCAGAAACGCTGAGCTTTTAATCCCAACATGCTGATTTTCACCATTTCCTCTCTCTGCCTTTTTACCGTGGTTCCTCCTGATGTCCCTTGTCCCTGTGAGGAGATGTCTGGGCAGCAGCTACAGCCAGCTGCTGCTGCATGCAGCCTTTGGTTTGCATTCTTTGCCTTTGAGATGTTAACAACTCCAAATGTTTGACACCACTGCCACCCTTTCTGAGACAGCCGTCTCAGAGGGAGTTTCATAAAATGGCCCCACAAACCATGGTCTCTAATAACCGAGTGCCGTTTTCCTTTTGCGGCGCCGTGACTTTGTCAGGAATGGCCTGCAAGCCCCCAAAGTTTCTCTTGAAAAGCCATCAGCAACCAGCCTGTCTCACCCTGACATCCTGAAGACCACAGGCTGCTTAACATTTGATGCATTTTGGCACCCTGACTGGTTTGTGGCCATTTCTTTCGTGTGTTATTTAAGATGTGTTTTGGCAATGTGACTATTTTGTGGCTGGTTTTCTGTGTGTTTTTTGAACTTGGGTATGAAAATGTCTGTGATCTATTACCAGCCAAGGCCAGAGACAGACCAATAGCCTGATTTACTGTCTTTTAGAACTAGAAAACAGCTTCTGTCTGTACAGGGCTTATCTCCCATCCAGTATCTTAAATTCTTCCATCTAATAATGATTAAATATATCTTTGAGAGAATCTTTTGTCTTAAAACTTGTGGGGTTTAAGCCCTGGAGCATAGTTTAATACTTAAAGTAAAAGCTGCATTGCTCTAAATCCACCAGGTCTGTCTTATTCAGAAGAGATGATTTTTAATATTAGAGCACATTTTCAGGTTTCTCTGTGATAGAAGCACATTCATTTGCAAGCAGGGAATTGTCTATCCATCTGAAATAGTTTAAAATTCATTTATATAAAGTAAGAAGATAATCTGGGCCATCACTATATTAGGAGGCATTTAAAATCTTGTAGGACCAACTAAAGTGCATGTAGGTACAGCCAATAAATGATTTGACACAGGTTTTTGCAACAGCTTTGGAAGAGCCAAGGTTTTGCTGTTCCATTTTTCTTCAGTAGCTCACAGAGGCTCTGAGTCACTTTATCAATGACTGTTGCAGCAATCTGCTCTTGGCAGGGTGAAAAAAAATAATGCCCAGTGGAATTTCTTGGCTGTTTTTGACCCTGAGGCCAAATCTTCAAAGGCAAATGCTTTTGTGCTTGCTGAACAAGGAAGGCAAAGGTGGTGGGCAGGGATGCAGCTCTGTGAAGGCTGATTTACAGCGGGACAGGGTGTGCTCTGCCACTGTATTTTGGGAGAATTTGGCTTATTTTTGCCCTGCTCTGCTGGTGAAGTGCTTTCTTGACTGTAGGAATGTTTCTGTTGAGCAATGTAGAGCTGCTGCTGGAATGAATAATTCACGGAGAAATCAGCCACAGAAGAAACTTTCAACATTCACTCAGATTTTCTTTTTTTTCTTTTTCAATTCAGGCTGTTGCTGACCTAATTTATCTAGAGGAGGAGTTTAGCTGATCTGGACAGGGATTAATTTAACATTAGAAGTGGCGAGGGTAATGAAATATTAAACCCTTTTGCCACTCGATGCTCTTCCCCTCCCAGCGAGGGCATGTCCTGTGCTGGCTGTTCCTGCTGCCATCTGGCACCTGGATGAACATGTGGCTTTGTAACCTGGAGAGTTGCTCCAGGACTCAGGGATTTAGGATTTGGACACGTTTTAGCTTTGCCACTGCCCTGTTGAGTGAGTGTGGAGAGGTTGCTTCCCCTTCCCATGTCTGTGCCACTGCCTGTGGGGGATTGCTTTGGCAGTGGAAAAACACAACAAAGGTTTGCTCTGGGAGCACATGCAGGGACCTCAGCAACGTGGTTATTCCCAGGTGCTCTGGCTTTGGAGATGTCCTTAGTGCTGGGAGCTACTGCAGCTTCATTTGGGAAAATATTTCTGGTGGTTTCATTGTTCTTTTTGCCGCCACTTTTGTTTTCCGGTGTTTGGATTTGTTTTCTTCCTCTGGTAGACTGGAATATGCAAAGCAGGGCCTGATTTCAGAGCAGGAGGAGGGCTCTGAGGAATGGGCATCAAGTCAAAGACAGCCAAGAAAACTTGTGGTGCAGGATGACAAAGCCCATCCTGAGACAGCAAGGCAGCCTCACTTTTCCTGATTGTTTCCAGGGTTTCCTTCAGTGCACCTTTCACTATGTCCTGTGGGATTAACAGCTTCAATACCAGAGCAATATTTTCTTCAATGCCTCAGTTGCTTCTGAATAAAACATCCCTCTTTTGTAAGACATAAAAGAAAAGAGTATGTATGACTCAAGGAGCTCCTGGACCTTTTCATACTCCAGAAGCAAGCATCAAGGAAGCAAGGACAGCATCAGCAAGTGCCAGCAGAGAGCTCAGCAGTGTCTGGAGCAGTATCACACTTTACCTTGTCTGTGGTGGGGTGTTGGCCTGGCAGCTTTGAAAACAAATGTGCAATTTTTAAGGAATTAGAAGAAGTAGAATTACTAAAAAATATCCACTTTTTTGGGTACAATTAGAACAAGGTTGAGATACAATCCCTGCAGCTGGTGATGTGATGTTTGCTGAGCATGCTGGTAATTTTGGATCTCAAAAGTTAGTGCTTTTACTGATTGAGTGCATTGGCTTGCTCAGGGGGTTCCTCTACATGACTTTCAGCCCGTATTGACACTGCTGCTCACACTGCTGCTGTATGTCCTTATCTTGTGATTTATCTGCAGGTACAGTGTGTTTTCTTGCCTACTGCAGATCTCTGCTCTGCCTTATCCTCCTGTGATATAGCTCAGGAGTCAGTGCTGGACGTGGGAATGGCTTCACTGCCACATCCCTCCAAGAGAAGCGATTTGTGTGTGTCCTGCAGGTCACACACATCCTTCCCAGAGCTTGTGGTGGGTACCATAAGCTTTATAGATGGGCAGAACTTTCTCAGGCTGGCTCTAGTGTTTTTCCAGCCCCAGCTGCAGACCCTGCTGTAGCCAGAGTGCTGCCCTCCAGCAGCACTTCCCATTATCCTTGTGCCTCCCATTGTCCTGAGATGATGTTCAGTAATTCTGCCTCGACTCATTAGGTGTTCCTAAATGTGAGATGAGGTTCACAGGAGAACAAGTTCAGACTTTAGTTACCGAGATTAAAGCATGAAGAACTTGATGCTTTTGCTGTAAACTCATAAACAAGCAATTATAAGAACAATCAGTCCTAGCTAATTGGGGTTTTTAGTTATTTTGCTCCATCTTCTCCAATTCAAGGCCTTCTGATTTGTGCTGTGGGCTGAAGAGGTTTTCACATGCTGCTTACCCTTGGCACAGAGCCTGGGAGCGGAGGCATTTTATTCTTCAGTGTCGTGTCTGGAGTTGAGAATGGAGTTCACATCTCCTGCCTGTAATTGTCTTTTAAATTGCTTCTGCCCTGATTTGACTGAGATGGCTTAATAGATATTCCTGAGCTCTTGATAGAGTAACAGTTGTTTTTGGTACCATATGGCAGGAAAGAAGAAGAGGTTCATTATAAATGCTTTTTGTGAAACCTGGGAAGTGCCAGGCATTAATCACCAAAGCTCTGTGGAGAGAGCCTGGGACACCTTTTGGTCCATTACCAACACAATTAACAAGGTGCTTTATGTGGATGTGTCTGTATGAGCAAACACACCCATCCCAGAGCCTATGCTGGGACCTTGTGTGCTGCTAACTCCCTAATCAGGCAAAAATTGGCATAAAATCTGAGATGATGTGTGCTGAAGGGCTTGGCTGGAAACACGAGGGCTGAGGGATGGCTGTTGTGGCTGTGTCAGGGGAGACTGGCCAGAGATGGCCTTGGAAGCCTCATTATCTCCCAAGAGCTCAGAGAGAATCTGGTGGGATAGCAGATAGGATGTGAACAGCAGGAACAGGGTGTTCATCCCTGCTGAGCTTGGGGACAGGACTGGCTGAGCTGTGTGTGTTACTGTGCTCCTGCCTGGAAGTATGATTCCACGTGAAGTTATTTTTACAGTGGGAACAGTGCACAAAGGGTCACAGGACATTATATCCAGCTTTGTTAAGCCAGTCTTGGTCTAATGATAGCAGTCATTGGCCTCCTCCCAAAACCATGGTGATCATCACAGAGGAATCCCTTACCCCAGGCTAACCTTAGCAGACCTTTACTTCCAAGGACAAGTGAAGTTTAAGTGCCAGGTGAAGTCAAGTCTTGGTACCCACTGCACCCTGAGGGAGTTTCCCAAGGCCTGCTGTGACATCTGGGTGCTGTGGAGGACCAGGGGCTGGCACAGAGCTTCTGACTGCTCTGGTTTAGCCAGGCCCTGCCTGCAGGGCAAGACTGACTTTCTGTCAGGAGCTATCACCCAGCAGGGTGAGAAATGGGGGAGTCCCAGGCTGTCCTGGACAGGGACCCTGCTCAGGGGGCAGTGATGAAGAGTTACAGCCCCAGGTCATGCTGTGTCTCCTCTGAGGGGTGGTTCATGTTGAGGAATCATGAGGAGAGTGAGAGTGGGTGTAACTACTCAGGGTAAACTGTTGAGCCACCTCACCTGTTTAATGAATTTGTTTGAGAATCCTTTTCCAGTTAGAAACCAGAACTAGCAGTAGAGGTAAAATTTAACTCATATCTCTCGTCACATCAGAGGAGGAGAAAGACAAATACGTGTGAGAAAATGCCTTGAGCTTTCATTTAAAGTGACTTTGATTGTTCCATTGAGCTGACATCCCACCCTGATGCATTTCTACACTTGCACATTTGAGTCATTTTATGGCAGTTAGTCAAAACTACCTCTATTACTAATGCTGAGCAGGATGATAAAATCCACGAGAAGCCCTAAGGCTGCTTAGTTTACAGCACAAATTATTACCGAGCTCAGTTTTTATGACCTGTGCTGTTGCCCTGCTTTATTTTCCTGCTCCTTGCTGCTCAATGCAACACAGCTGCCAACTGATGTACACCCCAAATCACAGGAATTTAACATCAATATGCTTATGACAAATATAGCTGGATTCTTGATCTGGAGCCACAGCATCCTAAAGCCTTCTGAAACCAGCTTGGCTTTTGCTGCTGATGCTGCTACAATCACTTCTCTGCTCCCACACCCTCATCCTTGCCCCTCTCTCTTCACCGTCCTCAGCTGGGGGCTGGGAAGAGCAATGGAATCTGAGGAGAGAAACACTGAGTACATGCTCAAAAGCACCATTGCATTTTGTAACTCCTCCTTCTCCTTGAGGAGGTTTGGGGACACATTCAGAACTACAGCCACTCTGAAGGTCCCTTCCACAGTGTGCAGCTGAGCACTTCTGCTCTATGGAAGAGCTCGAGTCTGTCCACAGCTTAACATGAGATTTCATTTTTTGTGCAAGTGTTACAGGTCAGGCTTGTTTCTGTGCTTTGGGGCTTTGTTTCAATGAGGGATATTAAAAGTTAATTCCAGCAGCATCCTGGGAGTGGTTGTTGATGTCTTTTGGAATGACCACAGCCAGATAAGACACTGCAGAGTACTTTTTTTAATGCTTTTGGCACCAGAACCCTGCGAGCTGAACCAATTCCTGTATGATCTGTCCTACAAATCTAATTTGGTTTGTACATTCTTATCTTTGTTATATATCTACGCATATATCAGTGTGATCATTTATATAGAGGAGATCAAGCTTCTATTGCAGCTTTCCTAAAAAAGCTGTGAGCAATTCCTGTGCTCTTCTGGTCAGTCATAAACATTCCAGCTCAAATCCATCTTTGGTCACATCATTAAAGTCCCTTTTAGTGGGTTACAACCTCCAGCTCAGCTGGAGGCAATTATTATCTGATATGTACCCTGAGTAGGACATAATTATACTTGTCACTAAGTGGTACTGTGTAAATTAGTCTTTAATTGCTGCACATCAAATGAGCAGCTACCCAGTCATTTTTCTGTGAGATAAAGAGTTCCAGCATTAGCTTCATCACTGTGGCTTCTGCCTTCACCCAGTTTCTCATTTGTTCTCTTTGGTGCCTAAGATGCAATTTTATGTGATGAGACCTTCTTAACATATTTGGCTTTTGCCTTGTGAACCCTCTTTGGTCTTAAATATGGTGGTAGAGAGTTTAGCATTAAAAACGCAGGGAGTAATAGAGAAGATGTGTCCTTCAAGTACTGCTGTTAATATATAATTATTGCATATCATCTGGGGCCAGAAACCCTTTCCTGGCTGCTATATTGATAAAATGGGGGCCATCTCAGGGGCTGAGGAATGCAACCCTTTAGCATGATTTAGTTGTGCTCTGCTTTGGGTTTTTTTGCCTTAATATGAGATGGATCACTGTGCCTGAACCCCATTACTGTGTGTGAACTTTAACCCTCTTAACCCTTGAGAAGTTGGGAGTTGACAGAGGGGAGGAAAAGTCTGATTGCTGCGGTGCAAAGCTGTTTATCTTATCTGGCAACATCTGGAGAGCAGGCCTTAGACCAGACTGCTTCCCTTGGCTGCATTTCTGTGCACTGGCTGTGTTTGGGATGGATTGACACGTATCCTGCTTGTTTGTGCTGCTGAGCCAGGGCAGGCACACTCATGGTCCATGCACTGCCCTGCTCTCAGCTCCTGGGGAACCTTCCCCAAACCACTCAGAGTGGCAGTTCTGAGCGTTTCTCACCCAAACCAGCTTTGCTTGCTTTCCACAGTAGTGCTGGTGGATCAAGAAGCCATTTCAAGAGGCTTAGTTCTATGGTATTGGGGCAAAATCCAGATGTGGATGGAAACCTGAGGGGAGTATAATTGCTGGAGGAGGTGTTTTGTCCCTGTGCTTCTTTGGCCAAAACATGGGTTCTACTCTGCCCTGTCTTGTGGCACAAAGCAGACAGTGCTGGGTAGTAGGGTAGATGGCTGCTGGAGCCAGGTGTTTGCTTTTTTATGTTTCTGTCCCTCTTTCTCTTGCTGACACCAGATACCCTTTGGCAGAGAGGCCTGGAGGAGCAGCCAGGGCCCGCAGCCAGCCCGGCCTGGGTTTACATTCCAGGCTGTAATTTCTAAAGCAGTTTATGCTGTGAAGTGTGGACAGACTGTTCAGAATAACAGAAGGAACGTTTCCAGTCACAGAAAACCTCAGCACTGTGCTGATGTGAAGCCTTTCCCATCCTCTGCCTCAGTGAGCAGGGTCTGTGGCCAGAGCAAGCCTTCCTGTCCTGGGAAGGGGCTGCTGCCCTGGCCCAGAGCTCAGGCATTAAATTCAAAGAGTTATTCATTCAAAGTTATCTACCAATACCTTGTCATCACAATATAAGTGCAGTCAAAAGCCAGCCTTCCAGATTCCTTGCAGCCTGCGAGCCTCCCATCACAAGGTTTTGATTTGGGTTCTTTATGGTGGTCCTTTCTTCAGAAATTTCTGAGGAAATGCTGCATCAGAAGACCCCAAAAGGCTTTTTCAATTTGTTCTTCTTCACTATCTTTATCCTGCCCTTGTCTTGGCACGAGATTTTCCTGGGATATATGTGCCAGGTCACAGCAGTGAATCCATGGGTGGTGGGTAGCAGGAGCCTTAGCCTTGAGCTGAGCCAGAATTCTGGCTGGGACTGTCTTAAGTAGCACAGGATAGCATAAAAAAATGGACCTGGGTTTCTCTTGGTCTTCTTTGTCACACCTGTGAGCTAATCTGAGGGGCTAGAAACTAAACTGTATATATATTTTTTAAAGTAAGGTGATGTTTTCCAACAGTCCAGGGATTTCAGGAACCAGAATGTTTAAATAAAATCACTTTACATCCGAGATATGATACAAAAACGTGGGAGCTGGAGGCACAATGTCCTGTTTTAAGCTTGATAGGGCAGTGACAAATCTGATTTTAAAAATCCTTGATTTCCATCTCTGTGGAGTCATTATTTCTGCCTTGTGTGTACACTGGAAAACATAGATAGACTCAGACATTTATTTTTCATATATTTGGTTCATTGAAATCTCAGTCGGGGTGCTATTTAAGTGATGAATTTACTGTTATACAACACTGGGGAAATTCAGGGCTGTGGCAAGGACTCTTGTGGTTTAGAGTTCTAGATGTTTACTCTAGACACCCTACCCTTAAATGAGACCTCAGCACCCTGCCTTTAGTACATTCCAGCCCTGAAAATCGTGGCAGGCTGGCCACACAACTGTGCACTGCTAACGAGAAGTCTTGGCAGACTCAGTGCCTTCAATAATGAGCTGCTTCTCTCTGCCCCATGCAAATAAATCAAAATGTGGCTGCTGGTTCCCAGCTCCAATGGCTTTTCCTGCTCACCAGGAGCAGTGAGGCTCTTCTGCCACCTCTGCCTCTTCCAAGGGAGAGATTGCTTTGTTCCATCCAAACCAAACACTTCATTTACCCTGTGGGTGTCGATCCTGCAATCTCCATCCAAAGATGATGTTACTTTTCTCTTTTTTTGACTCCTGTGGGCCAAGATCCCCAGGATACAGTGAAACTTCTGGAACTGTAACAGACATAAATCTCTGTAATTACATAAACCAATTTTCTCAGACTAGCCTTTGAGAGGTTTCTCACTGTCATCCGTGACAAGTAAATCTGTGAGCTCCCTCAGCCTGGTGCCTTTCAAAACCTGCCATGCTCTCCCTTCAGGCTGCTGCCAGGGACTTACTGATGGGTCAACATTTATTAAACACAGACTTCTGTAGCCTGCAGCAGGCAAAATTCATCCTTAAGGCCTGCCTGGAGTTTGGCAGGGCTTTTGGTGGCTGGTTGCATAAGCTAGATTTTACTCAAGGTAATTTTAGTTTCCCCCAAAGAATACTGATGATTTCCTTTCATTCAGGCTTTCTAAATTAGACAGGCATGCAAGGAGTATAATTTCTGTGGGATGGCTGCCACAGGGGCTGGGTGCTGTTTTTTTTTGGTAAATATTTGTCAAATTAAATGCTGCGTTTGCTTCTGCTGGTTTTTGTACCCTTGTTTGTGGTGAAATCCCCAAATACCTGAGCTAATGTGTTTGCTGTCAGGAGTGCCTTTGGGAAAAGTTACCATGAATGATCTGCAGGAAGGAAATGTGTCAATTTGCAAGTGTGAAAATTTTCATCAGAAATCCAGGTTTGTAAGTCTGTTTCATCTGGTTGAAATCTCATCTGACACTGGTGTCCAGTCCAAACTGAGAGACCAAAAAAATCATCATTCTCTGAAGAAAGACCTGCTGGAAATGAATCCAGTTGAGTAAATGATTATGGGGTCTTTTTAAATCACGAGAGGAGAAAAAGGAAAATAGAAGAAATTATTATCTTTGCTTCACTGTGAGACTGCTTCACCTTGCAGATGCTGATTAGTTATGTGGGCATCAAAGGGGGGTGTAAAGTATCTCTCTGGATGCAAAGAAGCGCAGTCAGGCTCAGGAACCAGTTAATAGCATCAAGACAGTACTTTCATGGTTTGTTTCATTATGGCAAATGAGGACCATCTCCACTGCATGAATCCTTGGAACTTGTCACTTCTAATACACTGTTAATACATCAGTTGTCCAGAGCATGAAGGTGATTTCTGTATCCATAGTGGTGCCTGCAAACTGTTCCCATATTTGCCCTTTTTTTCTTCCCCATACTCATTAACTGAGGGGCAAAAAGTGTTGTGGGGCAAATACAGTATGCTGGTAGTTCAATGAGTTTTTGACTTCTGTTTCATAGTGCAGAACAACTGATTGAGGGAAGGCCAGGGGAGGGAAAAGTGTGCCTGTGGCTTTAGTGCTTCAGCATAAAGCACAGCTCCTTTCATCTAGCCAAGGGAAGTAAATCCTACAGCCAGGCAGCTCAGATTATGGTGAGAAATACAGCTGCTGGTTTCTCTTGATGTTTTGAATGTCTCCAGAGTTGATGCAAAACTCATTCACATCATTCCTATGAAACTCATACTCATTCCTGTGAAACTGTTTGATCTGTTTCAACTGGGACCAGCAGAGGAAAAGCTGATCT
Organism: Corvus cornix cornix; assembly: GCF_000738735.6. Classification (NCBI taxonomy): domain Eukaryota; kingdom Metazoa; phylum Chordata; class Aves; order Passeriformes; family Corvidae; genus Corvus; species Corvus cornix. Next base: position 3,415,307 of record NC_046347.1, read on the forward strand.
TTAATAAATAAATAACTGGATAATAAATATTAACAAATAAATACTGGATAAAAGAATATAGATGCCTCTGGTTGTATTTATGTACTGCAGCTTGGGGGACGGTGTGTGTGCTTTCAAGTCCTTCCCATACATGGAGGGAATTATTTTGGAATGACCAAATACCTGGGTTTGGCTGGGGCAGACACAGAATACAGATCCCTGTCTTCCTACCAAAGGTTTCTCCAGTACTTTCTAATCCATGATTTTGGTTTTGGCCACAGGATTTTTCCACTCCCTCTTCAGGTTATGACTTTAACAATTTACCTATTCCCAGCCTGTGGCACTAGACCGAGAGACCAGTGGCACATGCTTTTAGGAAACCTGGCATGAGGTGTGTGCCTGTTGAATATCCCAGGACAGGTCACAGGCACAGTGGTGCAGAGCCCTTTGTTCCAGGTTTAATTTGCTACATTTGCAGGATGTGATTCAGATGCCTTTTGCCTGCTGTCAGCACAGGCTGAGTTTTACCTGCTGAGAGTAACAAGGCCTATGCACTGGTAAAGCTGTGGAATAGCAGGAGTAGGAGTGCTCTTATCCTGCAGGATACCTTCTCCCAGCATTCCCACCCCTGTCAGCGGTCCCACTCCATCAGTTAAAACCGGCCCTCGTGGTGGGGAAAAGCAAAGCCAGGTTCTGCAGTGTGCCATCCTGCTGGCACCAGCAATGCTGGCAGTGGCTTGTGCAAGGGCAGCGTGGTACCCACGTGCCCACATGGTTTGAGCAGCACTCCAGACCACAGCTCCTGGCCGTGCTGAGGATCCTGCTGCTGGAAACCTTCCCTTCCCACAGCAGGAGCATTGGGGCTCTCTGTGCTGAGATTGCTCCTGTGCAGCTGCACCGGGCACTGCACAGGCTGGGGGCAGGGAACGGCACTGGAGGGGGCTCAGGACAGATGTAATCAGGTCCCTGCTGCCCAAGGGACGCCTGGCTCCATCCCTGCTCTCTGCAGCATACACCTAATTCTGCTGGGATGGGGTCTGACTGATGAAGGTGAGGTAGGGACAGCATCTCTTGGTGCCCCTTACTGCTGCCTTTTGATATTCTTATTTTCTGCTGGGTCTGTAGCACGTCCCTGCTCTTTACTGGGAAGCTCAGACTTGCCAGCACCTCAGTGCCAGCAGACCATGCCCCTGAGGGTGGAGGGAACCTGAGTGAGCCCAAACCTCTGCAGAGACACAGGGGTCCTGTTCAGTGTCACCCCATGAAGTCCTGCCCCTCGATTCAGGTCACCTCCTGGGGAGGGGGACTGCCGTATTCGAGCCGGTAAAGATGATTTTTAAATTGCCATAAAAGAGCTGGACACCAGAGGGGCTTTAACCATCCTGACCCTGCAACGTGAGCTGCAAACCAGAGTTTGTTCTTCTTGTTGGGCACGTAGAGATCAGAATTCCTGGATGCAAATCGTGCTGGAGTGCTTTGGATAGCTGCTGCTTCTGGGAGCAAATGATACCGAGACACTGAATTCTTTCGAATGTCCATTCAGCATGACATCAGTGCTGGCTCTAAGATGTCTGTGTGTTCTCTCTCCCACCACTGTCTGCTTTTTCACTCTGCTTTTTGCAGTCCAAAAGCCACTAGAATTGCTGCTGATTGGAATAAACAAAATGCAGAGTCCCATTGGAGACTTAGGATTACTTAGAGGAGAAAAAGAAAAAAGAGAAAGAAAACGAAAGCCTGGAATAAATTTCAGTGCTTGTGGGAGATGAAACCAAGAGCCTTCTCCAGAGCAGGCGCTGTGTGAGTATGGGTTTCTCCCAGTCTCAGTGCTGGGCCAAGCCCTCCTCCTCACACTCTGCAGGGATTTCATTCTGTGCTCTGTCTTGGATAGAGAGAGAGATTAAAATCCCTGGTGACTTCATAAGGTGGAAAAGTGTCCACTTGTGAGAAAGTTTACACTACCAAGCCCTTCTGAAAAGGCCCCATGTTGGATGCCAAGGTAATGTTTCTGTGAAACGTGGCACTGCAGGATGACTCCTAGCTAAAAAATCAGTGATGATAACATCCATTCCTCTTGGGAAGGATACAGATTCCTTTCTTGCCTGCTGTGTATGGTCTTGGTTTCTAAACATCTGTCTACTTAATTTGTTGTCATTGCTGTAGTAGCACCAACAGCCAAAGCGTTTGCTATCCATCCCTTGACACCATGCCTTGAAATGCTAATTTGTTCCTCAGGCCTCAAAAAAGGCAGGACCTGGATGCTTTCCTCATCCCAGTGTCCTGGAGCCAGCTGGTCCTGCTGGCAGCAGGGAGGACTTAATTCCTCCTATGTCTAGTCCAGTGCTGCTGGTGGGTATCTGAGCCTGCTGTCACAGTCCCAGTTTTGCAGGAAGGCTTTTCTCAAAGTTATTATAGGAATTTGACTGATTTGTGATAATCTTTAATGTCACTCTTCATGTAAATGCAGCTGCCCAAGGAAGTGGGAACCAATTCCCTCCCTTTTCATTCGGGCAACGCTGGAAAAAAATTGGAGTTATTTTGCAGTTTGTAAAGAGGTTGACTTCTCAGACTTGGGATGTGCTTCCATATCTTGAGCATGAGATAGCTCTTTCTGCTATCCTTTGAGGCAAACTTGTGCAGGCAAACACCTTGGTTTGATAAGAAGAGCAAAAGGCTGGGAATTAGGCACATCAGTGAATGTGTGTGAGACTGCAAATAAAGAAGCACGCTTGTGGTGATGTACCCAGAATTTTTGCTCAAACTGCAGTGCTGAGGAGGAGGGAGGAGCTGCGTGTATAATGGGACAAACAGTGTTTTCAAAGTGCTTTGGGGGAGAGTGAAAATCTTCAGAGAAATGTGTTTTGCACCCAGCGTGGCTAAGAGATAAAGCACAGATTTCTGTTGTGCTTGTGTGAACAGAAAAGACTCTGTCAGTCCTGCCAGCTCTTAATGTGCCACTATCTAAGTGGCTTCAGATACAACATTGTTATCTAATAAGTGATTTTAAAGTGCTTATTTGAAAGCTCTCCCACCCATGGGAACACCTCCTGTTTCTCCCTATAGTTGCTTCTTTAATTTCTTATGTACTGAATGCTGTGGGGATTCTAACAGAAAACACTAGCAGTCAGGACAGGGGAAAAGAAAAAGGAAAAAGAAAGCTCTCCTCCCTCCTGTGTGATGTCTCCTGCTTTCCTTGCCTGTATCTCTGCCAGAACAGGCAGCATTCATTTCACTCCCAGTGGAACTGGGGCTCTGAGGGATGCATCCATGTGGGCAAGGGCTGGAGGCAGCAGTGCTCAGTCCCACAGGGCAGCAGAAGTCAGCAGGGTGCTCGTGCCCATCTGCAGCAGCCTTTGAACTGCTGCCATATTTATAGCACTTCAAATAACAGTGGTTTGCTGTAGGGCCTCAGAGCACTCAACTGCAGAGTCATACGAAGCTCTTTGATTGTGGTTTGGTCCAGCAAGGTACAATTTTCTGCAGGATAACCACAGGCCTTACAATGCCAATTACACAGATTTTCTGCTGCTGTCACACGGTGACTAACAGCATTCAGGCCCCACTAGCTACAGAGGGTGTGGGAGCTCCTGCCGTGCTGGTCTGCAGAGCCAGCCACATCTTCTGTGCCCCCTGTGCCATCCACAAAATTATGAACCAAATGGAAGGATCAGATGTGTTGATCTCTAACTCCAGTGTGATGCAGCTCTGTCCCAGAGCTCTGTGTGGGGATTCCCATTAGGTCTAGCCCCTACTGAGAGGGAAATCCCCCCAGGATGGAGAGGCATGTGGAGGCTGTAGGAGGAGATGGACACTGACATCACCTGCTTGAAGCTGGGATGGGGTCTCTGGCTGTTAAGAGACTGAGCTTCTGGGCCATGCTGGATCTGTCACTGGGCAGTCTTTACATCCATTTGTGCATTATAGGTGTAATAAACTGCTTGCAGGTGCTGCTTTCCCCCCTTGGTGTGTGCTGAACCCAGCCCTTGTTCCCGTCTTGCTCGAGCTGGGTTTGCTGGTTGCAATGTGCTCCTGACAAACTGCTGCTGTTGAGGTTTTTCCAATGAACTGGGTGCAGAGAAAATAGAAATTCGCTGTAACCCAATACATCTTTCTGTTTCAGGAGTGATGAAGGGCAAATTGTTCCTCCCTGTGGGGGTTTTAAGTGCTGTTATTACCAGGCTCTTGTGCTCCCCTGGCTTGGCTGAGCTGGTTTGGCACAGGAGGTGCTTAGAGGCTGTGGAGGTGATGCTAAGCAGATGTGATATAGACCTCTGGGAAAGTCTCGGAAAATTCCTTGGATGAAAATCAATGCTAGTGGGTTTTGATTGTCTCCAGTGACCCTTTACCCAAAGAATACACTTATTCTTTCCAGGCTTGTAAGACAGCTCTGTTATCTCTGTGGCTGATCCACCAGGAATGTTAACACAGTGGGTTAGGAGGAATATGGTGCTTTTGCTCATGTGCACAGCCATGAACACCCCACTCACCTGCCTCTGTCCAGCACAAAAAGACTGTCCAGTTGCTCTTCCAAACACTTCCATGCTGACATGACCACATTCATATGCCCACAGCTCTGCATCTGCTCTCCCACATGGTTACTCTGCTGTCCACAGACAGTTTTGGGTTCCCCCTCAGCGGGCATTGTGAGCCCTTTCACCCTACACATGCCAAGCCCTGAATGAGAACTCCACATTCACAAGGAGTAAATAAATAAATAAATAGAAGGGAGACAGAGAAACCTTCACAGGAGTGGAGCTGCCTTGGATGGTGCCAGAACAATCCTGTTCCGCATCCCCGGCCAAACTTCGCTCTAAAGAAATGTCTGCCATTTGATTCAGCACGGGTGTATTTTTCTTCCATTTAAGAGAGCACCCTTATAAACATCACTTCAGCTCAGGAGAGTCGTGCCAAGGATAACTCAGCGCTGTCGGGAGCGGCGGAGGGCTGAGCAGCGTTCCCATTTCAGCAGCGTTCCCATTTCAGCAGCGTTCCCATTTCAGCAGCGTTCCCACTTCAGCAGCGTTCCCATTTCAGCAGCGTTCCCGTTTCAGCAGCGTTCCCATTTCAGCAGCGTTCCCACTTCAGCAGCGTTCCCATTTCAGCAGCGTTCCCACTTCAGCAGCGTTCCCATTTCAGCTCAGGACAGGCTTTTCCTTAGCCTCTCCCAGCCCCACAGCCAGGAGAAGGCAAATCTCTGGGGGCTGAAGCTGTCATGCACTTTGCCAGGTGGGTGATTTCAGCTCATGTGGCCTCAGGCAGAGGTCTCAGGTCTCCCTGCTTGCACCCAAATGTTTCTTTCTCCCTTTCCCTACCAACCTGGCAGATCCTTTCTCTTCTTGGAAATAAGGAAAACACAGAGCTGTGTGTTAGTTTATCCCAAAGAGAAGATGCAAGAGGTATAGGGCATACTGTTGTTTCATGCATTGATCTCAAAGGACTCCAGGAAGGGAAACAAACGTTGTGAGCTTTTCTTTGTCGATAGGGATGTGGCAGTACTGGGTTCAAGGTCCAGACCTGGGGGTGGAGCTCACCTTCCCTCAGGAGAGGCAGAGGGGACACCCTGCCACAGAGCTCCTCCTGTTTGGAGCTAAGCAGTTGGACATTCTGGAGGAGTTTGCCAACCCCCAGGAGACACATCCACAGCCCTTCTCCATCCTGGTCTGGCAGACTCTTACCCCGAAACTCCTTCCCTCTGTGCACACCAACTTGTTGCTCTGTTTCTCAGCTGTGTGGGGAGATTTGGTCTCTCTGAGGTTCCCAGGTATTCTGCCATTTGCTGACCGTCAGCACAGCACACCCAGGAGCTCACAGGCTTGTGTGGAGAAGCCCCAGGAAGCCAATTTCCATGGTTTCTAAATTCTACAAAGCCAGTTTTCAGGTGCAGTTTGCTGGCTGGGCTGTGGGCAGCTGCAGTGGGTGTCAGTGCGGATCTGAGCAGTGCTGTGCATAACTCAAGCTCCCAAAGCTGCAAATTCAGCAGCTTCTCTAAGGAGAAACAACTGCACTTAACTAATCCTGGGGTCATCTGACAGAAGCTTGCTTTCCTGACTTATGCCTTTCCTGCAAACTGATAGCTGATCCCTTCGGGCAGCATTTTTTCATGTCACTGATGGATTTACCTGACCAGTCAGAGAAGCTCTAAATATGCCAGTGCAGCTCTTCCATAAGCACATATCCAGAGGTATCCATTCTTTTCACAGTGGGGCAGAAAGGCTGCTCTATTACTCAATGGCAAAAAGGAAAAAAAAAAAAAGGGAAGATTTTTTGCTGCAATGACTCTGGATGCAGCTGCATAACTGGGCTCAGGAAGGGCAGAGCCATCTCACAGAGGTGGTAACAGGCACAGGGTGAGGTTCTGCTGCAGAGACATGTCCTGTTCCTTCCTTGCTCAGGAACACGGATGGTGGATGCTGTCTAGGTGTGGACACCTAGCACAGCACCAGCTTTGTACAGGATTAAAGCTTCTCTCTAGTAAATACCTTTGCTTTTTTACCATTAGCAGCTGAAATTTGCTGTTTGTGTCACGCTGCTTTTGAAGTCACTGGTTACATTTGTGCCCCACTGTACTGAGCATCTGCACAGGCTTTGAAAGAGGTACTCGATGTCCTGGGGAGTTTGTATCCTAAATGGAGGAGAGGGACAAAGCTGGAGGAAGGAAAAGGCAGGTTAGTGGTGAGAATCTCAAACACAGAAGAATTAATTGACTGGCCTGGGTTCACATGAAAGTGTGTGTTGGAGCCAGTTTCACCAAAATTTCTTCAGTTCCAGCCAAGTGTCTTCAGCACATCTCCATTGCTCCCCTCCATACCATGGGGACATGAATTTCCTCATGTGGGAAGGGTACAATAACCAATTCCTGCTCCTGGGAAGGGTGTTTTGTTCTTCAGGCGTTGGGATATAGGCTGGGCTTTTGCTTTTCATCACATTTAAGAAGGTTTTTTCCTCCAAGGAAATGTTTAAAGCAGGTATTTGTGATCCTTAAACTATGCAAGATCATCCTCAACCAATGCACACCTGGGTTTAAGAGCCTTTGGGTTTCTCTTTTTGGTGAAGGATTTTAATATTCTGGCGTTCCTGTAGAACGGGAGAAAGAGCTTTTAGGTCTCTGCTGGCTGAGCACAGCTGCTCCATGCACTGTAGTCATTTTTCTCTTTAAGCTGGACAGGGAATCTGAGGCTGGGAGCTCCATGGGTGGGATGGAGCCCTCTCCCAGCTTGGCATGGATGTGCCCAACCTCCCTGGGCAAGACAACCATAAAGAACAACTTCATTGGGGTCTGCATGAGTGTCCAAAATCCTGCTGGTGCTGGTTGTTTTCTCTTGGAGGTAATTACGTTTCAGCTCCACCCACTGATCAGGGATAGCAGAAATTAAAGCTCATTCCTTGCTGCAGTGCAGGAGTGTGGCAGCGTTGGGTGTTTGCCTCAGGGTTTGTTCTGGTGCAGGTTGGCCCAACAGCAGATCTTTTCAGACACAGGTTTCAAAGCAAGGAAGAAGTTTTAGGCAGCAGAAAGCAAATCAAGCCCCAGCAGCTTACAGGGATGTTTTCTTCCTTAATTAGCTAAACTAAATCTTAATCAACCCACCAGTTAGCTTGATAAATGCCCGAAGGGAAACTGCTTTTTCTATTTTTGGTCCATCACAAAGAAGCTGGGGATGATGGTCTAATGAAGCCAGATGGCCAAAGCTGCTGTACTGAAACCCAGCCATGGAGGAGGAGGAGGCTGGAACAGCACAGGCTGCCCTTAAAGAGAGGAAATTTACCATTCTCTGATATTCCGAGGACTGGGAAACTTTGGAAATTCCACCTTAGATCACATGGTTTTACTCAGCTTCTGGTGTGGTGGGATAGGTCTCACTTTTGAATACTCTAAGTCCTAGTAAATGGAGCACCTTGTCATTCATGGGATCATTTGATATCTTGACTGTTACTAATGTGGGCAGCTGAAATGCAGGTTTCCTGGAGTCAGAGGGTCAAAAATGTCTGGGGTGTTCCTGATTTTGAGTTTGGGTTGGTTTTTTTCTTTCCTGTCAACTGGTACAACTGCATTGACTCCAGTGGAAACAAACCTACTTTTATTGCTTAGAGACTTGTGGCTTTTCCTTGGAAAGCTTAATTTGCATGAAATAAGAACTTAATAGCCTCGGTTGAAAACATAGGATAGGCAGGCTCTGTGCAAAATTAAACATGTATTTCTTCCAGAAATCTCAGCCTGAACGTGTCAGTCCTGGGCTCCCTGCTTGGTTTGGCCCATATTCCTCACATTCAGGCTTTCTTTTCCTTGGGCTACCTGCACATTCCAGCCAATGCCAGGTGGGCCCCACCTGCTGCTCTGCTCCTGCCTTGCTCCTCTCCAGGTTTTGCCAAGTGTTGCCAAACTACCTGAGTATTTTTTCCTCACTAGATTTCAGTGGAGATGCTGCTCTCAGGGGGTGGGATCCAGCATCTCCCAGGTGGAGTGGCTGGAATGGTGAACCTCTGACCCCCAGGGAGGGGGTCCTGGGAGGGCAGCTGGGTCAGAGGCTGCTGGGGCTGGTGGCACCCTGTGCCTTATGCTCAGAACTGAGCTCTCTACAGCCCCTGTTCTGGATTCTGAAGGAAATTCTCCTCTGAGGATACCAGAGAGGACCAGTGACTCATGGATTCACATAAACATTTTGCAGTTCACATAAACATGGAGCAATTCTGTTTGTGGAACGTTTGCAGTTAATGAATTAATTATGTTACACTCTCCTGTGAGCAGCAAGCCATAAACTAAACTAAGCAATCAGCAGGAGGCTTTGCTGCCTGTGTTTCCTGTTGTGTTTCAAATAAACACAAACACAGAAAAAGCCAAAGTGCACTTCTGCTGCCCAGAATGCTCAGATTTGGGCACCAAATTCAACATGGGAAGTAAAACCTTGGAAAGAGTGTTGCCATTAATTCCCAAAGCATGTGGGTACCTGTTGCCACTGGGGTATGAATGAAACCTCCTTCCTTTTAAGATTTTTTTTCCCCTTTGTGAAAGAGTGATTAAGAATTAGAAATCTTTGTCATAATATTTGATTCTCATGTTCATGGGGCTCAAAGAATTTCCTTACTGATGCTCACACCTCACTCCTGGCATTGCCTTTCTTTCCCATAATGATTAATTTATTTTGAGGATCTATCCATCTGTGGGTGCACCCCTTGTGCTGCCTTCGGCACATCTGAAAAAAAAGTAGGTCTTGGATGTTTTGTGGCTGGAACTGCAGTTGATGCCAATGAATTAACTCTGTTATGGGAGTTGCAGGATGTCTGTGAAAGGGAGATGACAGAATTGGCCAGGGATGGTAGAAACAGTCAGAGCTGGCGTGGCAAATCCTGTCCTGTCTGCTCCTGTGCCTGTGGATGTTCCACTCTATCACTGAGGCAGGTTATTTCACTGATTTTTGTCATATATTTGCTCTTATTGTGCTATTTTATCCTCTTCCTAGACAGCTTTAAACCAGAAAGAGCAGCTACTTGACATGTAATTAAAGCTAATAACAGTTGAAATTATGTATGCTTGAGTGGTTTGGTCTTTGAAACACAAATTGTGATACTTGCACTTTCTCTTTTGGCAAAAACATGTGCTTTCCTCGCAGACAGATGGCTTCACAGGTGATGAATGTTTGGGAAGAGTGGATTGAGCCACAAGCCTTCAGTGTGCATAGAAAACTCTGACTTTTTGACAGGTGGATTCCCTGATCTTTGAGTACATTAGTGGGGTGTTTGTTCCTGGGAAAACAGAATAAAAGTGAGCTTCCTTGTCACTACCAGCAATGGATTTATCTGCTGCTCAGCTTTCACTCACAGATGTGGGATTCTTTTTTTTTTTCTGCAGTGTTTGTCGTGAGTTTTCATTTTTACTGCACTGAAAAATTGGGAGTCAGCAACAAATCACCTGCTTTTGCTCTGCCTCATCCAGCCCATTTTCAAATACTCCTCTACATTCTGGCAGCAATTTACTCTCTGCTGCTGCACTGTCTCCTTGATTACCTTGATTCCACCACACTTCTGATGTGCCTGGATCAGCATCCTCAGCTAAAACTCAGGTCTAAGCAGGCCTTGCAGATAAGGTACTGATTTTGGAGGTGTAAAAGTGGTTAGAATCATTTAGAACTGACACTGTTTTCCAGGATATGGCAGCTTGTGCAGTAAATAGATGGAATAGTTCCCCCCATGCAGAGGTGGGCTGGATCCAGGGGTGCACAGGACAATATTCAGTGTGCCCAGGTGTCACTTTAAAGCAAAGCTGCCAAGCACAAGACAGGGTCTGATACTTTTCTTTCAATGAATTCTTCACTGTTGCACTGGAGACAGCTGGAGTTTGATCTGGAGAAGGAGTAGTGGCTGTGTGGAGGTCTCAGGATTTAATTGTGCATTTAATTGTGCATTGTGCATTTTGGGAAAGAAAAACCCCAGAGCAGTCAGTCTGAGTGTGCTGGGGCAGATCATTTCCGTGGAGACATCCTGTTGTGGCAGCCACAGCAGATGCCAGTGGGGCAGCACTGGTAACAGGAATGTTTTTTCTAGGCAGCTCTGCCAAGGTGTGGATTTGCTCTCCAAGCTCTGCTCAGCCTTTGGCCTCTCCTCTTAATGCCCTGAAGCAAACACTGAATTGAGAAGTTCCTGAGCAAACACCTCAGAGAAATGAAAGATCACCTGACAATCTGGAAATTGTCACCCATGCCACCTCTCACCCCCTGGCCCTGTAAGTAATCACTGAGCTGGTGACCAAGAGCCAAGTGCTCCTTAAATCCCACCTCCTCACCCAGCCAGCCTGGCCGATCTTGAGCTGTAAGTGAAGCAAAATGTGCATAACATTGCCAAGATCCTCTCTGGGAGCTTGTGCTGAGGTTTTTCTGGGTGCTTGGAAGCCAAAGAGCTCCTGGACTGGCTGTGTCCCAGCAGGTGAGGTGGGACAGTCACAGGAGGAGAGAGCCTCAGTCACTGGGCTGCAGGAACAAGGAGAGGACTCAAACTGAGTGTGGGGTTGTTGATGAACTTAAATCAGGCTCCATCAGCAGGTGAGGAGGGAGGTTTGTGCTGTGATTGCTGTGGCACGAGGGAATTGGGCAGGGGGTGGCAGTTTGGTGGGTACCACCCTGTCCAGGCAGGGTTTGGACAGAGGGATGCACAGCTGCTCTCTGCTTTCCTCCTTGGACCACAGGACTTTTGTAAGAGTCCTGTGGTTTGAACAAAATGGAAAAAGGCTTTTTAAAATTAAGTGTAAGCAAACTGATGGGTAAAGCTCCATCCTGGAGTGAGAAATTGTGCTGTTTTGCCTCCTAAAGGCTGAAACGAGACAATTCAGAATTTGGAAAAAGAAGAAATAAAAGAATTTCCAGAAGGGTTCTTAAATTTCTGGGTGGATTTGCGAATAGTTTGGGTAAACATAGACGTCATCCTTTTCTGGCAAAGACCATATCCAGCTGAGAACACTGCCTGGCCCCAGCTGTACTTTGCTGCCTGCTTCAGCCACCAGAGTGGGTACCTGGCCTTTCCCAGCTGTAGGAGCACGGATCCTTGTCCTGGCCCTTTTGGAAAACCCTGGTGTCTTTACAGCTGTACTTTCTATGAGTTTTGAGATATTGTTAATGCTTCCTGGCTTAAATGGGCAAAAAAATTGGTGTTTTGACTTCCACTATCTGGAGTTCAGCTGGTGATTCCAGTCTGTGGGGCACCAAATACCTCAGAGATGGGGGGACTTAAGGACTCAGGATCATAAAAAGCTCCTGGCCTTACCCCACAGGAGAAAACTAACAAATAGAGTCAGGTCTGAGCTATGCAAGCACACAGCCACATGTATACACACTTCCCTTTCACACCAATTCCAGATTTTATTTATGCAAAGGTCTGCTCTTGGGTCTTTGACTGATGATGGGTTTGTGCAAGGAGGAATAAATAGGGCACCATAATTTTACAGCTATCATTAAACACACAATTAATCTATGTCTCGGAGGAGGCAGCTCCTTCTTTGGCTCTCACTGGCTGCTCCTGCTCCCCTGTTAATACTCAGCAGCCTCTCAGGGCTGAGTTGCTGTTTGGTTTCAGGCAGAGAACAGCTCCTTGATGTTTTGTATCTGAGTGTGGCTGATGCCCTGTAAAGTCAGTTTGGGATGCAGGGCTGGGACTGATGCTGCTTGGGAAGTGCTCAGAGCCTTGCTTGTACCTGCAGGCTTGGAATAATATTCCCTTATTGTTGCCTGAGCTGAGTGCTGAAGGATGTGAGTGTTTGAAGGAGCAAAAACCAGCTCCAGCCTGGGGTGGGAAGGGAAAAGCTTGAACGAGACACCTCATTGTTCAGAGATGACCCAGCACTGACAGAAGCATCACCCACAGCCAGTCCCTGACTTTGGGGTGCCTTTTCCCTTGGCTTTGTTGTGCTGATTTGACAAATGCATCAGAAGCCCCTGCTGAGACAGCACAAGCTTCAAATGGGAAAGGAGACTGTGCAGCCCAGGCCTGAGGCTGTGTGTCCTTCCAGGAAAACAGAGAATCCCAGCTCCTTTCCCTGGACATCTGGCATGGCCTCATGCCCTCAACACACTGCTCACACTGCTTTCAGGGTGCTCCCTGCACTGACAGAGCCATGAAAGGTGTTTTGCAACTCTTTTCTGTGAGATGGAGTGCTTGGGGAGGGTTTGGAGAAGAGAATCAGAGCAGAGCTGCCAAGGTTCAAGGGGTCAGACTGAATAATTGAAGGCAGATGTGCTCCAATATCTCTCAGAAGCTTCTGCACTGTCCGCATTGGTGTGTGACGCCTGGATGAGTTGAGATTTGCAACCTCCCTTTCATTCTGACCGTCTGATTTTAGGCAAGATGGACTGTGCTTTCTAAAGGCTCAGGCTGCAGTAGCTTTCCTTCATAACCATGGGAACTGCTCATCCTGAGCTTGTCTGGTTCTTCCTGAGCAAGGAGAAGCTAAAATTGCCATTTGAAAGGAGAAAAAGGAGGCTAAACTTTATATTCTGACTCATGATAAACACCCGACTCTATAAGTAGAAAATGGGTTCAGGAATTTAGATTGGATATTAGGAAAAATTCTTCCATGAAGGGGTGGTCAGGCATTTGAACAGGCTGCCCAAGGAAGTGTGGGATCACCATCCCTGAAGTGTTCAAAATGTGTGTGTTTGTGGCACTGGGGGACATGTGGTGAATGAGGTGATGCTGGGTAATGGTTGGACTCAGTCTTGAAGGTCTCTTCCAACCTTTATGATTCCATAACAAAGCTTCTCACCCCCATCCATGGGCTCTGCTGCATGCAGATGTTGCCCTGTCCCCATGAGCAATGACTGTTTAAACACCTTGAAGGGGAATAGACGGTTAAATCCTGAATTCAGGCTCGGTCTAAGCAAACAGAGCTCACTGCCAAACGGATTTCACACTGCAGTTCTGAGTTCACTGCTCAGCATTCATTTGGTTCTAATTCTGTACCTTGGTTAGGGTTGTGTTGGCATTGCATCCTCATATCCCTGCTAATGAGGTAGCAGGACTGATGCAAGCAGAGGACTCCTGTATGGATGTTGGCAGCACCCCAGGGAAGGTACTTTTAGACTCACTGGGGAAGTGCCAGACATCAGGGATTATATATTTGCACTAATGATGCCTCATCATTGGTGAGAGCCAGGACAGGCAGCGAGTTGGAGAACTCAAGACTCAGTTTGTAGCAGAAAGGCCAAGTCACCTCCAGTGAAGGGAACAAGTTGTCTCCCTAACTGAGAACCAGCTCTTTTATAATTGGGAGTATTAAGTACTTCAGAGAACATTGCTTTGCCCGGGGAAAATCACATCTCCTCAACCCCCTCCTCTCCCTCTGTCCTCTCCTCCTGGACTCGGTAGTGGAGGTCTGGTGCTTCAGGCTGGATGTTGCTGTTATCCAGTGGATGCCCTGAGGACAGCAACATCAGAGGTTCCCAATTCCTCCTTGGAGGAGGGCAGAGGGTGGATATGCTTGTCCAGGACAGATGATGCTGCTCCACATGGGTGTTTGGGGTCAGTGCAGTAGGGGATGCTGAGTGTTCCCTGCCTGTGGCACTGTCATGGGAAGCGTGTGCTGCTGACACAGACCGTGGTGTAACTCCACTGCACACACCTGTGTGACTGGAGAGTCCAGCCCAGTGCACACACACAGGAGTGCAGAATAAATGTGAGTATGACCCAAACAGGGAAAAGCAACCCTGGATATGCCTCATCCACATTGTCCAGTCCTACCCCAAATGCAAACTGCATAGTGTGTCACAAACATCAGCTGCTTTTTTCTTTATTTCACTGTTTTCAGTCCTCGTACAACTACAAATTTAGCACTACTGCTGAAGAAAAAAAAAGAGCAAACTACAGCCATTCATGGGGTAACATAATTTTAAATGTTGTGAGACAGCTGATACTATTAAAAATCATGGCCCTGTTATAGGCTTTCATTATTGATGGCTACTTGAGGAGACATACACTATAAAATATAAAGATAAAAAGTGAAAGGCTATTTAGATAGATGTTCAGCTGAGTGCCTCTAGCATCAAATCAGTGGCACTGGAGAAATGAGAACAGACACACGGCACAGCCTCTGGACTAAATGTGTGCACATTCTGGGTCTGCCAAGGCTTCGCCTGTACAACGTACACTTTAAATCAAAGCAACACTGAAGTCAATATTGATTGTTCTTGGAGATATATTTTACCTTCAGGCACTGCTGTTTCCCAAAGGAGCGTGAGCAAGGACGTAAGTCTCTGTGCAGTGCTGGCTGCTCGTGGACAGGGATCTCCCTGAAATCCTCTGGAAACGATTCCTCCTCTGGAAGTACCCGCTGCTGCTGCTGAGGGACCTCTGCCTGTTCTTCAGGTACTCCCGGTAGTTTTTGGTGAGCAGGGTGTAGAGGAAGGGGTTGATGCAGCTGTTGCTGTAGGTCAGGCAGGTTGTCAAGTAATTAATGTTCTTCATCACCTTGGGAGATAAAGGGAAGGATTCGTAATACTGGAAGAGGAGCTGCCATATCCAGAAAGGCAAGAAGCAAGCCCAGAAGACCAGCACTATGGTGAAGATTAAATAGAGCACCTTCTGGTTGGGCAGCCGCTTGGTCTGCTTGAAGGATGCAGTCTGTGACACCCAGTAAATCTTAGCCAGGCGGATATAAAGGTAGCCAATGATCACCCCCGGGCCCACGATGCTGGTGCCAAAAAGGATGGTGAGATAGACTTTGTAGGACAGCTTGCTCCAGGTGGGCAGGCAGATGCTTTTGTTGTCCCTTTGCACCAGCTGGATCATGATGAGCATGGGGAGGGTGAGCAGCAGTGACACCAGCCAGATCACCACAGCAATGGCCTTGCGGTAGCTCTTGGACCTCTTCACCGTGTCCAGGGGCTTCAGCACAGCAAAGTAGCGCTCCGTGCTCATGACTGTGAGGGTGAAGATGCTGGCGTGCATGGTGAGGAAGTCCAGGCTGAACAGGACACGACAGCCAACGTCCCCAAAGTACCACTTCTGAATGAAGTAGGTGCCGACGATGAAGGGGATGGTGAGGAGGTAGAGCAGGTCGGCCAGCGCCAGGTTGATGATGTAGATGTACATGGAGGCAGAGGAGCGCAGGTAGTGGCACATCACCAGCAGGGTGTAGACGTTGCCTGTCACCCCAACCACGCACATGAGGGAGAGGATGGTCCCGATGGTGCAGATGGCAATCATGTCCTCCGTGGAACCGGCGGCCCACGCACCGTCCCCGGTGGCATTGGCAGAGGTGTTGGGCCTGATTCTGAACAGGTTGTCCTCACTTGTGTCTGTCACCATGTAGGGGGTGGCAGAGAAGTGGCTCTCCAGCTCGTCAGTTAGGGACATCCTCCTGGGCTTAAATGCCAGAGGCTTTGCTCATGTCACAGGGGTCCAAGGGGCTTCTTTCTGCTCTGAGAAGTGTGGCTGCTGGGAGATGTTGAACCATTTCTTAGCAGGGTCTCATCCAAGGACCATCTGCATTCTCCACTAGAGAAAAGACATCAAAACCAACATATTAGAAATATGCCAGAGCAACACAAAAGATCATGTAGAAGTTACCTGTCCCTGAGCATGCATCTGCACTGTCTGAATGTACCAAAGGTCTTTGGCACTGAGGCCACTCATGTAGGGCTTGTGCTCTCATTACAAGAGCCCAGCTGTGAGGTGTGTCCATGGAAAAGAGACAAAAAAGGTTGTGTGGATCACTGGAACCACTTACTGCAGTCCTTAATTTGGGGTTGGAGTAAAAAACCATCCTTCCTAAATTAATAACAATGATTTACAGAGCTATCAGCATGATTGCTTAGGCCTCTTTGCTACATTCTTCACTCTGAAGGAGCGGAAGACCCCTAAAAAGGGAAAACAAACTTTAGATTTATCATTTGCAGCCAAATTGTCTGTTCTGTGTTAGTGGTGCACTCCAAGTCCTGTCCAGCATTCCTGCAGTGTTTTCACAGAGCAGCTTCCTTTGAATGAGAAGCTCCTCCTCTGTCCTGCAGTTTCAAGCAGTATTTGAGTGATGGAGGAAAAGGTGCTTTATACAGCAAAGGTTTCCCTGTGGGATTTCTGTGTCTGTAAGCACAGGGCTTTTCATGCTCTCTGTCCAGTGTGACACCAGAGATTTCCGTGTGCCTGTAAAACAGATCTATTTCAGCCAGAGCTGGGTGTGACCCTGCCTGAACAGCCTTGAGGTGTGAGGTTGCTCTGCAACGTGCGAGGCAGCTCTGGTTGTGAGAGCCTCTGCTTAGCTCAGACTCAGCGGTGCACAGATCAGGGCTCTGTTGCTTTGAATTCATTCTAGGCATAGGGAAAAGGAGAGCAAACCTACCTCAGGGAAATGCTGAAGAAGTAGCTAAAATGCCCAGATTTTAAGGCATACCAAAAGCCCGTGCCATCCTAAAGGTCACTGCATACAGAAGTGCATTTGCACTGTGTGTTTCACAGCACTCAGACTGTCTCTTTTTCTTTGGGAAATGCTGAGGGGGAGGGGTGCTGGCAAAGATTCCCCTCTGCCTTGTTCCACTGGGCAGGTTGGATTTGTTTTATCCTGGGAATTTGCAGCTTTTCCCAGTGAGTTAGGTGTCCCTTTGTCTCCTCACCAGCTCTGACTTCTTTGCCTCTTTCCTCCCACTATCTTCTTGGCAGGAGGATTACAGTCCCAGGCCCTCTCCTGCTGCCCTTGTGTCACCCTGACAGTGACCTCTGTGGCACTTGAGGATGGACAATTTTCATCCTCTCCGTGACTTGCCCTCACCTTCTTCCCATTCCCACCTGCTGAGGATGACGGGTGCTACAGAGATCTCATAAAAAACTCTGTATAAGAGAGGACAATCCAGTACAGAGGGAGATTTCCCCTCACTTAGCAGTTGGGATAGAAGCACAAAACAAAGAGAAACACACAGAGCCCGTCTCCCACCCCAGTCCCTTGACTACAGGCATCCAAGTGGGAGAGATGAGGAGTGGTCAGTGCTCCTTCAGGACAGTGCTGCTCTGGGCTGGTTCCCAGCAGCTTCACCAGCATCAAGATCCACTTCCTGGACCTTGCAACCCCAAATCTTCCTCGTCCTGCTCCTGCTGTGCTGTGCAGTGCCCTCCTGCTGTAGGGCAGGTGTAGCCAGTCTGTCCTGCTCCCTTGCTGTCCCCTTTATCGATGTTGGTGTCTGAGCTGTGCTGGTAGTGAAGGTGTCTCTCACGAAGGAGACACAGCTGCTCCCGGAGTTGTGGCTGCTCCTCTGCCTCACAATCAGCAGCACCCTCGGTCAGAAATGATCAGCTCTGCATGGGATGCTCCAGCTGAGCCCGGAGCTGGTCCCACACGCAGCTGTCGGCTCAGTGTCAGTGATAGCTCATTTTCAGGAGCGTATTTCCATGGCTCAGGTGCTGCCTCCTTGCACCTGCCTCACTTGGTGTCCCAGGGACTTGTAGCAGATTTGTGCCGTGCTGGTGCCTGTCTGTACAGTTCCCTGGAGTGACAGCTCCTGCTGGAGAGAGCGGAGCCCACTGCATCTCCCTGCTCTGCTCCTCTTCTGCTGAACCTGCCTTTTGCTCCATTCATAAAATTCCTACAGCACCGATTCCATTCAGACACTTCACCCATCTCCAGACAGAGCTAGAGGAGAAAAATTAAGCCAAATAGGGAACCCTTGCATCATTTTAAAGTTCCCATCACTGCTGCACTCGTACACAAACACACACTCACCCACATGCACACACAATAGAGAGCTTGTTATTCCAAGCAGCCATTCAAGCACCTCACGGTCCAGGCGATTTCCCCAGCCAATCTTGCCTTTCCCTCTATGATATCATCCCACAGGAGTACCACGCGTATTCACAGCCGTAAACAGAAATTAATTTCTCCTGCTCAAACCTTGCTTTTAAATCCGGCAGATGAAGTTTCCTATGAGAAAGAAAATTTTAAAAATCGATCTACTAGCATCAAAGCTGAAACTTAAAGAAAGAAAAACAGAAAAAGAGGAAAAAAAGAAAGGAGAGAATCCTTCTTCATGGGCAGAGAGTGAGAGATCCCGGTGCTCTGTCGCATCTGGAGTGGCAGGGGCAGGAAGGGAGCGTGCTGCCAAGCCAAGTATGTTTGAAATCTGGGCGCTCTTAATACTCACATTCCCCTCCCTCCACTCGTGCCGGCTATTTTTGCTCCCCGGTGACGTTAGGCATAGCGTGGCTTTGACTGCAGCCAGTGAAGAGCTGTTTAAAGAAGCAGGGTTTGATAACCATGGCTTGTTCAGCTGCCTCCCCCTGCCTGGATGGGGGTGAGAGAGGTTCAGGTTGTTTCATCCCAGGACTGGTGAAAGGCAAAGTACCCTCCGTACACTGCACGGGAGAGGGCAAATTTCCTAAATTCCTAACACTGCCTGAGCAAAACCAGCACAGCTGGGGAAAGAGAGTGGGCCAGGGAGGGTTAAAATCCTGCGGGAGGGTCAAATTCCTGCAGGAGGGTGGGCTGCCCAGGGAAACAGCAGAGCTCCTTGATTTGGAGATCAATTCCAAAGCGAAGCTGAAGTTTATTTGGATTGGATGGCGTATGAAGAGATGAATCTGTGTGGTGGTATCACACACCACAGCATCTGAGACAGTGCAGGCTGGCGGTAACGAAATATTACCTGAGTTGTTTG
This sequence comes from Corvus cornix cornix, assembly GCF_000738735.6. NCBI lineage: Eukaryota > Metazoa > Chordata > Aves > Passeriformes > Corvidae > Corvus > Corvus cornix. The sequence goes on from NC_046347.1 coordinate 3,434,398, forward strand.
GGGTTTGGATCCATCCTGCATTGCTGTTACTGAGTGCTGCTCCCTCCTCTGCCTCTTTCTCTGGATATTTGTATCACTGCTTCCATGTTCTCAACCTTCCACACTCCTCATTCTGGGTGCCTTGAGGGGCATCTTGTGTCTAAGGTCTTGTTCTCCTGCAGTGGGACCCCAGTTTGGCTCCAGCTGCCCAGGGTGGCTGTGGTAGCACCAGGACACCTCGGTGAGCGCTGGCTGTGCCTGTCCCCACAGTGGGGCAGCTGGTGGGAAAAGCAGGGCCCTGCTCAGGGACAGGCTTTTGAGTGGGGTGAGGGCTTTGCTTAAGAGCAAATCCATGTGGAAGCTGGATTTTACAGTAAAAATAGATCTTATGTTAGCAAGGGCTGGCTGAGAAACCCCAGCCTGAGCACTCTCAAATGTACACGTTTTGCTCTAACACTGCATCTCGTGTTTGGCCCCTAGAAATCTTTGGGAAAGTGTGGCATGGGAGCTGCTTCTCAGGCTGTCTCCTGAGGAAGATCCAACTTCCCATTGCCTGTGTGACCCCGGAGAGCAGAACAGTTCCTGGGTGAGCACTGAGAGTGAAGCCATTGGCAAAGTGCTTTATTTGCCCCCACAGGGAGTGAGAAGGTCATGGATGTGGCAGTGTCCTCCTCCCAGGCAGAGCAGGGACAACCTGCTGCTGGCTTGAATCCCTTTCCTACTGCCTGCATGTGGCCCAAAGGGCTGGGGCTTGCAGGGATGCTGACGTGGGTACCTCTGCTCAACACCTCCAGCATGTGGCAGGTGTGTGCAGGTCTGTCTCCAGGCATTTACACTGGAGCTGCCACACTCCTGTCACTCCTCTGTCCCCAAAGGGCAACTCGGGTTGGTGTTGACCCATCCCAGGAAAAGGAAGGAGTAGTGGGATGGAGGAAGGGTAATCCATCTGGGTAATCCATCAGTTTTCTGGGTCTGTGGATTCCAACTTGATACTTCCTTTGGTGGCACTTAATCCTTTCAAAAAACGTGAAACGTGAAAGTGGTGATTTCATTTATCAGGAAATCTCGGTGCCCACGGGGCTGCCATTAGGGGAAGCTGGGCTCCCATCTGTCTGTGTCCTGCTGCAGCCATTAGAGGAGGTGTCTGGCCAGGGGCAGTGTGGACAGTGTCAGGTTCACAGCCCTGGCTCAGAGGGCTGCTGGTGGTCGTAGTTCTGCTGCTTCTGTTCCTCTTACTTCCTCATCTTTAAAGCAGGGATCTCTGTACTCACTCGTCTCTCAGTGCTCTGAGTTTCAGGGGTTTTAACATTTGTCTGATGCTGTCAGAGCTACAGAGACAGGGGTGGCAGTCCCAGTGATCTTGTGTAACAGGAGTAGGAGCTGCACAGTCAGTGCTGGGTGAAGATAGGAGTCCTCTAAAATGTGAAACAGGTCTGCTTAATAATTCAGACAACATCCACTGCTACAGGGCTGGAGTTCTGCACAGGAGCCTTCTGAAGTTACTGCACAGGCAATAACCATAATTATTCTATTAAATACAGGGCAAAAGAGACTCTTTCTCTCCTTTGATGTGAGGACTGATGCCAGTGCTATGGGAATTTAATTGTGTTTCGTTATTCATTCAAACCTCATGGAAACAGTAAAATTCCTGGTGTGTCAAACTGAGCTGTGCCCCACCAGCTGTGCCCCCATCAGCTGCCTGCTGCCTTCCCAGGTCTCTGCAGGGCCCTTTGGCATATTCCACTTTTACTGGGGCAGTTTTGTGTCCACATTTGCCAGCAGCCAAGGGCTTCCTTCTGCCCCAAGCTGGACATATAAGTTTGTCTAGGTACCACATTTTAAAAATCTACTAAGTGCTGCTCCCTCCTTCTACAGAAAAATGTGTACAGATGCAGCCAGAATTGATAAAAGAATCTCATGAATGTGTCTGCATTCTTGGTCTGGGTCAGGTCTAGAAACATGTGCAGGCTCGGGATAAGATGTGATTCCTGTTTGCCTGACTTGGTTTACTCATCTCCAGGCGCTGTAACACCTACAAAGCAGTCACAGCACAACTTCCGTCTCTGGAGTCTCCACTGCCAATGTTCCCGTGGTCACACAGAAATTCCAATTAGCTCTTGAGAAGCTGCCCTGACTTTGGGATCAGCCCAGAGGAGAACAAGGATTTGCAGCGTCGTGCTGAGCTCAAGTCCTCCTGAAGCTGTGCTGGTGGCCAGGAACACACAGGAATGGCAGCAGCTCCTGAGGAAGAGCATTGGTGAGACCTGGCAGCCCCTGGTCGCCTCTTGTTCCTAGGAAAGTTGCATTTCAATCCCTCTGTTCCAACACTCGTGGTCTTGGACACATGCAAATGTGATATTCAAATTCCCAGCTGGTCCCCAGTTGCTTTCTCCACTCTTCCCACTGTCTGTCCCCACTGGTGAAGGAGCCACCCAAACTCAGCCAACGCATTTGGAGACTTCCCTGAGGGTTTTTTTGCATGTTGGTCTTCTTTCTTCCTGTTTTTTTTTGCAATATGAGACTCCAGTTGTCCTTCTGGAGTTGGTATGGTTTCGCACTTGGATGCTTTGTCTGGAAGTGAAACTCTGGGGGCTGAAATCTCCAGTTTGCTTTCCCTCCTCCAGGATCCCTTACACAGATCTGGGATTTACAGCTGCTCTGCTTTCCCCCTGCACAGTGGGAATTCCATGGACAGTTCAAGGTGTGGTGCTGAAAGGGGATGGAGAGGGTCAGTCCCAGGTTGTTGGTCACCATGTCTGTGGCTTTCCTGGCCCAAGGAGTGTCACTGTCCAGGGCAGGGGATGCAACCCAGATATTCCCACCTCACTGTAGCAGGGATGCTCTGCAGAATCCCACAGATCACCTCTGCTCTTGCACAAGTTACAGTTTCTGGACTCCTATGAGATCCAAATCTTGCTGTAGGGTGTTGGGAAGTGCTCTGGGGTCCATATGAGAGCGTGGTGGGGCACAGGGGGCCAAACTGCACCCCCAGACTGGTGTGGTCAAGGGCTGCTCCCCCTTTGAGGCTGAGGTCCCTGCTTTCCCAGGGAGCTGTGTGAGGGGGCTCATTCCATGCCCATCAGGGATGGGGTGAGTTGGGGTGAGAGGAGGCACTTTGTGAGGCGATGGTGGGACAGGGAGCAGCAAGGCTGAGCTGCCTCAGTGCTCCCCAAGGCCCTGCACAGCTGGGAGTGGGGAGGGACCACAGCTCATTCCTGGGGATGTCCCATCCCACCCAGAGGACTCAGTTGTCCCATCCCACCCAGAGGACTCCAGGCTGGGGTTAGGCCAGATGCTCTTGGCAGACAAACCGTGTTAGGACTGGATGTGATTCCACCTCTGCAGCTGATCTGACTCCAGCCCCGAGCTCTGCACAGCAGGCAGGATGGCATTTGTTTTCCTGTGTGACATGCATGAGTGGGCTCACTTGGCCCCTGTTTGTGCAGCCTCAGCATTTGCAGAGAGGTCTGAGTCTCTGCAGATCTTCTGGTGCCAGCCTTGGGGCCAGGAGCACTTGCAGGGCTGTGCCAGGGACCCCAGGAGTTTGTGTTTTCAGAAACTTTCCCCCAAATGGATTACATTGATGTGCAAACTTTAGAACTCCTTTATTCTGCTCTTTTTTTTTTTCCCCTCCTGACCAATCTCTCAGGTCTTCCACCACCACTAAAAATTCTCACACAACTGCTCCAGTCCTGGATCTGAGATGTCAGGAAAAGACCAAGCATCCAGGAGCTGCTGAGAAGTTTCCCTCACTTCTTCTCCACTGCTGTAGGGCTGTTCTTTGGGGTTTTTGGCAGAGGCCAGAGACAAGGATGCTGAAATCTTTGCTAATGAGCCTGTGCCTTGCACAAGTATAGAGAGCCATGACTAGCAGTGAGTGGTTTTATATCTCCCAGCAGTGATTAACATGTCTGCTTATGGATTTGTCACAGTCAAACACATCCCTAGCCAGGTGCTGCTGTCTGTGGTGGCAGAGTGGGTCCTGCCTGTGATGGCTGTGCTGTCATAAGCCTGGCTTAGCCTCAGGTGGTTTTAGGAGAGGTTTGAGCAGGGCTAAAGCTCTTTTATAGCTGGGTGCTGCTAATTCACGTTTGCTGGTGGCTTTCTGGCAGCCTTTTGCATCCTACAGTGTGGCCAGCGTGGCACAGCTGCCTCATTAAACTTCAAATCAAGCCATGCTGCCAGGTACTCCACAATTTTGCTGGGACAGTTGCCCTCTCAGTCTGCACAGCTCCATTCACTCTTTTATTTGCAAGGTCTGAGATGTGCTGTTTGGTCTTCTTCATCCTTTGACCTCCCCACCTTCTCTTCAGTTCCTGGAAGACCTGCAGTGAATGTAATCATCTGGGGGAAGGCAGGCAGGCTGTGGGAGGCAGAAGAGGTCATTGCTTCCCTCCATCTGCTGAGAAAAGCTTCCCTCTCACAAATGTCTGTTGGGGAACCTCCTCAGGAACAGGATTTGGCCTGGGTCATATGTCACATTTTCCTCTCTGTCAGTTCAAACCTGATCATGTCTTTGGCAATAGTTTGTGAGTGCTGGGATAAGGGTCACAGACAAATGTTACTGAATTTTCTTTATCACAAAGAATTTGAGACCAACAACAACAACAACAACAAATCGCAGCAGAAGTCTCCTGGAAATCCTTCAAATCATCAGGAAAGCCATGGGGAGTACAGACAAACTGAGACACACCTTCCATGGGCCAGAAGCTGATGCTACACTAGAAACAAAAGCCTCTTTGCCGTTATTTTCTATCCCAAATATCCTGAGCAGCTCCATGCTCTGATCAGCCCGGTGCTGGCCACACCATTCCTTTGCAGTTTGGTTCCCTGTCCTCAGCCTCTCCTCATCTCCAGCTGCCCTGTTCTCTCCTGGGACACTGTTCTGTATTTCTCAGTCTGGTTCCTCATAGCTGGGAATTAGAAGATTTAGGAAAGTGCTCTGGGGCCAGAAGACTTACAGGGGAAAAAAATCAGGCTCCCATAATTTCCAGCTAAAGCTCCTGCTGCTGATCCCAGGTGTTTTCTCAGCGTGGAGGGCAGCACACATCCTCATCCCGGCAGCAAAGGTTTCTGCTGGAGCTCTCAAAACCCTCTCACAGGAGACAAGAGGCAAGAGATGAAGTGTGAAAAGTTGTCTGGCAGTGCATAAAGAGCAGCAAATGTCACCGCACTGAGTTGATGCCACTGTGGACCCAGTGGTGGCATTTGCCATCCTGCACACAGTGGGGTAGAGCTGGGAGGAGCTGGGGATGGTGACAGCTGGTGCTGGTGTGGGTCACCCCTCTGGAGCAGCAGGTGATAATTCAAATGCTCCTTTAAAAAGATGCTTTTCTACAGTAAATTGCACTCCCACAGAATACGTGTCCTTGCTTACTCTGATGGGTAATTTCCATTCCCAGTGGTGATGGCTCAGTGCTGACTTCTAGTGCCTGTCTTCACTTCGCTAAGGAGACAGTAAAGGAGACAGTAAAGTGCTTTTTTCCCCCCTTGTGGCAGCGTCACCAAACTGAGCCAGAGTCCTCCTGATGCCGTGTCAGCCTCTCTGGGGCTGCAGCCCCTTTCTGCTCCTCACAGTGTCCCCTCGACTCTTTTAGGGCATCAGAAGCATCCAGCCCCTGCCAGCATGTGGTGCCAGGGACAGTTTGGGGGTCACCAAGCAGGGGCAGGGCTGTGCCCCCCTCCATAAGCTGTACAAAATGGATGTCCCAGGCCATGAGCAGCCCCAGCTGATCCAGCTGTCTGTGCCCTGGCCAGGATTTGTGCCCCGTGGCTCAGTCTGTGGCGTGTGCGGCCATCACAGTCACACAGGAAGGGTCAGGCTGGAAGGGGCCACCGTGGCTCATCTGGTGCCACCTCTGCTCCAGCAGGGCCATCCCAGAGCACAGGGCACAGGACTGTGTCCAGGTTCTGGAATTTCTCTAGTGAGGGAGACTCCACAGCCTCTCTGGGCAATCCAGTGCTCAGTCACTGCACTGGGAATTTCTTCCTCAAGTCCAAGTGAGGTTTCTGCCTGTTCCTCTTGTCCCATTGCTGGAGCCCACAGAGCAGAGCTTGGTCCCTGCTCTGAGCCCTCCCTGCAGACACTGACAGACAGAGATGAGGTCCCCAGGTCCCCTCGGTCTTCTCTTCTCGAGGCTGAGTTGATGGAGGTGTTCCTGCCATCCCATGAGGGTGGTGGCACTGGGTACCAATCTGTGGTTAGAGAGGGCTGCAGGACAGGCTGGGTCACCTGCTGGATGGGTGTTTCGGGTCAGATAAATCCTTGCTTCTCCTCAAAATCCAGCAGCTGAGTCTCTCTCCTCAGGGATTTGCTCATGAACCTCCTGTACCCCGTGCACTGCTGCGAGCTCCCTGCCAAGGCAGGTGGGAACAGCTCTCTGTAGAGGCCTTGAAAAAGAAAGCTTTTGAGCTAAAAGCATAGCCAAAAATGACAGGTGCTAGTTAAAAGACTCAAAAGTATGTGCCAGTTTTTAAATGAAGTATTTTGCCCTCCATGGGTTGCTTCCTGGGATGAAGAACAGGGAGCAGATGCCTCATCTGTGCCAGTCAGACAGTCCCTATCTGCAGGGACATCTGTGTCACCAGCACAAGGTCTGGGCAGCAGCAAAGGACCCTGCAGGGCACAGGGCAGGTAGCTGGGCAGCGTTTGTTCCTCTGTTGGCGCTTTGGATGTAGGAACAGGCTGCAGGATGTTGGCAGAAGCGAGCAGTGGATGCGGCACTTCACCTGTGCCACACTCTCTTGGGGTTTCTTTCATTTCCCTTCTCCCAGGGTGCAGCACTCCCCTGCCCACTGTCCCTTCCCACCATTGTTTGTTCCTGCATTTTGAAAACCCTCCCTGGAGGGATGTGGCCGCTGGCATTCTGTGTCAGAGGGAAATTACCCTGGAAATGGCTCTAATGTAGAATAAGTGGCTTAATTCCCCGGTCCAAAGCCGTGGGAAGACTGAGCAGGTGCCTGGTTCCACAGCTGGAAAGCAGGTTTGGTTGTCTCAAAATGCTTTTCTTTGCCTTGGTTTGGTCCAAAGTAACACTTTGCTTATTGGAGGCTTTTTTGTTTCCAGGTGCTGCCCCACTGAATGGGAAGGGGCTGCTCGCAGCAGATGGGGGGACCGAGGGTGGGCTTGGGGTTGCTCGCCCCAGCACTGGTGTGAGAAGGGGGTGCAGACAAGCCTGTGAAACTGCCCATTTGCAGCCCAAGCAATGCCCCTCTGCCCCTGTCAGACTGCCTGGTCTGGGGTAACTCAGTTTGTCTTCAGTTTGCACCACTGTGGTGGCCGAGGCCACACCGAGGGAAACGCCCGACCTGCCCCAGCTGTGCTGCTCCCACCCTGCCTCCCTTCCTGCTCTCATCCATGCTGAGCTGCTCTGACAGTGCCCTCTGGCACCATGAGATCATTTCCCTCTTATTCCTCAAGCACTTGGTACCATTCAAAGCTCCTCTCACCTCGCTCTGCAAGTGGACACAGCACCTTGCCCCGGTTGGACTCACTGCAAATATTTTATTCTCTCTGCTGATTTCCCAGCCATGGCACAGAAAAACTTGCGGCAGCAGCCACAAAAAATCACCACGAAGATGTTGCATGAAAGTCACCATGAAGCTGCAGAATAAAATACCCTGGTGGTTTCAGAAAATATTTATTGTACCAGTGCTGCACACTTGGAGGTCTTGTAAAATGTTAAAATTTGAAACAGATTGTTCCCAGTGGGCTGGGATCTGCCTTTGCAGTGTGCCATAGCCTTTGGGTGCTGCACAGGGTGGAAGATAGGGAGGGGTTTTGGGTTTTGGAAGGGGTGTCAAAGCTGTTTTGTTGGTGAGCCAAAGGGAGCAGCATCCCTCATTTTCCATATTGGTCAAAATGTACAAACACCTGTATCAATGAAAAAACACCCCAAAGGATAAAAAAACCCCACGCAGTGCAGAAATCAGCAGTAGATTGAAATTCTGTTCTGTGTCTCCAGACCCTGAGCATGTCACCTCTGGATTCCCTTCAGGGTGCTGTGGGATGCAGCTTTTGACCCCACGACTGAGCTGTTGTCTCTGGAAGTGGCTGTTCCAGCTGTACTGGCTTTCTGCTGTTTAATCCTCCTGTTTTGCATCCTGTCTCACGCTGCAGCATCCCAGGGCTGTGCAGATGAAGAGATTCAAGTGAACTCAGTGCATCATTTCACGTGCTTACACACCATGGCTGTGCTCAAAGCCACCCTGACTCCACTGTGAAGGCTGCTCCATGTGTGAGCAGGGAGGGAATGTTGCCTCTGAAGTGCGTGCTCGGAGCTGCAGGGAGCCTTCCCACACATCTTTTGGGCTCAGCTTCAGGCTGGTCTGATCCCCTCCTGAGCCCCTGGCAGAGGGGAGCCTGTCTCATCCCTGCCACCACAATTCCTTGCTAGCCCACACCCTGGCTATTCCCGTGTTGGCAGCACTATTTTTAGCAGGGCTAAAAAGCCAGCACTGTCTTCAGCAGGCTGTTTGGAATAAGATGGTTCTCCAGGCTGGGGCAGCGAAGGTGAGAAACACAAGCCAGGCTCAGGGGCTGGCAGGGTGCCTTGAAGCACTTCCCACTTGCAATTCGGCTGTGTCCAACACAAATGAGAGAGGCTGGGCACCTGCTGCACGAGAGGATGGTTGTTGTGAGCCTTTAAACACCTCCAGCGTGAAGTGCAAGCAAAACATTCAAGGATTTGAGTGGCTTGAAGCTCCTTTTGCCAGCCTGCATTAGCAGTGCGTGACTCAATTTGGCAATGACTGCAATTAGATATCCCACAACTTTTTGCAAAGAGGCTCTGGGTGACCTGTGCTGACCTTGGCTGAGTTCCTGTCCCCTTGGGACATTATCCAAGTGATGGTCTAGGACTCTGTGCCAGTGCAACATCTGGCTGTGCCTCCTCCTCGCAGCACAGCAACAAGAAATCCCTCGGCTGTGCACAGAAAGCAACGGGAGCTGACAGCCCTTCACTGGGGCAGAAGGGAAGGGCAGAGTTTTGCTACCTGTGCCACATCTGCCCAGCGGTTTGAAGCATTTCTCCTTCAAATTGTCATTGCCAGACCCTCCCACGAGCTGGCCCTGCCATGGCTGTGCCTCGGCAGCCCCACAGCCGTGCCCGGGGCACGGTGCAGGGACCCACCTGGCCCTTCCATGGCCTCGCATTGATTACACTGCAAGGGGCTCTCATGGTCTGTGTGAGCACAGAGGAGCCTTTGCTGCTGGAGCCCTGCTGGGAGTGCAGCCCTAGCTGGGAGACTCAGGCATTATCAGGATCAAGAAGCAAACAAGTTTGATGTTTCAGTTGGACTTTATCTTCCCTCTCCAGAATCTCTCTGCATCATCAGCAAACTTTGCCACTTTTGCCTTCATTCCTTTTTTTGGCCTGCTCACTTAGGAAGGTGCTGGATGGACACCACAGGTGATCATGTCATCTGAAAATTGGCCATTTACCCCCACACTTTGTTTCTTAACTTTTAACCAGTTATTTATTTGTCTGATGACCTCTGCTCTTGGCTTGTGGAAGATGGAGGACCTTGCTGACTGTCAACAATCCAAACAAACTGCTGGGATTATATTTCTACACCCTCATGGGCTCCTTGAGAGAGCTCCAGTCTATTCCTGAGGCAGAGCTTTTCTTTTAAGCATCTGAGTTTCCTTTTCCCCACTCTGTTTATTCAAGTGCCTGTTCACTCTCTTTACTGCAGCTTCTCCTAAATCACCATCCCTACTGCTCCATAGTCCCTCTACTCATCACTGAAACCTTCTTTGGAAAACTGGCATCACATTCACCACTTTCTAGTTACTCACTACACAGAACTTGAAGCAAGAAGCAACGCCCCATAGTTAAAGCTGAAGCTGTTTCATCTCTGGGTTTCTTCATAGCTTTTGGGTGAATGCAGCTCTGGCATCCTTGAAATAAGCTCAGACAGCAGGAGAGCTCACAGTCAGGTGTATTTATTTTATTTAATTGATTTTCTGGCCTTTAACTCACGGTGTAAAAAGAAATCTATGTTTTAAGGCATGTGGTGCTTACCCTGAGTTAAGAATACTTGGACTGGAAATGTTGCTTTTAAAAAACCATTTGAAGGTATCAAGTCTGGACTGCTGACCCCAGGTCCTTTCAGAAGGGATAAAGGAGCTGTTAAATGCACCAGAGAGCATTTTGTGACATCTGCAGGTCTTAATACATAACCCCTGGTGTTTCCTGGAAGGATTTAGAAAGAAAAGGAACAATGAACAGGAAGAAAAATAATAATAAAAATAATCTTTCTGTGGTACAGAACAATTCTTCCATGCAAGGGCTGGTTGTGCCCTGGCTCTTGCTGTTCCAGACTGCCTTCACAGCTCCCTCTGATCATAGATCTTGTCATGAATCTGAGTGTTTCAGTGTTTTTACACATCCCTAGAGGCATTTTCTGTCAATTTTGCACACATGAGTCTGGAAAATAAGTCACCATGGGGAATGTCAATGCAAGTTGGTGTGTTTAAGCTGAGGGAGCTTGGGGAGCTGTTTGCTCAGGCCTAAGAGCATCCAGTATCCCACCAGGGTGGCCAACCTTCCCCTTCTTTCCTGTTTAGCAGCGTCCAGCTGGAGGGAAGACAGCTCCAGCCTGGTCCTTCAGCAGGTCCCTGTGCTGAGAAATCCCTTCTTCTTTGTGTCCCTGCAGGGAAGTTGTTTTGCACAAAGAAGCAATCCTCTTTTTCCTGTGCAGTCTCTACCTGTTTCCAGGTGATTATCTGGTATGTGCAGCCTTCTGAATGCTAAAGTGCTTCAGCCTCTCCCTTCTGAGTCATCTTTCTGCTTCAGGCTTTCTGCATTTGTCATTTCTGCTCATCAGTATTTTCTCATTCTCTTCTTTCAGGGTAAGATAAAGTTGACCCCATGGTTTTTCTTCTGATCCATCTCATGTAAAAGTGCAGCCCTCCATGTCCTGCTCAGACTGTGACAAAGCAGATCAAAATGCAGGGGATGCTGGTTATGTCAGGGATGCCTGGATTTGGGATTTAAAGCTGGCAGGCTGTTCATGCCCTCGATCTGAGAGCAAACCTGCTGCGCCTCTGCTGGCTCAGCTTCCCCCATGTCCGGGACATGCTGAGATGGGGAAGATGCTGAGAAGAGACCTGTGATTCCTCCTGAGTGGAGTGAGTGAAAGAACCTGGTGAAAACCCATCCCCTCCCAAACTGGAGCTGATGCTCTCCCCTCCTTCCCAGCCAGATGAGGCTGGAACAAGAGATGTGCACAGATTTGTGTCTCTTTCCCACAAGAGCATCCTATGGGAACAGTTTGCCAAAGGAACAAGTAAACTTCACTCTTGGAGCCTTTCCTGAGAGTTGCACTGGATGTTCCCTGGAGCTCTAACTCACTGCTGAACAACACAGACCTTTTGCATCAGGATGATTTTTCAAGACTTTAAAATATATGGTGGGAGAAGTGTAAGGAAAGAGGTTTTCTCCCATTCTGACAAGAGCTCCTGCCTTCTCTCTCCAAACAGGCAGCATGTTGTACAGAAATATCCCAGCTCTCACTGGTCAGAACTCCTTGACAAAGATTCTTGTCAGGACACTTGGTGAGTTTTGATGTGGTTTCTGCTGGTGTGTGCCAGCACCAGGCAGACAGTGTCTCTCAAACTGTCTCATCTTGATCACTCTTTCCTCTCCCCTGTGCCAGATTCCCACCTCACCTGTTTATCTCGTCTTGCACAGCCCTTGCCTTGCGCCAAACTTCTCCATCTCTGTCACTGCTGCTTTTCTGCCTGTATCCCTGTGCTCCTGGTGAGCAAACCCCAAATGTACTCATGTGGGTGGGTATTCAGTGACTGTGCAGCACACACAGTGTCTGAGCCTCCCAGGCCACCCTTTGTGTGCATCTTTGGGCAGTTTTCTGTGGGTTTGTGGATTGCTTTGAGACATAACCTTGCCAAGAACTGCTGTCCCCAACCCTGTGCTGATCTATTGGTCCCCATGTCTGGGACATCTCAGGTAGCAGCAAAAATCTGGTACCTTGGTAGATGGGAAGTAGAACTGAATGGCTTGTGGGAGAGCATGGAAAAAGATGGGAATGAAGAGGAACCATGAAGTTATGGAGTGAGGAATGATAGGGGAAGGAGAAAATCTGGTGGGTTCTTCTTTGGGTTGCTCCAGTTCAGAAAGCTGCTCAAATGTCTACTGGCTTCCTTAAAGGTTACTAAAGTTGCTCAAATGTTTATTGGCATCTTTGAAGGTCACTAAAGCCCACCTAGACCTTGGTGAAACCTTGAGATGTTCTGCTCACACAGCTGAGGATAAGCTGGACAGACAGGTGTAGTGCATGAGCACCCTGCAGCCTGCTGTTGGGGTTACCCAGACCCACCTTGTGCTTCCAGCTGAAGGGCCAAGGGGTGGAGAAGAGACCCTCGTCTGAACCAGCTGTTGGTGTCTGTGCTGGGCTGTTCCTGAAGCGGGGTGGAAGGGAGGGAAATCCTGTGCTGTTTCTTACAGAAGCGCCAGTGGCTGCACTTCTGCCCTCGGCGTGGCTCCAGGGCGCGATGAGCAGCAGCAGGGAGCTCTGAGCAAACTGCTGTGTCTGGCTGTGCCAGGCTCCAGCCCAGGCACACCAGTGCTGTGTGGTGCCAATTAGCCCTGCAGCTCCCTACAGCAGCGTAATTTGGGTGCAGGCCTGTGCTGATGTGATTATGGTGCTTCTGCTCGCCAGGCTGGCTCGTGTGCCCAGCGCGGCATCGCAGCGATTCCGTGGGGCTGCAGAGGCTGAGCAGGGAGGAGTCTGGGGGCTTTGTGGACAGAAATGAGAGGGGAGCTGCAGGAAGGGGGAGATGGAAAGGAAAGCACCCCTTGGAGCAGTCCCTTGGGGTGAGGAGTGGTTGGGTTTGATGCTCTGCGATGAAAGAGCATTGAAGCAGACGCGTCCCAGCCCTGCCCCGGAGCTGCTCAGAACGCGGTGCTGTGCTGCTGGGATGGGCCGGCTTCCCATGGAGGGAAAACCAGGCAGGCTGGACAATGTGATACTTTGGCAATAACAGCTTGTGCACCGTAAATGAGGAGCTGGCCGGTCCCTTCAGCCCACAGCTCGGTGTTGCTCCACTCTGGTGTTACCAGCCCAAGCTCCCAGCTGTGGGAAGCGTAATTTGCCCAAGTCCTCCTGCCAACTTCTCCTTTGGCCACACCGTGGCAGTGACAGCTGTGCTGACATCTCACAGCCCCTGCTCGCGTTGCTCAGGTTAATGAACCCCGGACTCAGCCCCGTGTGCGCTGAATAACAGAATAACCACAGGCTAATTCTTTGCAGACAGTTGTCTTGCATTATTTATAGATGAGGAGTAGCACACTGTCCAGGAAGGAAACATATGGACACTTGACTGTCAGCATGTCACACAACTTCTGTTTGGCAGCAGTCTGTACTCAGGTATCTCTTTTTTCCATCTCCTCTTTCCAGTAAAGTTGGCTAAAAAAAAAAAAAAAAAGCCAAAGAAAGATGAGCTAAAAATGTAGTTAATCAGACTTTGATTTCAGAAAGACAAGCCCTTGTCCCACTGATATTGACTTAGCAGCTCACAGCTACCTGTGCTGTCGATGTTCCCTCAGCCTGAAATCCTCCCTGTGGCTACACAGAAATCCCTTCAGCAGAGCAGTCCACGCATCTCAGCTTGTCTTCTTGCTGCAATTCCTACCTACAGATGATGTAAAGATGACACAAGTGCCCTGTTGAAATGCTGCTTTCCAGCCCTGAGATTTCGCAGCTCGGAGCTCTCCTGTGGTGTTAATCAGTAATTCATGCACCTCCCCCAAAACCCCAGCCTTCTCCAAAGCCTCTGAGAGTCACAGATGAGGAATGTTAGAGAAAAGGGACATCTGTAATTTAAAAATGCTCCTCCACTGATATTTTCCATGGTAAATATCAATTGAGACAAGAACTTTTTAAAGCTTTTTTTTCCTGTTGCTTCACCTGAAGCCTATGAGTGCTAGTATTTAGCAAAATACTGTGATTCTATTGAAAAGAAATACTTCATTTCAATCTTTCTCATCCAGGGCTCCCTAATATCTCATTTTCCAGTTCACGAGAGACCTCAGCATTCCAGCTTTCCATTTTTGTTTGGAATTGAAAGTAATTTCAAATGTCTAAGCTCCTGGTTTAGATTCCTTTTTGGGGCTAACTGATGGTTTTCCTCATAAAAGTTTTCTCCTCTCTTTTCTGCTTGGTTTTAACTGATGAGTGTGTGCAAGCACTGCTCTGATCTAAAGAAAATCAGTATCTACAATAAAATTAATTCCTTTTATCCTGTGAAGCTTTAATTTCACCTGGCACCGGCCTTGTGCTTCCCAGTGGGAATTCTGTTGGCGAGGCCAGTGGTTTTCTCAGCATTAGCTCTAACCAGGGAAATGATCCCATAAAAACAAATTGGTTTATTTAATAGCCTTAATCATATTTTTATATATCATATTTTTATCTGCAGAGAGACAAATACAAATGCTGTCCAACACAGCTTTCCTCTTCCCCTGCACCTGGAATCAGCCTGGCTGATCAATGGTACCTGAAATGCTGGAAAATCACTGTGGTCTGCAGTCAGAGCCTGTCTGGGGCAGCACTGACAGCAATCCAGTCCTTGGTATTGAATTCAGGTCTGCGGGAATGCTCCCTGTTCCCATCAGGAATTCTCTCTTCCCAGTTCTCCGCGTGTACAGCATTTAATTCCTGGAGGCATCACCTGCCCAGTGAAGCAAACTGGAACCGTGGGGACCTCACTTCTGGGAACAGCTCCCCAACTCCGGGTAGTTTTTTCCTGGCAGCTGGATGGGCTCTCTGCTCACTCTGCTGTGTTGGGCTGGGCTCTGTCCAGCTGCTTTTCCCTTTGAAGCAGAGATGAAACCATGACCAAGTGAGGTTTTGTCTGGCTCCTATAGGGAAAACATCTCTGCACTGACCCATGTCCGAGGGAATGTGGAGAGATGACAAAAGTTTGTGCTCTCCAGGCTCCCATTAGCAGAGAAAGAATGAAAAAAATGGAACCTAGAAGTTCTCCCACTATAATTTTCTGCTTTAGGGAATTAACAGCTGTTGGACCTTGCTGTTGCTCACAGCAATTTACGAAGAATTGTTGTCTGACAAAAGTTTTAAGCTTCTGGGTTGCTCAACTCCTCCAGATCCTCTGTGTCCATGTTTTGAAAACTGCAACTGCTTTGGACAGCCAAGACTTTTATCTGTGCTCTCACTCTGACGGTGAAGCAGTTTGTCTTTTCCTTCTGGAGGTGCTGCCCTGCTTGCCCAGGAGCTGGGAAAGCAAATCTGAGGGGCTGTGATCCTGCAGGCTGGGCCAGCTGCTGGCAGTGCCCTGGGAGCTTCCCAAAGGCTTTTCCCAGGTGTCAGTGCAGGTGACAATATCAAAGGGCAGTCAGTGAATGCCACTGAGTGTTGTGTACCCTCTTTGCCTCACAGCAAGAAGTCCAGAAGTCAATTTTTATCATCTCTCTCAACAGCCTTTCAAAACAGAGCCGTTGCTAACTTGCAGCAGTCCCACAGCAGCACCTCATGGGGTTTCTCGTGGGGCACATTTGGCCTCTCCAAAAAGGCCACATTGTGTTGCAAGGGCACAGCTCTTTCCTCACAGGTCCCTTGCAGACCTGTCAGCTTTGGTACCAGCTGCTGGGATTTGAGTTTATTGTTCTAATGGGAATGACCAGGGAAGGAGAAGAGGAGGATGGGTTTTGCTTTAATTTATTTTTTTTCTGTTTTTCCCCCCCACTTTCTCATGACACTTGGGCTGGCAGAGCAAGGAGTAGCTGAGGAGAGACTGAGCATCATGTGGGGCAGCTGTTACTGCTGCTGAGGTGGCTGCAAGGCTGGCTCAGGAGCCAGGCACAGGTGAGGATGCTCAGACTCCCTCCTTTCCAATTCCACAGTCCATTTGGATGCACAGACAGGAGAGAAGGATTACTGCAAAGCCAGCCCTCGTCTCTCCTGACTGCAGAATCAGAATGGAAATGGAAATCTCTGAACCCTGAACGGGTTCACTGAAACCTTCTCTGGGTGAAGGACCTGGAGGTATTCCCTGTTCTTCCTCTTCTGAGAAATCTCTTGAAGAGGGGATGTCTCTTTTACTTGGAAAAAAGAAAGATTTTTGAATATTACGCTGGGGATTTAGCTGCAGCTGTGTCTTAAATAATTTTGGGAATAAGAGTTGATTATTTAGAGTGAGAATCTGCAGTCTGAGCAGGTGGAGGGAGGGTGAAGCGTGGCTATCTCCCTTGAGGGGATTAGGGAAGCTTTCCTGGGTTTATCCTGACTGTGGAGGAGAGACTGGAAGGAGGGCTGGGAGTGCTGATACACATTGCAGGTCAAGGCAAGGTACGGAAAAATCTGAACAGATGGACTGTGGTAGTTGCTCAGTGTATGAGTAGGTGACAGTTTAAGGGTCCCTGGGGCGTTCCTGCCTCCCAGAGCACTGCCCAGAGGAGGCTGTAGGGTCTGAGTGGGAGCTGTGCCAATGACTGAGGCTGATGGGTTTTGTTGTTCCCTCTGCAGCAGTGCCCCAACAGCCCTGCTGGGTGGGGATGGGCTCTGTGCCCACCAAGGGGGCTCTGTCTTGGCCAGAGGTGTCTGCCAGGTCCTTGCAGGTGTGTCAGGTGCTGTGTCCTGGCTCACCAGCAGCTTCCAAGGGCCAGCACTGGGCTGAGCAGCGGCTGTGATATCTCATCTCTGCAGGCAGCAGCTGGGCTGTGATGCTTCACTCTGTGAGTAACTTTTGGAGAAGTTGCTGCATTTTCTTACTGCAGATCACGGGAGTGTTTTGGATCAGGGCGTGCTCCTGGCTGGGAGGAACCACAGGGTTTGCTCTCCTGCAAATGGGAGCAGCCCTGGGGTCGGTACCCTCTGCCTTGTATCACATCCCAGATCACTTCCCTGCCCTGGAATTGCCATCCCAAGAGGATCAGCGGTGCCCAGAGCCAGACCCAGTCCTGGCACTGGGTGTAACATCCATGGAGAAAGGCTGTGATTGCTCCCTTCTAACAGCTCCAAAGGAGTTTGGAGATCTCCCCTCATGTGGAGCTCATCTTTGGTTCTAAATCTTGGCATGTTTGGCTGAGTAATTCCCTTCCTAAACTGGAAAACCTTAATCCAGCAGGGCAGAGGAGTGTGGTAGGGAGAGGAATGTGGGGGTGGGGGGCTTTGGGGTTTGTTTGGTGGGCTGGAGTTTTTGTTTGGTTTTTTCCCCCCAGGCTTTTCTGTGTTATCAGCACATGCCCAGCAGTGGTACTTGCTTGAGCAGCTATAATTTCCTCATTCCTTCCGGTGTAAACCTGCCCAGCATCTCAATGCTGCCATTAGATGTTTCCTCTGAAGTATGAGAGGCAGCAGCAGTGAAAAAAACATCCTTTATATTGGTAGACCTGTTAGTCAGGATTATGGTGTAATCAATTCTTTATTTATCTCTGCCACCTCTTCCAAGGTCAGGATTTATACTGATTTTTTTTCTTTTTTCCCCCCTCTCTTTGGTAGATCTGTCTCTGCTTTAAGAAGCCTTGAGCCAGTTTCACTTTGGAAAGTGCTGAATTTGAAGCAGCCGACTGAAAGCACCAAGATATTAATTTCCCTATTTCTGTGCAGTTATGAATTGGTTTTCAGCAACCTCAAGAAATGCAAACCAGGCCGCTTTTTTTGATGCTTGTGAGAATCAAGAGGCAAAGATGCTGTGCAGCCAGCCTAGAACCATCCCCTAGCCTTGCACCCCCAGGGAACAGGCTGTGGTACTTCATCTCACCTGGGCAAATGTTTGTGGGATAAAGGAAAAGACCCCATGGGGCTGTCTGTGTTACAGCCACCCTTGGGATGCTGCACTGTGGGCCAAGGCTCTGTGACTTTGACTAGCGAAGGATTGTAAGGAGGGATAGAAACTGCACCCCTAGGTTTTGGATTATTTACTTTATTTTGATATTTTTTAGTGCTTTGCCGTGGCTGCTGCCCACTGAGCTTGGTGGGACCCTGCAGGGGCAGCTGGTTCTAAGGTGGGGGATTTGAGGGCTGTCCCTGTCTCCTGCACATCCATCTGCTGGGGGATGGGATGGGATGGGATGGGCATCAGGCAGGAGGTCTGGGTGCCACAGTTTTTGTTGGATCACAGCTCCCAGCTCAAAGCAGCCGGGATCTGAACCTGGTGCTCTGAAATCTTTCACCGAGTTTCTGTGTGAATACAGGTTCAGTCACAGGTAGGCAACTCTTGGGTGATTGGAATTTACCTCAACAGCAACTCTGGATGCTGTAGCAACAATCTTTGTCTGTAGATGGGATATTAGGAAAAAATTCTTCCCTGCGAGGGTGGTGAGGCCCTGGCACAGGGTGCCCAGAGAAGCTGTGGTTGCCCCATCCCTGGAAGTGTCCAAGGCCAGGTTGGATGGGGCTTGGAGCACCCTGGGACAGTGAAAGGTGTCCCTGCCCATGGCAGGGGTGGGACTGGATGAGCTTTAAGGTCCCTTCTAATCCAAACCCTTCTGTGATTCTATGATATTCCTAAACAGACAGAGAAGAAGATGACAGATTGGATTAATGCCTCTGCTGGTTTTGGTTTACTCCATCCAGCAGCCCAACCCTGCTCCAGCTCAGTTTCAGTGCTCCTGGTCTCAGTGGTGCTCTGTTATTCTAACCCTTCCTCTCTTGCAGTCTCTTCTATTAATTAACCCAGCATCCGGGAGAGAGGGGAAATTTTAAAACTGAATTGTGTTTTTTTTTTAACATAGGAAACACTTGTTCAGGAGGGACTGTTTTTTCTCTTGCAGTGTGTGGACACTAGGAAGTGCTGGCAGAGGAATTTTCCTGTGAAACTTTTCTTTCTCACGAGAGGGCAGTTAGAGAAATCCAGCTTCTCACAGTTTCTCTGTGAAAGCTTTTGTCTTCATGAGAACTGGATGGACAACAGTTTGAGAGAATGTAAACCATTTTTACACCTGCAGGTTGTTATGAGGACTGTGAAAATTATTTTCCTTCTTGAAGAATAATATTTGGAAATGGGTGCCTTACTGCTCAACCTATCACCTTGAGAGGTGGTGGGGTCAGTAGGCTGTAATTTCTCTTTTAGGAGCCATGCTATAAAAGGTATGGGTGATTAAACGAAGCTGCTTCAGCCACATCATCTGACCTGGACTTGCATCGTGATTTTCACCGTCTCTCTGGGGATAACAGTGACAGCAGTGGAGGGCAATTTATGTGGCTCTGTGCAGTGGTGAAATAAAGCCTCAAATTCAGTGTTTCCCATGCAACATCGCTAATGTTTCTATCTGCTAAAATAGGTTTGACTGACAAAAATTTCTTAACCGTTGTTAGACAGTGAGGTGACAGTGGCAAAGTAATCCATAGCTAAATCCTAGTGGATTAGTTCTGCATTCTGGATGTGGGCACTCTTCGTATTACTATTTTTACTTTTCCTTTTTTATGAAGATTTTTCTGATTGCAGAGAATGCAAGAGGCTGCCATTGTGAATGAGGCATCGAGTTGAGACTGGGGAGGTCTGTGTGAGGTCTGTGTTCAGCTTCCAGCTCCTTTAATCCTTCTGTAAGCCTTATTGTAAAGGATTCAGCTCCTTTAAATTGCCTTTGCAAAAGCTCCAGGTCGAGTTGGAGCCTTCAGGCTTTATCCGTGAGCTGAGAGAAGAGTTTAACACCTAATTGGGGAAAGTAGGGAGTTGTGCATTTTAAAAGCCTCAGGCTGCAAGTCCGTGGCTGGGAGGCAGCCAAGCATTCCATGAGGAGTGGTGGGACTTGCATCTCCCTGGGAAAAGGGTCACTCCGGGGTGGTGATTCGTGCCTTAGTCCTGACATAGCTGTTCCCACATCTGCAGCCCCCCAAAAGCTCTGACAGACCCATATGGTGATGATTTCTATTTTGGGGCATTGCTTGAGGGGTGGCTGCTTTGTCTGGCAGCTGAGCTGGGGTAGAGTCACTGGCGAACTGGGTGGGTGCTTAAAAAGGAGTTTAAATTGTGAGATTCAGTAGGAAAGTTGCAGCAACGAATAAAATCTTGTGAAAAACGGCGTGGTGACCTTCCCAGCAAGAAGAAATCCAACCTGCTCGGTGAATAAACTTCACAGGTTCGCATTTCCCTTTCCCAGAAAGGTGAGGGCTGCTTAGATTCCTCCTCCCTGGCAAAGTCCTTGGCTGTTCAGTGGGGTTATGCAGGAGCCTTTTGGGGACTTGGAGTTTCCCCCAGCTGAGGGGAATCCCCAGAGCAGCACTGCTCATCCCAAGAGGGAAGGAGGAGCAGGCTCGGATGCCCTCTCTGCAACTCTCACTGGAATAAAGGACAAGAACTTAGAGACAAAGGCTGAGGCTGCAGTGAGCCAAACAGGCTGTCAGTCTTCCCAAGAGCTGCCAAAGGGAAAGGGAAGGAAGGTCCAGATTGTGTGATGAGGCTGTCTGAGGCTCTTCCTGTATCTGCTGGTTCCTGAAGGAAGGAACTAGGTCTGTGCCAGGGTTTGAGTCATCTCCTTCTCTCAGCTGTGGTGATGTTCCCTCTGGGCTGCACTCTGCATGTGGGTGACTTCCCAGTGAGATGGAGACATCTGGAATCCTGTCCAGGCGGGAGTCATTAGATTCTAATCCACCACATCTGCCCTGTGGCCCTGAGATGGAAGGCAGGGAGCAGAAAGGAGGAGAAGGCACCTCCTGCAGTGTGGAGGCAGTAATGGGGATAACAGGAAATGGGGAAATTTCCTTAGGCACTATTAAGGCTACAAATAAATCTGTCTTTTCCTCACCCTCTGCAGAGCAGCCAGACCTTCCCCTGCACAGGGCCCCAGGTCCTGTCTCCCTTTGGTTTCTGTGGCACTGCCAGAGCACAGGGGCTTGCCTGGGAGGGATGTCTCTAAAGAGCCACATCTGTCCCTGCTCCTTGTACGGCAGCTCTGGATGAGTTTGTTTGCTCCTGCTGCTGTTATGATGAGCTGGCCTGTGTGGGGACAGGTATTTCATCACTGGTGACTCAACATCCCACTGAGTCACGTCATTAATATTCCAGAGTGAATTAGCACATGGGTAGGAGTGTGTGCCAGAGCCAGGTGAAAGTTACTCAGCAGTGATATTGTAAAGGAAGTGCTCTCATTAGCAGAGTGGTGAAACATCATTTTCTCATTCTGGGGACTACTGAAGTATTTCTGTAGGCCTGAAGGAAAAGCCTGATGGAGAATAAAAATACAAAATTAATTGCAAGGCATTTGGATCTTCTACTGTGAAGTACAGCAATCCTGATCTGTGATTGTAATGCTTACGAGTGCAAGTTATTAAAATAGTTTTAATGTAAAAATAAATTGCATTTATCATGGAGGGAACACTGCACTTGGCTGGAGAAAAGTGTCCATGTTCAATATACATCAACTGCAATTGTTGAAACATTTTTGAGGAACACTCAAGATTTAGGGTGCTTGAAATGCCACTCCTCCATTACAAGTATTTCTCCAAAGGCTTGTGCAGCTCTGAGTTGGTATGTGAGCAAAATCCTTTGGTGACTCACGTTTGAGTCATCAACCTGAGCACCTGCTTAAGTTTTGAAGAGAGATCAGATGCATTTGTACCTTTTACAGAAACGCTGGTGGTGGTGGCCAGATGAAATGAGGTCATCAGTGAGAAAGCGCTCCATCCTGAGAGGATGTGTTATCCTGGTTATCCTTTTGGACTCATTATCCTCAGAGCATGTCACCCCATTTTTTCCAGTTGAATGTCCTTCTTATTCACTTTAATCTCCTTTAAAGATTTGTTTTGTATTCCTGCTCCTCATAGGGGTGTTGCATTGTGCCATTTATGCTTTTGATAATTTGCTGTCCCATCTTTAATCTCTTTTCTTCCTCAACCTCTGAATTTGGGATGAAACAAGTCTTTCAAATATTATGTGGTTAAGAAAATGAGTTGCTCTCCACAGATTCACCTGTTCTTGTAAAGCCTCAGCTTTGCTCCAGAGGACACATTCTGCTGATAAACAACAGCCTCTGGCACTCCAGGCGTGGGCTGAGCAGGTCTCAGCTGCTGTCACCCCTTCACTGGCTGTGATTTTGATTTGTGCGGCTCTGGGACAGCTGTCACCCGTACTGAGGTCCCTCACTTTATTTGTGTCCCTGCTGGAGTGCTGATTGAGCTGGTCCATGGCTCTTTCTGTGGGTACAGCTATGAAAGCTTAGGGACAGGTTTGAGCTCGGATGTGGCACTAAAAGGATACATGACCATGGAGAGGTGATCTTGTTGGGGAGGGCCAACCAGGCGGAATTCTGCTGGAAGAGTCTTTCCCGTGTGATTGGACATGATTGAACTAAAACCTAGCAGAAAATGGGAGCAGGTTCTGGGAAGTGAAGTTATTGTTCTGCCTACATTGCCTGTGTTTGTTGTCGAGATCTTTGCTCCTGTTTACTTGCTAAGGACTGAAGTTGTGATTCTTTTATTACTGTGCTTTTGAAAGTTATCTGATAAAGAGTATTTTTTTTCTTTGGGATAATAATTACCTCATTTCTGGCAGAAGAGTTGCAGATTAGTGCTTACAGATTCATAATGCAAGGAAGTGATTTTGATCTCTTGTGACTAACGTGCTGAATTTTTTTTTTTCCCCTCATACATGACTCAGTGCAGGCATGGTGATGCCCTGCTATAAAGGATTGCAAACACAGGTGGTTCCTCTGCATTTCAGGGTAATGCTATGGTTCATATTAGAAGGAAGGGATCTTAAAGACCATCCAGTTTCACCCCCTGCTGTGGGCAGGGACACCTTTTGAGGGAGAAGTCTTTGAGGCTGATGGTCTTTGTGCTGAGCTGACAAATGCTGATGAAATGTCTTTAGTGCACAGAGGTTGTCCTGCTCCTCCAGGAGCCAGGCAGTGCTGTGGCCTGCAGTGTGGTCTCCAGGAGCCTCACTGAAGGATTTAACACACACTGCTCTCATAATGAGGTCAGGAGCTGCAATTGTCAACAGACACATTATCCTGGATTGTGCTCATGAAAGGGAGCAGAGGCTGCAACAAATGATGGGGGAGGCTGCTAAGGCCAAGAAACCTCTCTGAATCCCCCAGCGAGGATCCTCCCAGTTGAGCCCAGCTCGTGCAAGCTGGAGATGCTCCCCATGAGCTTTGGAAAGGCTCTGCTGTCCCAGCTGCCAGCAGCACTGCCACAGAAATGAGTGGCATGTTCCAGTCGCTGAGCCAGACAGCTGCTCTGTGGAGACAAGCATTCCTTTTACGTTACATCCCTGCTCAGAGTGGGGGTTTTCTACCTGTCACTGCCAAAATGTTGAGGGGAACAGAGGAAGTGAGGGAAATTTCCCAAGTTTCCAAAGCCCAAAGCAGCACATACTGAATCCTGTTCAGCTCTGCTGGGAAGTGTTTACTTGGAAAGCCTTTAGAAAGCACAAGAAGGCAACAAAACAAATGCACAAACACAAACTGTTCTCTTCCAAGCAATAATCTAATCATTAAAAAGGGAATTCTCATTTCAGTGACTCCTCAGGCTGGGCAAGTGCAGATAAAGCCAAAGCTTGTTAGAACAGCATGACTCATGTTTCCTCTAACAGCGGCTTCTAATTTCACCTCCTGTTTTCCCTGGAAAGCAAGGAGAGTCCTGCTTCTTTTGGACATAATAGGTTTGGGGGTATGCTAAAACATTTTCATTTTTCAGTTTTCTATGATGTTTACATGTGGAAGCAGCGCTGTTGCATGGTGGGAGATGCTTCACCATCACAGTTGGGGACTGAAGCATGTGGGGCTGGATGTGCTTTAGCAAAATTTTTGGCTCAGTTGTCAGACCAGGAAGGGTGGAGCTGGAAGGGTGTTTGATTTCAGTCCATATCACCCCAGTGCACAAACTGTCATGGGCTGTGGTTTCACAGGTGTTGATGTGCTTGTGGATGTGCTCCTCCTGAACTAAAAGCCTGCTGGTTTAAAGACAATCCTTCAAAACTCTCACAGCAGGCAGGCTCCCTGTGTTGCAGGACCATGGTGTCTGGAAGTGGTTCTGGAGTTTTCTCTATGGTTGAAGTTCCAGCCTCTCTCACCTACCTGGCCTGTCCTACTGGCATCTCTGCAGGGCACTGGATGGGGACAGGGGGAATAAGCAGCACAAGGCAAACCCTGAAGGAGCTGGAGAGCTTTGCCCTGTCCTTTGCAGGATGTCTGAGATGGAGGTGAGTCCCATGAGCCAGATGCCCCCACTGTCCTTGCTGGAGAACAGAGCCCGTGGAGATACAAGGGGATGGTTCTGGTGATCAGCAGAGGTGGCAATTCCTCCCTGGAGCCCGTCGATTTGGGAGTAGGCTCCTGTTCTAAAATTGCTGTTTCCTGTGGAAATATTCCTCCTGCCTCCCATGCTGCCAAGTGATTGCATTCCTGTGAAGCTCTGCTGTAGCCAGTGGGTGAGGAAATGTTTGAGTTGCCCCTTGATCTTCTCACACTGGCTGTGAGAAGTGGCAGAGCAGCTTTGGCTGGGTGAGTGCTCTGTGTTAGCCCCTGACACCAGTGTTAGATACACCTGCCACATCTGTGGTTCTGCAAGAAACCTGCCATAGCCGTGCTGCTGAGGTTCAGCTGTATCAACAGCGGGGTAAAAAGGAAAGTTAAACGAACCAAAAAACCTGAAACTCCTTCATGGATGGGCTGCAGCCCAGTTAGCTGGAGCTTTGTGGAAAATGAGCTGTGCAGCAGAAAGCCATGAGATGAACTGTTGTGCTTTCAGGATCGTGTTGCAGAAAGTCTTTAAGCAGACGAAGCTGATCCAATGGTGCCTTTCCAGGGAAGAGGTGCTCTCCAGCATCCATCAGAGCTTGCAGTCTCCATCCCTTCTTCACGCTGAGTTACTGGCCCTTTTTTTTTAGTCCCCTTTTCTCCCCCCACGACCCTGTACACACGAGGGTGAAAGCATGGCTGGGCTTTATTCAGCTGCTCTCAGCTGGTCCTGAGAAGCATGAGAAAGATTCATCACCTCATGAGGATCATGGAGACCACAAACCATTTAATGAGGACTTAAACAACTCCAACTGTGAAGCAAAACTTCATTTTTCCTTTTTTTCACCTTTTTTTTAGTGAGACAGCCTATGTCTGTAAGAAGGAGAACTTGTGTTCCTTCCAAAAGTCATGGCTTTTCAAAATCTGTATTTTCATGAGCAGTGGATGTTTTTTAAAATGTGTATGGATATTTCACCTTGACTCCTCAGCAGCTACTGGTGGCCACTTGCCTGCCTCCCTCTGCTTCACTCACCTGCAGACATCTCCTGTCTGGTTGTTTCAAAACACTCCAGGCAAGGGGAGCAGCCATCCCTATTCCAGGAACTCTCAGGAGTTTAACATCTCTGATGTGCTATGGCATTAGCAACATGCTGCCCAGGTTTTTAATTACATCATGGTGATTAGCAGTCCAGAAAATCACTTGAAACCAATTAAATAATGTGCACCTAACTGAAGACTGCTGCAGGCTCTGGGGGCTGCTTCAGAGCAGTCACAGTTGATAGGGTTTTAAACAGGCCCTCTCCCCCTCCCTGTAAATGATTTACCTACTTCATTATTTTTCAACTCCAACAGTAATTGTTTTTTAGGGGTTTAGTAAAGCTGCTATTATGAGTGGTAGCAGTAAAACTTTCTCCTGTATGTACCCCCCCCCCATGTCTGGGTCGAGGCCCTAAAGTGAGCTGTGGTTTTTCTGACCCCTGAATTACTGCCTGTAGTTTCAGTGCTCTCACGTAGAGGTACCAAAGGTTCTGCTGCCCAATGTCCCCCTGAGTAAATCAGCCCTACAGCCCAATCTGGCCTTGTAATGGAGCAGCAGTGGATGATGCACTTGAGGTCATTACTAACAAATATCCAAACCTCTCCAGAAGCAATGGGATTGAGAAGGGCTGAGAGCAAAAGGTGGTTTTCTCTTCCAATTTTTTTCAATATGTAACCACATTTGCATGAGAAAAGGTCCCTCCAGGGGCAGATGTCCTTGTCCCTGA